>NC_091435.1:150776350-151088065 GCF_964237555.1 Oryctolagus cuniculus
AGGATGGCCCAGGTGCTTGGGCCCTGCACCCCATGGGAGACCAGGAAAAGCACCTGGCTCCTGGCTCCTGCCATCGGATCGGTGCGGTGCGCCGGCCGCAGCGCGCCGGCCGCGGCGGCCATTGGAGGGTGAACCAACGGCAAAGGAAGACCTTTCTCTCTGTCTCTCTCTCTCACTGTCCACTCTGCCTGTCAAAAAAAAAAAAAAAAACAAAAAAAAAACAAAAAAAAACAAAAAAAAAAAAAAAAAAAAAAGAATCGGAAACCCAGCAATGACAAGTCCCCGGGGACGTGCTGGGCCGGCATACCCACAACATGAAATCTTTTCAGAGGGAGCCACAGAGGAAGTCAATGAAGTAAATTTGATGCAATCCAGCACTCAGGAGGCTTAAAATAAGATACAGCTGTGTGACGAAGATATAAAATTTGTCCAGCCCGATGCATTCTAGGTCATGGTCACTTTGTGTGGGTTGAACCAGTGAGTCCACACTTAGGGAATGAGGTCTATTTTAATAGAGTAGACTCACTTAGTGAGAGATTGGAGGGGAAAAAAATCCTTACTCTCTAAAAAGCAGATGTCCTGCACCACTTCTTGTTGGATGACCTTCAAGAATCAAACTCATGGATGACAAACATCTTGTCTTGAACGATTCCCATAAGCTCAGTAGCACTGGCGTCTCTCACTCCAAGAGCGTACATGATGACCCCCGTCTGCCTCGATCTCTTTGCAGCCTCAGCCACTGGGTCTGCAGATTTAGCATCAGTGATGACGAGGAGGTATCGGATGACATTGATTGGGGTGGTGTCCGCGAAGATCTGGGTCATGTTGGTCAAGGCCTCTCCAGCCACACTGATCAGTGGCATCAGTGGCCACCTTCAGCTCTGCCGCACTGGGCTTCTGGCTGAGGAGAAGCTGCCTTTTAATTCTGCCTGAATACTGATTAATTCCAACCTAGCTACTCCACAGGCCCCACCTGGAATGTCCTTATCACTTCATTCATGAACCCCTTCATCCTAAGCAAATCTGGGTTGATGCTGCCAGACCCATCCATAAAGAAGCGATTATCTGCCTTTTGACATAAGTGCAACCTAGGCCAATCGCAATAGCAAGAAGAGACGATATCTGGCCTGAGCATCTGATTCCAATCTCCACCCACCTTCCCTCAGCACTCAGTGCTCCCTTGAAGGCACTTGTGGGACCATTGCTGTGGCCTGCAGCACTGGCATCCCATATGGGCACCTGTTTGAGTCCCAGCTGCTTCACTTCCAATCCAGCTCCCTGCTGATGCACCTGGGAAAGCAGCAGAAGATGACTCAAGTGCTTGGGCCCCTGCACCCACATGAGAGACCCGGAAGAAGCTCCTGGCTCCTGGCTTCAGCCTGGCCTAGCCCTGGCTGTTGCAACCATTTGGGAAGAGAACCAGTGGATGGAAAACCTCTCTCTCTTGCTCTCACTCTCTTCCCCAGGCCCCTCAGGGAAATTTGCCTTTCAAATAAATCTTGAAGAAGAAAAAGAGGAAGAGGAAAGCAAGCACTTGGGACCCTCCCTAAGGGTGTTCCTGGGCCCAGGGCCTGATCAGTGTGCACACCCAGCAGACCAGAATGCCTGGAAGAGTGTGGAAGTCACACCAACCAATGACGCCAAGGCTTGGATAAGCATCCTGGTCCCCTTGGAACGGACAACTCTGAGCTGAGCTCTACACAGCTCAGCAGCTTTGGGCCCAGCTGCCTTCATCAGTAACCTGTAGGTTACTCCTCACCCCATGTTGGCCTTCATCCCTCCCCAGGCTCACATGTCCACTGCCCTGCTGTGTGTTCTGAGGTCATCAAGATGACTCTCTCCACTCCAAATCCTTGTCTTGGAATCTGTCTCTGGTGGTAAACTCCACATAAGTCATGAAGTAAAGATAACTGGGCATTTGTCAGTGGGGAAGCTGAGAACAAGCTGGAAGCGAAAATCAAACGGTTTTTGCCTCAGTAGCCATTCCTGCCTCCCAGCCAGGTCACATTTTTAAAAATACATGAGCAAAAGATACACTTTCTGAAATTTAATTTGAATCACATTGATTGATTCAAGGGAACTTAAAACTCTCCGTGTAAAGTGAGACTTAAGTCAGTTTGTGTCGAGGCCTAGATGGCAAACAACAAAAGGGCTCTACATTACGATCTTATCGCCACCACTTACTCACAGGTGCAGCCCCTTAGTGACTCGATTCTCTGTCCAATGAGGATCTTAGCAATCACTCAATCAGCTTAGTGTGAGGATAAAATAAAACCCTGGAAACAGAACTATTACACTTTTAAGGGTAGGATTAGCTGCTGCTGTCATGCACTAGATTTCTCAAAGGGAGTGAAGCAAGTGTTCCTCCTTGAATCAGTGAGAGCAGGCCAGCCTCATGCTATGAATCTCTGGAATCTCTGTTGGGAAGAATTAACAGCTTTTGGGGCCGGCGCTGCGGCACAGTGGGTTAACGCACTGGCCTGAAGCGCCGGCATCCCATATGGGTGCTGGTTCTAGTCCCGGCTGCTCCTTTTCCAATCCAGCTCTCTGCTGTGGCCTGGGAAAGCGGAAGATGGCCTAAGTCCTTGGGCCTCTGCACCTGTGTGGGAGACCCAGAAGAAGCTCCTGGCTTCTGATAGGCACAGCTCTGGCCGTTGCGACCATCTGGAGAGTGAACCATCAGATGGAAGATGTCTCTCTCTCTCTCTCTCTCTGCCTCTCCTCTCTCTGTGTAACTCTGACTTTCGAATAAAAGAATAAATCTTTAAAAAAAAAAGAAAAAGAAGAAGAATTAACAGGCTTTGCCTGTTTCCCGGCTGAGAGGGAAGTAGAGCAAGATGGGAATTGGGTCCCTCCCTGCCACTCAGGATTTCACTTGGGAGGACCCAGATCCGTACAAATCATAGGTCACACTTATCCAAAAAAAAAAAAAAAAAAAAAAAGGTTTTCTCTTTATCTGAGTGAAATTCAGATTTAATTGAGCATCCTGTAACCATGCCCAAAGGCTTTGCACTGGTAGGGAGTGCATGCTGGCAAGCCAAAGAAGACTACTCCACCCCTATGGTATCTTTTATTAATTTAAGTTTTATATATTTATTTGAAAGATAGATTGACAGACAGACAGAGACAGAGAAAGACAAAGAGAAAGAGATCTTCCATTTGCTGCTTCACTCCCCAAATGGCTGCAAGAGTCAGGACTGGCCATCACGAAGCCAGGAGCCTGGAACTCCATGCAGGTCTCCCACATGGACGGTAAGAACTCCAGCCCTTGAACTGTCATCTGCTGCTGCCCAGGCACATTCGCAGGGAGCTAGATCAGACGCAGAGCAGCCAAGACTCTGGTGGGCACTCGGATATGGGACGTGAGCGTCCCAACCAGCAGCTTAACCACACTGTACCAGAACGCCCGCCCCTGGTAAACATTCTTGACCCTGAAGACTGGAGGGGAAATTACAGAAGCACAAGGCAGATCTTGGATGTTGCCAGAACCCAGCATCCCCGGTGCCAGGGCTGCCTGGAGTCTGAGAACAGGGTCTCTGTGCAGGAAGGGACATCTCTGTAGCCAGCTCCATGCAGCAGTGGTTCAAGGAAGCTAACACTGTCCAGAGAACCACGCACCCTAAACACTGCCTAGCAATGTGCATTCTGGCTAATTGTGGTGGAAGGAGACTTAGCGAGACATGCGGAAGGGGAAGTGGAGAGACAGAGAGAATGTCTCTTACACTCTGGGAGCGACTAAGCGTCCTCATCTCTCACACACCCCAATTGCTCAGCAGAGCGTGAAGCATGCAGCAAATGCCATGAGCATGATGATGACCCCAGACAGAATTCCGGTAAAACTGCCACCGCCTCTGTTTACCTCTTAAGCGTTCCTCACCCTCAGCCCTCTAGACTTTGGGCTGATTTTCCTACTCCAGGTTTCTTCTCAGCTGTCCTGTGGTCTGGGAAAAACTCAATCTCCCAGCCATTTGTGAATGAGCTGGGTTCCTTTCTCTCCTTCCTCACTGAATATAGGCAGAGCTGTCCAAGGAACTGAAACTCATAATTAACTATTTTGTGGGGCTCCATGGGATGCGCAGCCATGGAGCCCCCACGTCAAGGTCGGTCTGATAGCTGTTGCTGTGTCTTTATCGCAAGGCGGATGTTGCTAGTTTCGGTTAGGGCAATGCTTTCCCACGGTCAGGACTTTCCAGAGGAGTTGAGAATGTTGTAAACAACAAGATGGCGCTGAGGACCGCGCGGTGAGCCTGCCTGCTGCGTGACACCTCATCTGATTGGCCCGAGGACGCGTGCACACTGCGTGAACAGACAGCGGATTGGAGTGTTCCGTGCATGGACTTGAGCCCGCTTGCAATTGGCCAGATTTTGTATATAAGCTGCGTGCTGAGGAAGGAGGGGGCTTTCCTGTCCACTCTCCTCCCTTCATTCTTTGTCACTGTTATTTTCTCATTAAAAGTCTACTGAAGACCGATAAGCTGCTAACAGTGTCGTTCCTTTGCGGGCAAGGGAGCGGCAATTTGGCTTCTCATTCCCAGAACAGAAGTAGAAACTGATTTAGATATTTGAAATTTCTAGATTGCAGCACCAGTAATCAAGAAATTACAAGAGCATTTAGTGTCTATTTAAAAAAAAAAATCAGTGATTCCACCCCCCCCCCCGAAGATATAATCACAATCTTGAATTTTTAAGTCAATTATCTACATTTCAATGACGCTAATTTAAATCTATGATTCAAATTTGAATCTAAGAAATACTTGTGTGGGTGGCCAAAAATAGACAGACACAGAGATTTCACAACAATCAGTAAATAGCAAGTTTGGGATTTAAAATTCAGGACTTTTTGTTCCAAAGTGCATGTACTTAACCAATATGTTTTATCCTGGTAATTTTTAAAACTAGATGGAAGGTCGGTGCCATAGCTCACTAGGCTAATCCTCCGCCTTGTGGCGCCAGCACACCGGGTTCTAGTCCTGGTCGGGGCGCCAGATTCTGTCCCGCTTGCCCCTCTTCCAGGCCAGCTCTCTGCTGTGGCCCCAGAGTGCAGTGGAGGATGGCCCAAGTGCTTGGGCCCTGCACCCCATGGGAGACCAGGAGAAGCACCTGGTTCCTGCCTTCGGATCAGCGCGGTGCACCAGCCACAGCGCGCCAGCCACAGCACGCCGGCCGCGGCGGCCATTGGAGGGTGAATCAACAGCAAAGGAAGACCTTTCTCTCTCTCTCTCTCTCTCTCACTGTCCACTCTGTCTGAAAAAAAAAAAAAAAAAAAGATAAAACGTCTGCAAGGTGTGGGATTCTGCTTTATGATGAGTTGACTCCAGCATCTCTGCTTTTGGGGGGCAGGGGCAGGGTAGAGAAGGTGCTATATGGAGCAAGCAAAGACTTTAAGAAAAGACCAAATTTGGAAAAGCCCCGCCTACCTTCTTGCAGGGTATGGTCCATTGCAGAAGTGAATGCTTTTGTGCTTCCAGCCTTTTAAGTTCGCTTCCCATGATGAAGAATTGCAAAAAGAACCAGGGGAAGGCGCGCTTCCAAGGCGGGTAGGGCGCCATCTTCTCCAGGTCCTTGCTCTGGAGGCACGCTGGGTACCCACAGCACAGATGGGGATCCCTGCCCTGCGGAGGCGAGAAGCGGGTCTGGATGCATTGTCTTGGGAGAAGCCATCCATGATGGCCACCGCTATCTGCCGCAGCCCTTCCTCGGACCCACTGTCCCTCTCCTGAGCAAAAACCTGGTCCCTTACAAAATCCGAAGCAGCCCAGTGTTCGTCTTTCCTCCTCTTCCCTGGTGGGTGAATTTGTCCAAATGCTCCACGATTTGGCCTGGATTCCGAAACACATCACAGTTGCTCCCGGTGGACGACCAAGGAGATCCTCAGCGCCTCGCGATGAACGCACAGAGCCGACTGTGGTCGTGAGGAGGCTGAGCGCTCGCTGGAAGCTCGGTTGCCTGTCCCAGCTAAGTTCCCCAATGAGGAGCGCTAAGACAGCCGGGACAGTCGCTGGGCAAGTGGTGGACAAACCAAAACCGAAAGACAAGTTTGAGCGTGAGCATAGAGTGATACAGGTGCCATTTGTGTATGGAGGTTGCCTTGTGACATATTTTATATCCTACAATAATACACATTCAGCATTACAAGTTATATTAACCTATATCATCTTGACTGACATCCATCCATTTTAGAATTTAGTGAAGGTGGAGTTCAGACCTATCTCGAAATTTCTCCTGTGAACTAGCAGTCACTTGAAAACCATGTAGGGGCCAGTGCTGTGGCGTAGCAGGTAAAGCCACCACCTACTGTGCCACATCCCATATGGGCTCCAGTTCCAGTCCTGGCTGCTCCACTTTCGATCCAGCTCCCTGCTATGGCCTGGGAAAGCAATAGAAGATGGTCCAAGTGCATGGGCCCCTGCACCTGTGTGGGAGACCCAGAGGAAGCTCCTGGCTCCTGGCTCCTGGCTTCAGATTGGTGCAGCTCCAGCCATTTTCAGTCAACTTGGGAGTGAACCAGCAAATGGAAGACCTTTCTCTCTCTCTCTCTCTTTGCCTCTCCTTCTCTGTGTAACTCTTTCAAGTAAATAAATAAATCTTTTTTAAAAAATAAAGAAAACCATATAAAATCCATAACTATCCACAATAAAGTGCTTTGAGATCACTTTTCAACTGATTTAAATTAGAAGCATTGGAACCAGGATAAGTTTTTTTTCTTTTTTCTGGTTTCAAGAGGTCAAATTCTCTTACTCAAGCCTGAAACTCCCTTCATTTGGTGCCTCCCACACACACACTGTAAAAGAGAGAATTAGCAAGTTTGGGCCATTCATTTATGCAGCTTTCTCTGATAAATGTCGTGTCATTTCGACAGAGGCCATGTGAAGTGCTGCAAGTTCCTAGGAAAAAAAAATCTCTGTCCAGAAATTGAGCTGCTTGGCTATTTCATTCTGTTATGAAAGAACCTCTCCTTCAGCTCACTTCTGATGGAGGCTGAAGCGAAGCAGTCCACCGAGAGGCAGGCACACACCTCCCTTCCCATCGGGGGCAGTACTCAATGTCAGGAACCCCACCGTGTCCCATACCAACAAGGGGAGGTGAAAGAAAGCTCTCCCCAGCCGAGAGCCAAGCCCACACAGGCAGAAGGCTCTAGCCAGTGTGTAGATGACTGAATTTTGTGGAATACGGCCCAGAGGTACATATACAGGAGCAATGGAATAACTCATGGACCACTTTGGTCCCTTGGTGTCCTGGAATTCCCCTGTGATCCCTTTTTATAAAGAGTCAGAAATCAATACTACTGGGGTCGGCATTGTGGCATAACAGGTTAAGCCGCCACCTGCAAGATCAGCATCCCATATGGCTGCCGATTTGAGGCCTAGCTACTCCTCTTCCAATCCAGCTCCCTGCTAATGCACCTGAGAAATCAGTGGAGGACAGCCCAAGTGCTTGGGCTCCTGCCCCGCCATGGGAGACCCGGATGGAGCTCCTGGCTCTTGGTTGCAGCCATCTGGGGAGTGAACCAGTGGATGGAAGGTATCTTTCTCTCTTTCTTTCCCTCTCTCTCTCTGCTTTTCAAGTAAATAAAATAAATCTTTAAAAAAAAATCAATGCTACACTGAAAAAGCAGGTGCTGCCCCTGATTTGGGCAAGCTAAGAAATCCCACACATCTTTAACTGTTTCCTGTCTTCCCATGAAGACACCAAGGGCTACTATCCTCTGTTCCAGCTGTCTCCAAAAGTCCGCCTCTTTCCTCATTGTCAGACCCACCCCTGAGCTTGGCCCGGACATCCTGCCCAAGGGGCCAGGGGGCAGCTCAGCTGCAAAGACCGTCAGAGTCGGAGGGGCCTTCGGAAATCCAGCCTGCCCAGGAAGGCATCCTTAAAGACCACTTTGGTCATGTCCTTTTTCCTCCTTAAAATCCTGCAGTCGCTCCAGCACCTTTGGGCGCCCCTAACCAGGGTCCATGCTACCTAATCCAAGCTCATCCTTCATTGCCTCCCAACCCTCTCCATGGCCCCATTGGCTCAGTTTTTTCCCTTTCTCCTCCACTCATCCGGACCATTCCCACTTCCACACCCTTCCCAGGGGCAGGAAACCCTTACCTGGATCCTCACCTCACCAGGAACGCCCTCCTCCCTTCTCCCCCACACGCTAAAGTAGCACCCATTCTCCAGGCACCACAAGAGTCCTGCTACTCTCCTTACGGTGCTTCTTAGCTCCCTGCTACTTCTGCCGAGAATTCCCTCTTCTTGTCTCCTGATGGGTTTGTCTTTTCTGCACAGAAATCTGCAAGGGACCCCTGGGCTCTCGAGGGGTGCAGGGGTCTGGGCAGAGCTGTGACTGTTCAGACAAAGGAGATTCATCGCTTCCAGTTGTGGGGATCAAGGGATGACTTATTCACCCACAAGGTCACTTAAGACCGGAAGAGTACCTTTTAACCACGGGCACTCGAGGCTGATAGTATAGTAGGTTCAAAGGTGGGGTCAGAGGTGGGCGAGCATGACAGAGACACACAGCAAGTGGTGAGCAGTTGGGCTTAGCTGGAGAACAAAATGAATTAAAAGACTTGGCAGGAGATCAGGCTGAGTCGTTCTCCAAAAGCAGTGGTTACCAATGCCCAGGGACATTTTGACACTATATGGGGGTGTCTGTGGCCATACCACCCTGAACGCACCCGATCTCGTGTGATCTCGGAAGATACCATATGGGGGTGTTCTGATTGGCATAGTGATGCGGGGATTCTACTGATAGGAGGCAAGGATGCACACCATGAAGTGGCCTGCCAAAAAAAAAAAAACCACGCCAGCCTCTCAGCCTCTCTCTCTTGAGCTTCTTGAATGCTAACTTAAGCAAGGACTTCACTTAGTCTGGGGGTCAGGGCCGACTGGCAGGCGCCTTCCTCTGGAAAAGGTGTTTGGCATCTGGGATCAGGCCTGAGGTCAGAGATCACCGCACTCACATCCCGAGGTATCTGTCTGACGCGATCTTCCTCCTGCGTCTCCTGTGCGAGAGCTTAAGACCCCACCCCCTCCAGTTCTCGTCTGCCAGAGTCTTGCACACCGCGCCTTTCTCCTTGAGCGCCTGCGCAGCATCCTGGACCCCATCCTGGGATTTGCCTGAGGCCACAGCCACCGCATACTGAGCAGTGCCCTGGAGAAGGCGGCTTCGGGCTGCCTCCTGGAAGAAGGTCTGGCAGAGGCATCGCAGAGCTTTGCCCATCTTCCAGCAGCCGCCCTGGAGCGCCAAGAGCTCGTGGTGTGAGCAGGCATCTTATCCTGGCTCTTGCAGGTTTTGAGTACAAACGCCATGTGCCCTTGGCTCCCTTACTGAGCCAGCCCAATCTGGGACTTGTCCTTGCCAACTCCCAATATGCCAATCACTCCAGAGACGAAACTCTGCAGCCACAGGAAACTGGCCCAGGATGTGCGCCCTGAGGTGTCCACAATCAAGACCAGGTCTACATGGGTCTTGGTGAAACCTGGAAGTGGAGAGGGAAGAGGGCGTGGGGAGGAAAGGACACAGAAGAAAAGGCATTCAAATCGGGTTTTCATGAGCGAGCAAAGCAGGGGTGATTTTGCGTGGCAGCGGGCGCGGGAGAGGCGCTGTTTGTGAATCCATGCAACACTGCGTCCTGAACTTGCCTGCTCTGGGGGGGACTCTATTTCCCTCGTTTGGCCTGCTGCCTTTATTTTCTGCTTTATTAGATGAACCCATGTCTCAGTGATTTTTTTAAAGCCCATGGAGGAAGCAGAGGAAATGAATCTTTCCTGCCTTGCTACTTTGTGTGACAGCTTTCTATGGGCTTCATCTGACTTCACCCCCACAAAGCATTCTCCCAGGCAAGAGCTGGGATCGTCATCGAGCAGCTAAGGAAACCAAAGTGAAGAAGTGGAGCGGCTGGGCAACCCTCATTTATCTAAAACGTGGCGAAGGCAGGATTCAAAAGCAGGTATTCCGGTCTCCAAAATCCATGCCGTGTCCTCTGAGCAGCATGGTCAAAGGTTCTCCCCTCTCCATCCACCCTACAGCCCCAGCTCAGATGTGCCTTCCTCCCGGGAGGTCACCCCAGATTCTGCAGGGTTGAAGGACGTTCCTTCTCCCACGCTCTCACTACAGCCAGTGGACCCTGGCACGTGTCCCGGGGAGGAGGTGTAGCTGGAATGCTGGGTGCTGACACCAGCCTCTCACCTTTTATCTTACCCTCCACTGCAAAGCGCAGCCTGCAGAATGCTTCCTGGGAAACTCTGCAGGAAGATGAGGCTCTGGGCTTCACCACTGAGAAACTTCTCAGATGGCTCACTGGCTATTTTTGGCACCTCCTGGACATCCAGGACACTGAACGCTACCATGTAGGCAACAGCCCCTTCCTCTTTCAACCGGTGCACAGCCTCCTGGACCTCGCCGCTGGACTCCCCATCTGTCACCAGGATAACGCCCTGAGGATCCCCAGCCTTGGCCTGGCTGCCAGCAGCCTCGGTCAGGCAGTAGGCCCTGAGGAACTCCAGAGCGCTCCCCGTGTTTCCGCCTCCTGTGTGGTAAGGCAGTTTCTGGATCTGCCGCGGGACCACGGTCCTCCGAGGGTACTGGCTCGGCTGAAAGGCCAGATGGATGCTGTAGCTGTGTTGGCTGAGCCCCACTCAGACCTGGTCCCTGCTGATGTCGAGCCCCAAGACAACAGCACAGGGGCCGGTGCTGTGGCGTAGTGGGTAAAGCCGCTGCCTGCAGTGCCGTCATCCCATATGGGAGCCAGTTCAAGTCCCGACTGCTCCACTTCTGATCCAGCTCTCTGCTATGACCGGGGAAAGCAGTAAAAGATGGCCTAAGTCCTTGGGCCCCGGCACAGGTCCCACCGTTGCAGCCAACTGGGGAATGTACCAGTGGATGGAAGACCTCAATCTCTCTCTCTCTCTCTCTCTCTGCCTCTCCTTCTCTCTGTGTAATTCTGACTTTCAAATAAATAAATAAATCTTAAAAAAAAAAAAGACAACAGCATAAAGGAAGTTGCTTTCTGGAAGTTTCTGGGACCCAGTGCTGCTGGAGCTGTCCACTGGGGACATGGTGGCTGTCAGGGCTGCAAGAGAGATGCCAAAAGAACCTGGGTCACCAGATCTTCCTGCAAGAGGCTTAGAACCAACCAAGCCTTGGTCGTAAAGTCAAGTGGAGCCTGATCATGCAAAGTTCAGGCAATCAACAAAGGAACCTCAGCTCCTTCAAGCTCAGGGACAAAATGAGGAGAGCATTCAGCAACTGATCCGGGCATGGCTCAGGGATGGTCTCCCCCCCTTCAGAAGTGACCAAGTGCGGACAGGAAGGGTCCAGCAGAAGACACCACACAGCTGCCGGGTCTGTCCAGGCTGGTAAGTGCGGGCACCGCAAGCACACAGGAGAGACATCTTGCGTCCTGAGACCGCTGTCACCCCGTTAGCTGGTTCTGTGTGTCACAGCTTCTGTTCGCAGTGTGGGGAATTGGAGAGAGCTGCCTGTTTTTCCCCAGAGAATAATAGTCTTTGTAATTATATTTGAATATTTAAGCCCCAATATTATCTCGGAAGGACTTCAGGCTACTCAAACATGCCTCTCTTGATGAGACTTTCAGCTCCAAAAGCTCCAGCAATCTGTTAAAATGACTGCAAACAATTGTAGAGCTGTCACGGCAGCCACTGACGCTATCCATCACCGGGTGGAAATGACTCCTTAGAACTGGCTCTGCCAAAAAGAGCAAAATATAGAACAGGCGTCTATTTACCAAAGCACTTGAGATCCTGGTAATATATTCAGAAGGGTGGTACTTTTTCATAACCATCCTTTTTTTTTCTGTCATTTGGGGTTAATGACAAATGAAAAAAAAATCAAATGTCCATCATTCACTAAAAGCTTCCAAATCCTAAGTCAAAGAATTGATTCCCCTTTGTGAATTATGAAGCTGGTGTAATATTTTTATAAGATCGTCACTAGGGTCCCAACAAGGTCATCATTTAGGGCAAAAAGAATCCCAGGCATTACCTATCCTCTGGGACTTGATGACGCCCAAGCCAGCTGCAAGGAAGAGGAGCATCCAGGATGCCTTCCGCATCTCCATCCTACAGGTGCATCTAGAGGGAAAAGGGATCTCCATGGCTAAGAAGCATGTCTTTGTACACTTGAAAGGGGAGCATCATGCCGTCCATAAATTGTACCTCAATAAAGTTGGCCCTGCTGTGTCTTTCTCTAGAAGCTCTGTTCAACACGATGGAGGAGATGTCCCCACATTGTCTCAACTGTGCAAGGAAAAGGATCTTGTTGATCCAACTCCAGAAGGCTTTTGTAAACACCCAGGAGTGTGCACCTGGGACTCCTCTGCAGGAAGTTGTATAGATACAGCTGTGAAAGGAGCAGGCACACAGGGCCCGGGGCAGGTGGCCTCTTCACACGCTGAACTCATCTGATGGAACATAAACATTTCTGGATGGTTTGACTCGTGTTTTATACAAGAGTTGGATGACCCAGTAAACAGCTGGGACATGTAGAAAACTTCAACTATCTCAGGAGCACATCTGCCCAATAAAAACAGACTCCCCAGAAAGTATTCTTCGTGCTCCCACAAGGAGGAGAACACCAGGCCGGCTTCCCCCTATACTTGCATCCATTCCCAAAGGCATCTATGAAAATTCTCTACTCCAGATTCCACTCTTAACCTGTTGTAATCTAAGACAGCCCTTTTGTTTCAGAACAAGAACCACCTAGTAAGCTTATTGCCTGGGGAGTCATCTTCATGTTCTTAGTCAGCCAATCTCACTGCCATCCTTAGCAAAGTGTAGTGGGGTTAGAAGCAAGGATTCTTGGAGATGGGCTAACTGGGTCTGAATCTCACATCTACCCCTTGGTAACAGTGTTCAGGGGGCAGTTGCTTCACCCTGTCTGCACGCTGGTTTCCCCAGTTCTAGAGTGGGAGCAGTAGCAGCACCTGCACCTCATAGTGTTGTCTTCAAGACTGAGTTATTGGGGGCCGGAGATGTGGTATAGCGGGTAAAGTCACCACTTGCAGTGCCAGCATCCCATATGGTGCTGGTTCTAGTCCCAGCTGCTCCACTTCCTATCCAGCTCTCTGCTATGGCCTGGGAAAGCATTAGAAGATGGTCCAAGTCCTTGGGCCCCTGTACCCAGGTGGGAGACCCAGAAGAAGCTCCTAGCTCCTGGCTCCTGGCTATGGATCAGCACAACTCCGACCATTGCAGCCAATTGAGGAGTGAATCAGCAGATGGAAGACTCTCTCTCTCTCTCTCTCTCTCTCTCTCTTTTTCTCTTTGCCTCTCTGTGTAACTCTGACTTTCAAATAAATAAAAACAATCTTTAAAAAAAAAGACTGAGTTATCACTGTAAAATACTTCACCTGTGCCTGCAGCCAGCCAACTTTTGACATTTGTTAAACAAAATCAATCTTCTATGAGCCCCAATATGTAAAAGCTCAAAAGACTTTCCCCTAATTTGAAGTTCAAGGTGGAGAAGAACACTAATCCTCGCTTGTGTATTCATCACGCCGTTATTTTGTTTTGTGTAATTTGATTTATACTGTTGGATTTAATTAATTCACTTGATTTAATTTTCATTTCTAATTGATTACTGCTCTCCCCTAGCTGGGAGAAACCAGCAGAGTAGCCCTTACTTGCACATTTTGTTGATGGAAGTGGAGAAATTGGGTGCAAGAAAGGTTAAACAGTAAACCAGGGCTACTTAACCATGGGCTGTACGGACCAGCCCCTGCCCAGGTGACCTGACTCAAGGGTCAGCACCTGGCTGCACCTCCAGCATCTACTCCAAACTCTTCAATGAGAGCCTTCCAGTGCAGACTGCCTTTCAACTTCTGAGTCCACTTTACACCAAAGAAGACCTAAGAAAAATCTGCCCGAGGTAAAATGGGAGTTAGGGTCTAAGGTCATTTATCCGGAATGCATTCTTCAAAGAGCACCCTTTATATACAAACTATTGTGTTAGATGCTACAGAGAATGGAATCACAAACCTTGCTTTTGTGTACAGGGAACTGAACAATGTACTTAGGGAGAGAAACATTTACATGCTGGCAACAATAGAAATTCAGTAAACCATAAAGCACATTCTTCAAACATATCAAAAAGCTCATGCAAGAATCTCTATGGCATCCAACTTACTCTCTAACCTGGGCCCTTGGAGTGGAAGGTAGTGTAGGAATAGCCTTTGCAATGTCTACAAAGAGCAAACTTTCAACAACTGAGTTCCTCTCTCTAGAGAAACTCAACTGCTCAGGCTCAATTTGCTCCTTATGAGAGAAGGATACCAGATAATTGCACCTGTTTTATTATTTAGGCCAGCAGAAAAGACTGCAAGAAGTCTGGATCTCAAAGGAAGCCCACAGGCCATATGCTCTGTGCATCTGAGCAAGGCACGTTACCTTTCTCGGCTTGTGTGATGACTTCACTGGGCGCAGTGCTGACTTGAGGCACCTACTCTATTCTCTTCTGCATTACAAACATTGTAATACATTCTGTGTTACAAATGGTAACATGATTTTCCAATAGATGTGATATAACTGGATTTCTCTGTACCTCAGTTTCTACATCAATTCCCCAGGAGGCAGAGAAGAAGTCCAAGAGGATATACTTTAAGACTCTAAATATCCTATCCCCCAGTAAACTTTCATTCAAGGGTAAACAAATGAATGCATGAATCTCAAAAACAGATTGTTCTAGAGGTTTAAGGATCATGTGAGTATAAAGAATTTGAAAGTGCAAAGAAGAATGACCCAAAATTAATCCATGCATCAACATTATTGTGATTATTACAGTAAGATACTACAATTTTTGAAATTCTTGGGTTAATAAAGTCAGATTACAAATGAAACCTTCTGGGCTGGATATCTGACCTGGAGGTTATGCGGCTGCTTGGGATGCCTGCGTCCCCTCTCACAGTGCCTGGATTCAAGCCCTGGCTCCATTCCAGATCCCAGCTTCCTGCCAATGTGCACACTGTGAGGCAGGGATGATGGCACAAGCTACTGGGTCCCTGTGAACCATATGGGAGACCTGGCTCCCAGCTTTGGCCTCCCATCCAAAGCTGTTGTGATCATTGGAGAAGTGAATCAGCAGATAGATGCTCCCTCACTAACTTGCTCGCTCTCTCTCGCTCTCTCTCTCTCTCTCACAGACACACACATGTGCACATGCACTCTTGCTCTCTGCCTTGTGAATAAATAAATAAATAAATTTTTAAGTAAGTAGAACCTTTAAGTAAGGTATCTACATTTTCATATTCTACTATATCCTAATTTTTATGATTAATGCATTTAGTTGTGAAAAACGATAAGCCCTTTTAGCTCATTGTAAATGAAGCACCAGAGCTGTTTATGGAAACTGAGTGGTAAAGTCAAAAGGTTATAAACATCTTACAGCTGCGCATCCGCATGGTCTTATCAATAAAGAATAATTGCCTAGAGATTAAGGACGTAATGTCTATGTGCTCTGCACTATTTCAGAAAGATGCTTATGCATGACTTAAGCTGCTGAAGGGTTTTGCATTTGAACATGAAGGGCTTATAATGAAAGAAATAAAGTCACTTAATGAAATGTAATTAGTTAGGGAAAGCATAGAACCCCTTTTCTTTCAGGAAACAAATCAAATAGTTCTAGGATAGTTTATCTCCTGGTATAGTGAACTCACTTAAAAGGATCTATTTCCTTTTTCAAAAAAAAAGATTTATTTATTTATTTATTTATTTATTTGAAAGTCAGAGTTACACAGAGAGAAAAGGAGACGCAGAGAGAGAGAGAGAGAGATCAGTCTTCCATCCACTGGTTCACTCCCCCATTGGCCCCAACAGCCCAGAGCTGTGCTGATCTGAAGCCAAGAGCCAGGAGCTTCTTCCGGGTCTCCCACGTGGGTGCAGGGGCCCAAGGACTTGGGCCATCTTCTACTGCTTTCCCAGGCCAGAGCAGAAAGCTGGATAGGAAGTGGAGCAGCCAGGTCTCAAACTGGCGCCCATATGGGATGCCAGCACTGCAGGCAGAGGCCTTACCCGCTACACCACAGCACTGGCCCAAAAAGGATCTATTTCTTAAGATTCATTTATTTGATTAAAAACTTCCTTTGCAACCACTGTAGTAACAATGGATTTGGAAAACAATCATCAGATCCCTAGGTAAAGTTTGTTGGTGAACAGGATGTTAACACAGCCTCCAACTTACTCCTGAAAAATGACTTAAAATTACAGAGGGCAAATTTTTAAAAATTCCCTTTATATTGGAGAAACTTGGTGGACACAACTTAATCAAGTGATCAAAATTTACATCAATAATAACAGGATAAGTCAATATCATGTACCTCCTAGTGTTACACCTGAGAAAACTCCACATCACCTTCATAGTATTTTTCCCCCAAAATCCATGATCTACGTTTAATAATGAGGAATCAATCATATAAACCAAAACTTAGGGACTCTTAAAAAAGCAGGTGACTCATGGTGTTCAAAAACACTAATGTTGGGGCCAGCGCTGTGGAATAGTAGGCTAAGCCTTCACCTGTGGCACTGGCATCCCATGTGGGCTCTGGTTCAAGTCCCGGCTGCTCCACTTCCTATCCAGCTCTCTGCTATGGCCTGGGAGAGCAGTAGAAGATGGCCCAAGTCCTTGGGCCCCTGCACCCAGGCGGGAGACCCAGAAGAAGCTCCTGACTCCTGGCTTCAGCCTGGTCCAGCCCCAGCAGTTGCGACCATTTGGGGAGTGAACTACTGGATGGAGGACTTCTCTCTCTCTCTCTCTCTCTCTCTCTCTATATATATATATATATATACACACACACACACATATATACATATATATATATATATCTGTAATTCTGCCTCTCAAATAAATAAATTTTTAAAAAATTAATATCATGAAAGACCCCTAAAACCCCTCCCCCTACCAAAAAAAAAAGGCAAATCATGCAGATTAAAGAAATCTGAAGAGGCATGACAGAGCCAGATAATCACGATTCTGGATTGGAAAACAAAACATGCTATAGTGGTCGTGAAGTAGGACAGTGGGTGAAACTGTAACACGGGCTGAATATTACATAAGAAGATTGTATCAGTGTTGGATTTCCTCACTCGGATCATTCTGTTGCAGTCACATAAGAGAGGGTCCTTCTTATTAAGAAAGACATGGGGTTGGCTGACACCGTGGCTTACTTGGCTAATCCTCCACCTGCGATGCCGGCACCCCTGGTTCTAGTCCTGCTTGGGGTGCTGGGTACTAGTCCCGGTTGCTCCTCTTCCAGTCCAGCTCTCTGCTGTGGCCCAGGAGTGCAGAGGAGGATGGCCCAAGTGCTTGGGTTCCTGCACCCACATGGGAGACCGGGAGGAAGAACCCGGCTCCTGGCTTTGGATCGGCGCAGAGCCGGCCGTGGCAGCCATTAGGGGAGTGAAACAACAGAAGGAAGACCCTTCTCTCTGTCTCTCTCTCACTGTCTATAACTCTCTCTCTCTCTGTCTCTCTCTCTCACTGTCTAACTCTGCCTGGCAAAGGAAGGAAGGGAGGAAGGAAGGAAGGAAGGAAGAGAGAGAGAGAGAGAGAGAAAGAGAGAGAGGAAGACAGACCTGGGGCAGGCATTTTGGGGCAGTGGGATAAGCTGCTGCTTGCAACACTGGCTTCTCATATCATAGGTGCTGGTTCAAGTCCTGGCCACTCCTCTTCCAGTCCCTCTCCCTGCTGATGCACCTGGGAAAGCAGCAGAAGATGGCCCAGGTGCTTGGGCCCCTGCACCCATGTGGGAGACCAGGATGAAGCTCCTGACTCCAGGCTTTGACCTGGCCCAGCCTTGCCTGTTGCAGCCATATGGGGAATACACCAGGGGATAGAAGCTCGCTCACTCTCTCTCTCTCTCTCCTCCCCACCCTTGCTGCATCCTGTAATTCTGCCTTTCAAATAAATATATAAATTTTTTTAATTTTTAACCAGCAGTGCTTTCTATACCAGCTTCCTTCAAGGTGTTAGTTGTGTGGACCCCTCAACTCTAAAATGCCAAGAGTCTGTCTCTAAACATTGTGTGCTGGTGGCTTTGAAGCTCGAGCATTGTATCAGGAATCCCTCTCCAGAGTCTTGGATGCTGAGCTGGTCCAAGGAACCACACCTTGAAAACCATTCTTCTATTCATTTAACACATGAGGGTTCCTGCCCAGGAAGATGTCTGTTCCACCTGCCTGCAATGGCATATGGAGAAAATCAAGTGTCTAGGAGGAAGGAAGTGAGGAAAGGAATTAATAATTGCAAAAATAATTGAAAAGAGAGAGAGAGAGAGAGAGCTGAGATTAAAAGCTTCAACATACTTGGATGAAAAATGCAATGCAAACGTACAAAGTTGATTTCATACATTTTTAAATTTTTTCTTCCACATTATAATTTATTCTTTGAAATCCAGAGAGCTTTGTCCTCTCTCCTTTTTTCTGTTTTTCTGGGTCACTTTAGCGGGGAATTGTAAGCTTTTTCATAAGATAGTCTTGCAGCATTCCACATCTGAGCAGGAAGCTGCAGAGGGCAACCTCAGCTGGGGACAAGATGAGGTTCTCCTGTACACATCGTGCTAGAATCCACACAGCGTGTCTGACAGTCAAAAACTGCAGTCTAGCCCTTAACCATTGCATAAACACTAACGTACTGCATAAACACTAATGTCTGCCCACTTGCAAATCTTAAAATAGCTTGAATAGACGTACAACTTTGTTGTAAAATATTTGAGAGAAGCTGTGTCAAACATTTTAATGACAACTAAATGTGTCATTAGGACCCTCCCCACCTCAAAAAAAAAAAAAAAAGCTAATAGTAAGATACAGACCTTGGAGTTCTCTCCCAGGGAGGGATAAGAATTATTATGCCAAGCTCCCTGCAATGCAGCAAAAAGATGTTGGCAGCCATGACACTCCTATGAGCTGTGGTGTGTAGGAGACCAGCATACAATTCATTTGTAAGGAGTTTTAGTTCCAAAATTCCATTCCAAAAATTTTGGAATGAAGCAGGATTTCAGCTGCTGGGCAGTTTCTAACTATCCCAGGCCCTCTTCATATCCTGACTGATCTAATTTCCCATGATCCTTAGTTCACACATCAATTACACACCTGCTGAGAATGATGTCAACTAGAGGATCAACTAGAGGTGCCGAACGCTAACCCTGCCAACAGAAAAAGACCAAAACAATGAATACAGAACTACACCATGACCAGAGTAACTAAAACGGCAATGCTGGAGCACAGGTAGGGTGGCAGAACCCTTGTGAAAAAACTTGAGATAGCCCCCAGAGTTGGCACCTTCTACCAACCCCACCCCACCAGTCAGGGTTAGCTTGGAACCAGAGACACTTCTCCCTGTGGCCCCCGTCACCAGTGCAGACCCCTGCAGACACCACTGTTCGAGGATCCTGCAGTCCTCCCAGGCCATGAGCCAGGCTTCAGGAGCTGCCTGCAGCTCACCTAACTGCCCTGCTCCAGAGAAGGAGTCTAGCATTGCACTGCCGTGGCCCAGGCTGCTTCCTCACTGAACCATCTTGAAACCAGACTCATTGCAGGAGTGGACCTCCCTCTCCCTCCCTCCCTCCCTCCCTCCTTCTCTCTCCCTCTCCTTCCTTCTCCCTCCCTCTTTCTCCCTCCTTCCCTCTCTCACTGTCAGTATGCCTTCCAAATAAATATTTCCCCCAAAATCAGACTTTTCACATTGACAGAACCAATCCTCAGTATTATTTTAAGAGAAATGTTTTGCTTGAGTCAAAGGGCTGGCCACATTTTTGCTTCATGATATCCAGGAAATAATCCTCCTGTGATGAAAGTGAGGTTTGGGATTGTAACGGGCTTCATACAGCAGCGGGAGAGAGCAGCCCTAAGCTGAAAGACCCAGAGCCCAGGTCTGACGCCAGGCCGGCAGGGGTATGGTCGCTTGGCTGAAATAAGCTCTTTAACATGAGCCGTCTCTGCCTTTAACATGACTCTTCGACTTTCATCTCCGGGATCTCAGCTTAAAGTAACCGAGTGACATTGAACTTCTCTTTGTATCACTTTTCAATAACTTAAGCCGTGTATAAAAATTAAAAAAAAAAAAAAAAAAAAAAAAAAAAAAAAAAAAAAACCTGCCCAAGGCAGCAAGATAAACAAAGACTGCATGATGCACTAGAAAACTTTGAAGGTCACATAATCAGAAGACGGTGTGTTTTGCCAAGTTCACTCAGAACTTGCAGATTTGGAAATTGTTGCTTATTCACGTCCCTTTCCCTAGAAGGCTGAACACCGCTCCTGGGCCCTGGGACATGCGCACCTGTGCACACATCCACATGTACTCACACACCTGGCAGACTGCTATTCACCTTTCAAAACCCAGCTTGGATGCCACCTGCCTAACCTGACGGCCAGGCACGCCCCGTGGTGTTCTCCCTCTGAACCCTGCACATTTGTTGCAGTGACTGAAATGGGTTAAGACCAAGGCTTCAGTTGTTATATACGCTCAACACCTGGAGCAGGTTTTGCCTGCACTCCACCCCCTTTCCCTTGCAGCAACAACAGCCTTGCATTTGCAGAGACTAAAAACCACGGAGTTGCACACACACACCCCTCATCCAACGCCAGGAGATCTGGTGGACTCCCCCTTCCAAGCTAGGTGTCAGCAACAGGCCAGCTGTTGCCATGGCCTCTGCTCGCCGCCTGGCCCAGCTGCCATCCCCTTCCCTGGCCTGCTGACTGCAGCAGCCTCCATGGCGTCCCTGCTCCTGATCTTTCTCCTGAATGTCTGCTCTCAACGTACATTTGAGGAAATCCTTTTAAACTCCAAGTCAGCCCAGCTCAGAGCCTTCCAGTGGCTCCCTGTTTCACTCAGAGGAAAAAGACGCCATGGGATACAAGATGCTATATGACCTAACACCCTGTTTTCCTCTCTGATTTCTCTGTCTCTCCCTGTCTCATTACACTCTGGTCACCTTGGCCTACTTGCTATTCTAACCAACAAGCCAGACACACTTCCCGTGCAGGGCCTTTGCACCTGCTGCTTCCTCTGCCAGGAGTGCTCTTCCCCATGTCTCCAGGGCCTTCACTTCTCCCCTCCCTCTAGACTTTGCTCATATGTCTCCTTCTCAGGGATGTCCACCCTGGGCACCCTATTTAAAATTGCCACCCATCCTCCTCCTCCCAGCACACCCAGTCCCCCCTCCCTGCTCTGGCTGTCCTTTTTCCCTGCCCTTGTCTCTTAACATGCCATGTCATACTCATCAGGGCTACTCTCTCCTATGCACGCACCTCTAGCTAGAAACCAAGTGCCAAGAGGAATGCTTTGGTTTGCCGTGATCTCTCTAGTGCCTGGAACATAACTGATACTCAACTAACATTTGTTGCATAAGTTCATTTGTCAGAAAAAAAAAAACCAACTTTCTGTTAAGACAGAGTGTTCCTCACCAAGATTCAGACTCCCCAGACCATGATGCTGGTAAATGGAGGACTTAAAGGCTCTTGGCTTCTGTTTTACATTTTAATTACAATTATGATCTTAATTCACTTGAAAAATCAGGTCATAGGTAGAGTATTTGAAGGGGCCATGGTTTAAGACTTCACAGAAATCTGCAGCTGCAACCCACCCTGAGGAAGCAGGGGTGGGGGCAGAGTGAGGAGTCTTTCAAAGCAGCCAAAAACTGCATTTAGATCAGGGGCTTTTGCTCAACTCAGAGTGTTTGAGCAAAACAACTTCTTATCTGATTTTTTTTTTTTTTTTTGACAGGCAGAGTGGACAGTGAGAGAGAGAGACAGAGAGAAAGGTCTTCCTTTTGCCGTTGGTTCACCCTCCAATGGCCGCCGCGGCCGGCGCTCTGCGGCCGGCGCACCGCGCTGATCCGATGGCAGGAGCCAGGAGCCAGGTGCTTTTCCTGGTCTCCCATGGGGTGCAGGGCCCAAGCACCTGGGCCATCCTCCACTGCACTCCCTGGCCACAGCAGAGGGCTGGCTTGGAAGAGGGACAACCGGGACAGAATCCGGCGCCCCGACCGGGACTAGAACCCGGTGTGCCGGCGCCGCTAGGCAGAGGATTAGCCTAGTGAGCCGCGGCGCCGGCCCTTATCTGATCTTTTTAAAAGGAGTCATCATGTTTTTAGGCTCTGAATATTTACTTTAGTTCTTATTTATTTATTTTCTACATATTTGAAAGGCAAAAGAACAGAGAAAGACATAGAGAGGTCCTCCATTCACTGGTTCACTCCCCTCAAATGCCCATAACAGCCAGACTGAAGCCAAAAGCCCAGATCTCAATCCAAATCTCCCATGTTGCTGTCAGAGACTCGTACTTCAGGCGTCACCTGTAGCCCTCCAAGGTGCCCATCAGCAGGAAGCTGGGCCGTGACTGAAATTCGGACTCTTTGACATGGGACATGGGTGTCCCCAGTGGTAGCTCAAGGACCGCTCCAAACGTCTACCCCAAACTCAGAATATTTAAGCCCAAAATATCAGATAGTATTATTCATCACTACGCTTTCTCAAGTATCTGGAAGGTGGCATATTTGCTGTTTCTGTTTTTTTTTTTTTTAAGATTTATTTATTTTACTTGAAAGTCAGAGTTACACAGAGAGAGGATGTGGGGAGCAAACCGGACTAGACTGAGTTACTGGAATTAAGACTTATTCTATGCATCTGCTCTCCCACAATATGGCGCTGGGAGAGAAGTAAATAGCTTCCGCACAGCTGCCTCCAGTTCAACCAATAAACTGTAGGACTTGCTCCTGATTGGAGGAGAGCAGCGTACTCGGCGTGTGGGCAGCCGAGTTAGGATTGGCGGAGGAGGACTATAAAGGAGGAGAGAGACGGCATGCACCAGGAACATCTAAGGGGAACATCTAGCTGAAGGAACACCTGTGCAGCCCCCGAGAAGAGCCGGCCGACGGTGTGCCGCTCCCCTGCGGAAGTGGGGAATGCGGCCAGGGGGAACTGCCCTTCCACGGAGGTGGAAGGGATAGTAGCCAACCCGGGAAGAACCAGCAGCAAACCCGGGGAGGGCCGAGCAGACGAAAGAACAGCGCAGGGTCCTGTGTTGCTCCTCCACGAAGAGGGGGAGCGACAAGAGGAGAGGCAGAGGAGAGACACACAGAGAGAGAGAGAGAGAGAGAGAGAGAGAGAGGTCTTCTATCTGCTGGGTCACTCCTCAATTGACTGCAACAGCCGGAGCTGTACCAATCCAAAGCCAGGAGCCAGGAGCCTTCTCTGGGTCTCCCACACTGGTGCAGGGGCCTAAGGACTTGAACCATCCTCTACTGCTTTTCCAGGCCACAGCAGAGAGCTGGATCAGAAGTGGAGCAGCAGGGTCTCGAACTGGTGCCCATATGGGATGCCAGCACTGCAGGCAGCAGCTTTACCCGCTACGCCACAGTGCCGGCCTCATATTTGCTATTTGTAAAACAGACAGGGCTCCATCCTTCTTGGCCAATGGCAAAATCAGCACCTTCACAGTTCTTTCCAATCCTATGCCCCTGGGTGGCAAACCACCAGACAGGGTTCTGTGAGACAGACTGTGCACCAGGTACACACTCAAGGGCTGAGACAGCGAAGGGGCCTCTGCATTTTGTATTCCCTGGGCCTATTTCTTAGCCTCTGAAGATCAATACAAAAGAGAACAAAAGGGTGATAACTGTTTTCTCCTGTGGAGCCTATGGAATAATTCTTGGCCAATGCTTGATTCTTTCATCCCACAGAGGTCATCCTGAAGAGCTGTCACCACCTCTGTGCTTGTTCGGTGAATTTAAATGTAGAAATCCCAGCCCCAGCCAATTAAAAAACACACACAACATCTAATTCTGATCAATTTCACATTAAATTTCCTTAAAGTGCTTTATAAAAAAATAATCATTTTCTTAAACTCTGGTAAATGATACGCATACTGAAGTGTTTAGGGAGAAGTGTACTGATAGCTATAATTAACCTAAAACTGCATCAAAGTGAAGGCAGGCGTTTGGTCCAAAAAGCACAAAGCCAGCTGGGAAGGCTGCATTCTACTTTACAGTGACCGCTTTTGAGCCCTGGGACACAGCAAATGGTGGCTGTTTACAAATATCTATGGGGAGGGTGGGGGGTGGGAGGGAGAGAGAGAGAAAGAGAGAGAGACTACAGGGCAACCACTGAATCCTTTATGCACACAAACATATATGTTGTTAAACACAGACATGCATTTTCATATATCTCATCTATATGTATGTATATATACACATACATCTATATAAAATGTTTAAAGGATGAATACAGGACCCAGCAGTTAAAACACCACTTCGGACACCCACATCCCATATCAAAGTGATGGGATTCAAATCCTGGCTCTGCTTCCAATTCCAGCTTCCTGTTAATGTGCACCCTGGGAGGCAGGTGATGGCTCAAGTAGTTGGATTCCTGCCACCCACCTGGGAGACCTGGATTGAGCTCCTGGGCCCTGGTTTCAGCCCAGCCCAGTCCTGGTCCTTGGGGGCCTTTGGGGAGTGAAACAGTAGAAAGGAGTTCTCGGTCCACCTGTCTGCCCACCTGCATCTCTGCCTCTCAAATCAATAAAATAACTAAGAAAATAAACTTTAAATGCATCAAAAATAAGATGGATTAATGAAAAGACAGAGGACTAGACATGTACTAAATCAGCTATATTAGAATATTAAATGGAGTATAAATGGTGTGTATTCTCTGTAGTCTTTAGATTTTGCTGATAGTCAAATTACATGAATCCAGGTGACAAAACAGAAGGAAACAACTCCAGCTTCTAACATAGAGTTGCCCCCACTTCCCTGGGGATGCTCTGAGCAGGGAGAATTATATTTTTAACTGAGTTGTGTATTTCCTGAGTTTGGGTACTCATTAAATCTTCAGGGTTGCCGGCGCCGCGGCTCAATAGGCTAATCCTCTGCCTTGCGGCACCGGCACACCGGGTTCTAGTCCCAGTCGGGGCTCCGGATTCTGTCCCGCTTGCCCCTCTTTCAGGCCAGCTCTCTGCTGTGGCCAGGGAGTGCAGTGGAGGATGGCCCAAGTGCTTGGGCCCTGCACCCTATGGGAGACCAGGAGGAAGCACCTGGCTCCTGCCTTCGGATCAGTGCGGTGCACTGGCCGCAGCGCGCCAGCCACGGCGGCCATTGGAGGGTGAACCAACAGCAAAGGAAGACCTTTCTCTAAGTCTCTCTCTCTCTCTCACTGTCCACTCTGCCTGTCAAAAAATAATAATAATAAAAAATCTTCAGGGTTTTCTTCTCCCTTTGACCTTATACTTCTACATGTCTCTGTCTATCAGCCTGTGAATGAAAGCTATGCCATGCATTTGCAAAAGTAAATAGAAACAAACAGAAGAGTATCCATCTATAAATATAGTCCTGGGAAAGCAAAGTCCTCCCACCTTTCAGACCAGTCCTTTCAGGGACTTGGAAAGTTGTTTGAGCCTTGGGCTCAAGGGCACAGGGGCACACCAGCTTCTGCCGGGTTTAATACTCTCTGAGTGGGGCCGGCGCTGCGGCACAGCAGGTGAAGCCACCATCTGCAGTGCTGGCATACAATATGGGTGCAGGTTCCAGTCCTGTCTGCTCCACTTTCTATCCAGCTCTCTGCTGTGGCCTGGGAATACAGTAGAACATGGCCCAAGTCCTTGGGCCCTTGCACCCACTTGGGAGACCAGGAATAAGCTCCTGGCTCCTGGCTTCGGATTGGTGCAGCTCCTGCCAATGCAGCCAACTGGGGAGTGAACCAGTGGATGGAAAACCTCTCTCTCTCTCTCTCTCTCTCTCTCTCTGCCTCTCCTTCTCTCTGTGTGTAACTCTGACTTTCAAATAAATAAATCGTTAAAAAAAATTCTCTCTGGGGGCCATGGAAGCAGGGGAAGAGGAGAAGCAGAAGCTGTGTTTATGATGACTGACACTTTGCTTGTGCTCACACAAGCTTTATTGCCGTTAAATAAATAATGGTCATGCACTCCTGTAAACACAGATCTCGAAACTGAATACAAAGACACACCACAGAGACAATTCTCCAAAAAATAGCAGTAACAAAGTGATAGACACAAAACTAGCCTTTTTAAAATTTTATTAAAATTCTCAAGAACAAAAACTCATCATCATTATCTCTATTTCAATGCTTAGAACTTTTTATAGTCTCTAGAGGGTAAGTTCCTTGAGAGTAGGTACGGGGTATCATTCATAATGTATCATTCTCATCTGCAGATAACTCATAGCAAGGAGTCTTATATATCCTTGCTACTCATGTAGGAAACCCAGCTGGAGTTTCTGGCTCCTGGCTTTAGCCTGCCCAGTCCATGCCATCATGGCCATTTAGGGAATGAACCAGTGGATGCAAGATCTCTCTCTCTCCCAACTCTGCCTTTCAAATAAATAAAATATTTTTAAGAAATTATCTTAGACATCTTGGGTCTCAAGAAGATATAATGGATTAACGGATGAATGTGTGGGTGATGGATAAATGAATGGATGGAAGTATGGATGGGTGGGTGGGTGGGTGGGTGGATGGATGGATGGAAGGATGGAAAGATGGACGGATGGACGGATGGGTGGATGGGTGGATGGATGGATGGATGGAAGGATGGAAGGGTGGAAGGGTGGATGGAAGGATGGAGAAACAAATTAATGAATTAAACAATGATGAGTTCTCCCTGCACTGACAACATGTACCAAGGCAGGGAAGCTCAAGTCTCTGCACTCATCTTGAATGCTCTAAACCAGCCTGTACCAATCAGAATCAGGATCAAGATGAAGTCAAAAGACATACATAAGCTGGCACTGCAGCTCACTAGGCTAATCCTCCACCTGAGGCACTGGCACCCCAGGTTCTAGTCCCAGCTGGGGCGCTGGTTCTGTCCCAGTTGCTCCTCTTCCAGTCCAGCTCTCTGCTGTGGCCCGGGAAGGCAGTGGAGGATGGCCCAAGAGCTTGGGCCCCCACACCCACATGGGAGACCAGGAGGAAGCACCTAGCTCCTGGCTTCCGATCAGCACAGCGAACCAGCCGTAGAAGCCATTTTAGGGGTGAACCAACAGAGGGAAGACCTTTCTCTCTGTCTCTCTCTCTCTTACTGTCCACTCTGCCTGTCAAAAAAAAAAAAAAAAAGACATACATAAGTATTCACATTTGTGTAAGTGTGAGTTAGGGTAAAAGTTAAGCTGCCATAGCAAAAGACCTAACCATGATACGGCTCAAAGAACAGGATCATTTTGTTTTTTTCTCATGTAGTTCAGGCCAAGATCAACAAGAGGCCTTCTTCCACACACTCAGGGACCAGGCTAATGCACTGACCCTACTCAGCACAGGATAACCGAGGCCCATGCCAGGGTCACCAGGGTAAGCTGGTGGGAGGGCTGGAAGAGTGAAGACTCCCTCCTAGGCCACTCAGGCGGAAGTTGCTTCTGTCACTTCCACGTCCTGTCCGTCAATCAGGACTCCAATGGCCTTGTAATCACACCCAGCTACAAGGAGGGCTTGAGATGTAGGTTCCAGGCAGGCATTCTCATGCCCACTTGATCCTATTTCCATAGAAGACAGGGGCGGGGGTTGGGGGGTGTCGCCGTCATACTCTGTACACGTGTTTGTCACCATATCTCAAGATCAGGGCCCCAGGCTTGGAAGGCAGTGTTGTTTGGTTTCTGGCAAAAGTAGTCAAATGAACTTCCCTAATATAAACCATCCCTAAGAAGGAAAGCCAGTCCAGAGCAGAGTCAAATTCGTGCTTCTCTGTGCTCTCCCAGGGTCGTTCAGATAGAGGGTGACTTTGAGATGGGAGACTAGTTCATTTTGCCTCAACTGTCCCTTAATTATCTGTGATGTGGGAGTAACAGGGGCAACGTATGGCTCTACTTGGAAATAGAGTTCCTTAGCACACGGACGGCGCTGACACCCCGAGGAGGCGGGGGGGGGGGGGGGGGGGGGCGGGGGGCGGAACATGAGTTAGCACGCATCGAAGTCCTCCGCAGAAGCAGTTACCGCCCAGATACTTAGTACCAGCTGGCTCAGAAAGTCCCGCCATCGTCCCCTCCAACTCGGCCCCCTCACACACACAACACCTCTCCCTTTTGTCTCTCCTGTGCCCTCAGGACTGGCTCAATCCCAACACTACTTCGGGCCCAAGGTAGAACTTTCTTGGCACCCATCCTGGCTAAGGAGCAAGTGCCTTAGCTCTCGTGTGACCTCGGAACGTCACCCCCCTTCCTCTGTCCCCTGTCCTCGGCCTTCAAGTCTTCCCCTCACCTCCCCTTGTGTGCTGCTCTCCCATGGGGTAGAAGCTTGCTGCTTGATTCTTGGTTTCTCCAGAAGCAGGCGCCAGGACAAGAAGTTAGGTGTAGGTGATTTTTTTGGAAAGTGATTCAAAGAAGGAAGGGAAGGAGTGGGAAAGACAGGCCTGAAGGAGAGAAAGGCAGAGAATGAGCCCGCTACCTCTGGGGTTCAGTCCTGCTGGGGAACCCCCACCGAAACCCAGGGACCCATCCCACTAAGCTACAGTCCGCCTCCCCCGGGGGCTCAGGTTGCCTCTGGGGCGAGGGGGAGGAGGTAAATCCTGAGCACTGCCAGGTTTCTGGAGAGCAGGTGGAGGAAGCTGCGGAGGAGGGCACTCTTGGAGCAGGGCTGAGCGCATGCTCAGGGGCCGCCCCCTGCAGGTGGGCTAGGGTGCTGCTTAGACCCGGCTCAGCAGCCCTGGAAGTGCCTGCCAGGCCTGCAGCTTCTTCAAAACGGAGTTTCTTTGGGACTGGCGCTGTGGCCTAGTAGGTGAAGCACCCACGTGCGGTGCCAGCATCCCATCTGGGCGCCGCTCCAGTCCCGGCTGTTCCACTTCTGATCCAGCTCCCTGCTGACGGCCTGGGAAAGCAGTGGAAGATGGCCCAAGTGCTTGGAACCCTGCACCCAAGTAGGAGACCCAGAAGAATTGTGGCCATTTGAGGAGTGAATCAGTGGATCAAATGCTTCCTTCTCTGTCTGTAACTCTGCCTTTCAAGTAAATAGGTAAGTCTTTTTTTAAATGTTATATAAGTTATACAAGTTTCATGTATTTCATACATACAGATTTAGGTACATAGCGGCACTTCTCTCCTGACCCTCCCTCCCACCCAAACTTCACCCTTCCTCCTCCTCCCTCTCACATTCCCACTCTTAATTTTCACTAAGATCTATTAATCTTTTTTTTTTAAATGGAGTTCCTTTAAGTCAAAATCCCCCTCCTACCAGCTGTCACCAGGAGTGGGACCAAGTTCCTCAGATCAGAGGGCACAGTCCTTCCACTTCGTACTTTCAAGTATCCACTACTGCCCTCCAAAGGGTGCCCGGAGTTGGTTTCCCTCCCCAGATGGTGAACTGCTCAAGGGTGGAAATGACATCTCCATGACAACGAATGGCACGTAGTGGGAGCTCTCTGAATGTTTGCAGAATGAATAGATGAGCAAATACTCACACCAATAATAAACTCCTATCCCTCCTTGTGACTGACATGACTTCTCCTGAAATCACTTCTTAGGCAACAAAAACCATGTCAGTGTTTCAAGAAAGATCCTGAAACAGGACATAACCAGTGAAAAGGGGGTCAAAAATCTCCTCTGTGAAGCTATGGGAGAAAAAGAAAAGAAAGAACAAAACCAAAAAGATCCCTCTGGTAATTAACAAAAAGAACATAAGAAAGCCTTGCTTGGCAGCGCCTGCGCACAGCCCCCAGTAAGGGCTTTGCAACGTCATCCCACACTCATCTTTACTTTGTAGTTTCCAAGGAAACGAGACCCTGAATTCTCATCTCAGCCCAAGCCTGCTGCCAACCTCTTTGTACACAGCCCTGTTTTGCTTTAAGCTGGCGTATACTGCTCACTCTTTCTTCAAATACCACGACAGGGCCATGTCTCCCTTTGTTGGGGGAGCTGGGGGCACACCCTGGTCCCTTGGGTGCATAGGGGCCCTTGGTCAGCAAGTCCAGCCAGCTGTGTCGAGGGTAGGTATGCTGTGGGTGGCCTTTGCCAGTGTATTGATGGCAGGTGCACCGTGGGTGGTCTTTGCCAGGTGGACTTTTTCACTTCTAGCCAATCTGTTTGCAGCCCAGATGAAAGTAATGGCTTGCCCAGTCATTGGCATGAAAAACACTTGGAGCTAAACACTGAGAAGACCAGGCAGGTAAATTTCAGCCAGGAACTAAGTCAGAAGGAAGGGTGAACTTTTGAGAAAGGCAAATGTATATGGTAGACATGAACCCAGAGTGGATGGAGAGGAGGCAAACATGACTGGGGTGAAACAGTTCTCTACTCGCTGTCTGCCTTCAATGGCAACCTCTCGCCTTATGGGAAATCTCCACCCTCAGCTCCAGTGGGAGCCCCAGCCACAGAACCCTGTCCAACACACCATGGCTGGCCCAGGAATCACTGTGACCCAAACCTGAGCGGACAGAGTTCTTCCTTGGGGTTTCCCTAGTATCTCTGGTTACGAAGCTATGCAGATGCTTCCTGAAGGTTCTGTTGCCATGGTTTCAGTTTGGTGAGGCAGCCAGCCTCAGTCCTAAATACAGAGCAAAACAGGGATGAAATCCTAAGGACCTTCAAATGCCTGGATCCTGCCTTTCCCACATGTTTTTCCAAATTGGTTCTGTGTTGTGTTGTTCTTGTTCTTTGCAAGTCAGTACATTGCCTTATTTGCATAAACCAGCCCAATTTGAGTTTTGTCTGCTTATAATCCAGACCATCCCTGTGGCTTTTGCACAGATACAATTTCACTTTCCCCAGGGTCCCATATTACACCTACTTCATTGATGGTTATTCCATGTCTGAAGATGCAGGCCTGCATTCATTTCTTTCTGTCAGACAATGAGTACCATGCTGTCGCTCCCCCTCTTCGTGGAGGAGCAACACTGAACCCTGCGCTGTTCTTTCGTCTGCTCGGCCCTCCCCGGGTTTGCTGCTGGTTCTTCCCGGGTTGGCTACCATCCCTTCCACCTCCGTGGAAGGGCAGTTCCCCCTGGCCGCATTCCCCACTTCCGCAGGGGAGCGGCACACCGCCGGCCGGCTCTTCTCGGGGGCTGCACGGGTGTTCCTTCAGCTAGATGTTCCCCTTAGATGTTCCTGGTGCATGCCGTCTCTCTCCTCCTTTATAGTCCTCCTCCGCCAATCCCAACTCGGCTGAGTACGCTGCTCTCCAATCAGGAGCAAGTCCTACAGTTAATTGGTTGAACTGGAGGCAGCTGTGCGGAAGCTGTTTACTTCTCTCCCAGCGCCATATTGTGGGAGAGCAGATGCATAGAATAAGTCCTAATTCGAGTAACTTAGTCTAGTCCGGATTGCTCCCCACAGATCCCCCTTTCTTTTTATTTTTTAGCGTTGATACGCGCCTGTCTTCGGTGTCCCGCGGCACACACTCTGCTCTACTTGCTAGCGTTGCCACAGGCTCTTACAAGTCCTATCAATCAGGAAAACCGAATCCGGGTCCTCTCTTCGCCATTGTGAGGAGGTTTTTAGGCGCTGATGCGTGCCTGTGTTCGGTGCCCTGCAGCGCATGCTCTGCTCTGCTAGAACTGCCTGCAGGTGTTTACAAAATCTATCAGGCAAACCGAATCCAAGCCTTCTCATTGCCGTATTGTGGGGGAGACTTATTAGTGTTGGTTTGTGCCTATCTTCGGTGACCTGCAGCTCATACTCTGGTCGAGCTTTGCTGGCGCTTACCGCCTTAAATCAGGCAGACCGAATCCAAGCCTCCTAATTGTTGCATTGTGGGGAAGCTTTACTGATGTTAATTCGTGCCTGTCTTCGGTGACCTGCGGCTAGCCACCCAGGTGCTCATCGCCTCACTAATCGGGCAGACCGAATCCAAGCCTCCTAATTGACATGTTGAGGGGAGGCCTTATTTTTCTCTATTTCTCTATCTCCGGGCATTTCTATTTCTCCCATTTTACTTCTGTCTGCCAACATTCCTATTTCTCTTTTACTTCTAAACTTCTGTTTCTCTTATCCCCGCAGCTTTCCGGCACCTCGCCCCGCCGGCGGGTTCCCGGCTCTGCGCCGCTTCAGCCCGCGCGCCTCTCTCATCTGCGCAGCTTCCCGGCTTTGCTCGGCTCGGCTTTGCGCGCTCCGCGGTCTCCACGCTTAACCCTTTCGCGTCTGAACCACGGCCTACGCCAGCGTTCCCTATCTATTCACGCCCCGTGCTCTCTCTGCACGCGGCGGTTTCCGCGAGTAACACAGCGTAGCTTGCGTCTCCGCCACTAGGATTCAATCTAAGTTCCCCGGGCTAGCCTGGCAAATTCAACCCAGCGTACGTCTCCGCCCCACGATTTGGCTTTCCGTCCTTTGCTCCCCGGGCTAATCAGACGGATCCCAATCTGGCTTGCGTCTCAGCTTCTGGTTTTAACTTTTCGCCCCCTATTCCCGGGCTAACTTGAGAATCCCAAAGTGGCTTTCGTTTCCGCCTTGGCCTGCCCCCCGCGGCTTCAATTTCCCTAACATTTTTCTCTACCCGGTATGTTTCCCCAAGCTTTCCTCCAACGATATTCCTCCCTCATTTCTCCTGGCCTCTCCCCACAGTCCGCGTCCGAGTCTGTTTATTCTAGCTTTCACTTTCGCTTTCGACCTTAGAGATTTCTCCCAGCTTCCCCCCGTAGTCCGAATCCGAGTCTATGCCTAGGCTTTCAATAGCTTCTTCCGGCTCCTTTTTCGTCCGGCTTTTCCCTAGGCTGTTTGCTAGTCTCTCTCTCCGATATTTTCCCAGTTCTTCCCGTTTCTTCCCTCCTAAGTTTTTTATCCGTCCTAGGTTTCCTATCCGAGCTAGGTTTCCTATCCGAGTCAGGTTTCCTATCCGAGTCACGGCACCATTATGTCGCTCCCCCTCTTCGTGGAGGAACGACACTAAGCCCTGCCTAGGCTTCATATCCGAGTCACGGCACCATTATGTCGCTCCCCCTCTTCGTGGAGGAGCAACACTGAACCCTGCGCTGTTCTTTCGTCTGCTCGGCCCTCCCCGGGTTTGCTGCTGGTTCTTCCCGGGTTGGCTACCATCCCTTCCACCTCCGTGGAAGGGCAGTTCCCCCTGGCCGCATTCCCCACTTCCGCAGGGGAGCGGCACACCGCCGGCCGGCTCTTCTCGGGGGCTGCACGGGTGTTCCTTCAGCTAGATGTTCCCCTTAGATGTTCCTGGTGCATGCCGTCTCTCTCCTCCTTTATAGTCCTCCTCCGCCAATCCCAACTCGGCTGAGTACGCTGCTCTCCAATCAGGAGCAAGTCCTACAGTTAATTGGTTGAACTGGAGGCAGCTGTGCGGAAGCTGTTTACTTCTCTCCCAGCGCCATATTGTGGGAGAGCAGATGCATAGAATAAGTCCTAATTCGAGTAACTTAGTCTAGTCCGGATTGCTCCCCACACATGCGTTCAACAGCCTTGCCCATCTTCTTTTGCAACCAGGAATCCCAGAAGCAAACACAACATCCAGCTGCAGCAAGCATTTGAAAATTCTCAGAACTTTGACCTGGTCTGGAGGGCATCTTACAGATTATCTTAGCCAAACTCCTTTATTGTGCAGATGCCCAAATGGTGATGGATTTGTCCAAAGAACACAAAAGCAAAATTAAGAGCCACTTTCTTGGAGAACTGATCACATCTATTCACTTTGCTTCCTTCTCTCTCTCTCTCTCTCTCTCTCTCTCTCTCTCTCTCCCTGCAAACTGCCTTGAATCAGAGTGTCTTCCTTTTCATCTTCACTCATTGGAGGACGGAGGGTAGAGGAGGAAGATGAGCTGAGCTCAGGAAATCAGGGAGAGGCTGGTCATCCTCTCAAATTTCTTTTGTTCTGGAAGCTGGAAGAGGTACTTAGCACCACACAGTCTTCTTCCCCACTCCCAGCACCTGAAAACACAAACATCAAATCCTTTGTTGTTTGGGGGCAGAGAAGAAGGCATTAAGGACATTTGAATCATGCTTCCCCTCCACTACTTCCCCCAGAGATGAGCACCAGTTGTCCTCTAGAAAATTCTGGTTGTGTATTCTCACTGTGAGCTGTGTGTTTTCTTTGGCAGCTGCTGCTATTGCTCCAAGATCTATTCATTTGAGACAGAGAGAGAGAGAAAGAGATCTTCCACCTGCTGGCTCACTCCCCAAATGGCTACAACAACTGGGGCTAGCCACAGCCAGGAGCCAAGAACTCCATCCAGCTCTCCCACATGGGTAGCAGGGACTTAAGCACCTAAACCATCAACTGCTGCTTCCCAGGCACATTATAAGGCAGCTGGACCAGAAGGAGAGCAGCCAAAACTTGAGCTAGCACTCCAATAGGAGATGCAGGCATCCCAGGCAGTGGCCTAGCTCGTAGCACCACAAGTCTGCCCCTGCGTACTCTCTCCTGAGGGGCAGATTCTCCCTCTGAGCAGTACCGCCCTGGTCTCCTGGAAATCAAAACTAATCCCATAACCTATGATCATGGCAAAGACAAGATTTCTGCAGCCATGATGAAGAGCAGAACAAAGGACTGAGAAGCCAAACAGAAACAATAGCTAACCTTTGTACAGTGAAACTTGGGCTTTTGGTCACCACTATGATTTCCAAAACTATATCCAGAATGTTCAGTAATGCTATGAGGCAGCTTCATCAGACTGCAGGAAAACAGACCCAAAGTGATTATGAGAGAAATAGCATGCACTTTGGGTCTTCACCTGCCACAGGCATGTAATTAATGTTTACTTAGAACTTGTGCAAAGAGAACCAATACTCCTCCTCCTAAAAATCCACTCAATTTTCTTTTTCTTTCCCTTTTTTTTTTTTTTTTTTTTGACAGGCAGAGTAGACAGTGAGAGAGAGAGACAGAGAGAAAGGTCTTCTTTTTCCGTTGGTTCACTCTCCAATGGCCACTGCGGCTGGCACTCTGCGGCCGGCACTCTGCGGCCGGCACACCGTGCTAATCCAAAGGCAGGAGCCAGGTGCTTCTCCTGGTCTCCCATGGGGTGCAGGGCCCAAGCACTTGGGCCATCCTCCACTGCACTCCCTGGCCACAGCAGAGAGCTGGACAGGGAGAGGAGCAACCGGGACAGAATCTGGCACCCCAACCAGGATTAGAACCCAATGTGCCAGCGCCTCAGGCAGAAGATTAGCCTATTGAGCCACGGCACCGGCCAATCCACTCACTTTTCACACAATGCTTGGCTCATTACAACAAAATCAAGAGGTCACAGTCAGGGAATCAGTAATCCCAAGGTTGGCCATGAATCCAACCACTGCTCCACAGCTAAGCATAATTTATAACTTTAAGTGATAATCACTGCTCTTTATAATAAATATTATAATAAATGCTGTTCTTTGTGACAAATTAATGGCCTCAAGGTTAGTAGTCAATGGCCTTTCAGAGGGTGATATTAAGTAAATTTTGACTATTCGAGGAAATGAGCTTTATGAAAAGCTGACTTAACTCAAAAAACAACTTTGTTATGACAAGCTAGCGATTCAAAACAAACTCCATTCTTTCGCAACTGATGCGCAAGTATTTCCTAGTTTTCCTAATCCATGGAAAGCAGTGTGTTGTCTTTTCAAAAGCATGATAGCCTTCCATGCGCTCCCATTTACTGCAGCTTGATTTTAATTAAGGCTGATCCAAAGATGTTTGTGCCTCATAACTTAATTCCTACGGCAGTTAGTTGGCGCACCAGTGTCATGGTCCCATGTCACGGATATGATGTGATGGGTACGCTGTTTGAACCACTTTCCCAGAGATAGTACGGTGCGTGGGTTGAGTTTTCATCTATGCCCTGTCAGAAGTGGATTGCCCTAACCTTAGAAGAGGTCAAATAGCAGTTAAACTAAAGGCCAGGGGCTGGTGCTGTGGTGTAGCGAGTAAAGCCACCGCCTCCAGTCCCAGCTGCTCCACTTCTGATCCAGCTCTCTGCTATGGCCTGGGAAAGCAGTGGAGGATGCCCAAGACCTTGGACCTGCACCTACGTGAAAGACCTGGAAGAAGCTCCTGGCTCCTGGCTCCTGGCTCCTGGCTTTGGATCAGTGTAGCTCCGGCTGTTGTGGCCATCTGGGGAGTGAACCAGTGGATGGAAGACCTCTCTCTCTCTCTCTCTCTCTCTCTCTCTTTTTCCTTCTCTCTGTGTAACTCTGACTTTCAAATAAATAAATCTTTAAAAATAAAATTTAAGCTAAAGGCCACAGGCTATTTGTGGCTTTGCTCATCAGGGATTTGGTGAATTAGCCTAATGGCCATTGGAAATAGATTTTCTTTGGTAAAATCCATCAAGTTCTAGATATGTGAATTTGCTAGGAAAAAACTATGGATGCTCCCCCATCACGGTACACACAGGGTATAAGAACTTGGCACATGCAGTTGGAAATGTTGCCGGAGGCTTGATTCACAGAGGTTGTGTGTTCAACCCCTGATTTGGAAGGATTTTTGGTTCCCTCACTTACCTAAATAGTGACCCAAATTCCACTCTGGAACATTGTCACATGGTCATCTGTCGAGATTTTCTTCCATGCAAGATGCTATGAAGAACTCCTACAGGACAGAGTTAACACATCCTACACTTTGCTGAGATAACTGTAAACAAATCCTTAATCTACTCTACCTGTTTGTGGCTTAAATATAGTAAATGTGTGGCTGTCTACATTCAGTCTGAGACTTGCATTCCTTTAAAAAATAGTATCAGAATTGTAAGATGTGAGACTTATGGCTCCAGCTCCTAACTATCAGACACTACCAGTATTAACCCAAAACAAAAATAAAGAGCCTAATAATTCTGGACATCCACATCAGCCTAAGACAGGGTAGCAATACTAAGTCATCTATCTCTATTTTTATTGGTTGGCTGTTTTTCCCTGCCCAGTTGTAACAGAAATTTCAACATCTTATAATAAGAATGTACAATAACATCTCAAGTAACAAGAAGAGAGCGGTTAAGTTACAAAATAGCAAGAAACAAATAAAGTCAGTCAAAAATCCTGAGCCAGGGAAAGGCAGAGCAATTGAGCACAGAACTTAGCTTTGAGCTTCAACAACCAAAAAAGGGGGAGAATAATGAGTTATTTGGCTAGTTCAGAAGGGTGCCCAAACCAAACCTGGTCCACACAGCGGGGCTGAGACCAGGCAACCTTGAAAGGTTGGTGACCTTCAGCCCAGGCTCCCCCCAACCTTTCTGGTACACTGCCCCCTCACTGTGCTCCTGATCAACTTGACTCTTGAGCCCTTGGCAGGTTTCCTTGTTCATTGCCCCACTTACTCCTCAGGCCTAAAAGCACTCAGCATGCTTTGTAAAAGCTGACTCTTTAGGCTATTAGCAATCATAATTCTCATATAAGTGAATAATAAGCCCACATCAAAGTTGTATTCGACTCACTAATATGGGAACCAGTAGTGGAATGACAAAGCCAGTTCCGTAGGAACACAAGGGAATGCGGAAACCAGAGTGCTAAGTCAGACATAATAATGATAAATTTCCTACAAGGCAACAAAACCTTAATCTGTGGAGTCATCAGCGCCATTGAACCAAAAAAAAAAAAAAAAGTTCCTTTTTGGTTTAACTTAATCTTTAACTTTCCAGAGCTGTAGAACAAATGAGCTCTAATCAATTGTGAATAGTAAGTCAAAGGAAATTACATTCCCTCGGAGTCAGAATGTCCCGAGGCAAGCTTATTAGAAAGCACTCTAGCGTAGCATTAGAATGTCAGGCTGTCACCTTTTGCTTCATCCCCAAGTTTCACAGAATTTTCCTAAACAGTTCCGTTTTTGCAAATCTCAGTCGACAAGAGATCTGCTTTCCCTCTGAACACACTGCTGTGAGCAGAGTCCCGGAATGACAAGAAGCATCATTTCAGACTTCACTTATTGTAGGAGCACACCTCTGGGGCTAGCCCCAGCCATCCTAGGGGAGCCCACCTGGGGCTAGCTCAAGCCACCGCTGTGTGGACAAGGTTTGGTTTGGGCACTCTTCTGAACCTCATATGGGGGCTAACCCTGACCAACCAGGTGGATGTCATGAGGGGTTAGCTCAGCCATCCTGGGGGACCTCACACGGGGCTAGCTCAGCCATTCTGGGGGACCTCGTATGGGGGCTAGCTCAGCCATCCTGGGGGACCTCATATGGGGGCTAGCTCAGAGCATCCTGGGGACCTTGCCTGGGGCTAGCTCCCGCCACCCAGATGGACCTCACACATATTGCCTACTGTTCCTCAGTTGATAGGATGACGCCAGTTCATACGTGAAGCCCAAATGTTTGGCTTCTGCTGACCCAGGGATCTCAAACTTCCATAGGAATAAAATCCTCTGGGGAATTCCAATCCCTAACCTTGAAGTGGGGGTCAAGTGTTTTTAACAATCATGCCCAAGTGGTTCTGGGTCTCGCCTTTGCTCCCTCCCTGCCTATTCGCTCTCCTAGCTCTACTTCTGTCTACACCCGCTTCACTCACAGGAATTTGCAACAGGACAAACAATTTACAAACACGTGCTCCCCACTAGAGTTTCCCACCCCAGCCTCCTCCCAGATGGGAGGAGTCAGGAACAAGGCTCCTTTACTCTTCTTCTAGCAGAGCGATTTTCCAAAGCTCAGGAAAATTGGAGGATTCAGCTGAGTGTTCACAGGAAGTGGAGACATGGGCGTTCCTTGGGGCTGAGCAGCGAGACAGCCGGGTCCTCTGACTGTGCCCTTGGCGTGCACCACCTTGGCGTGCACGGCTGCCCACAGAGCCCTATCAGTGGAGCCTGCAGAGGGCACATCAGCAGCACAGAGAACCCAGCACAGTGTTTCTCTGGTTTGCCTGGAAACAGATGGCAAACCCAGCTCCCAGGGAGCCACTGCCTTGGGCAGGTGGGGGGTGGCAAGAGTGAGACCCTCAAGCAGGGATTTCTTGTTTGAGCCTGGGCAGGTGAGGGGACCGAGCTCAATCGTGTCTGGAGTTCCCACCAGCCAGGTAGAAGAAATCTTGAAAATGTCATCATGCAAAGAGAAGAAAGTACAGACAGGAAACTGATGGCTGGGACTCCGGGGTCTGAGCCTTCAGCCCGCCTCTTGTGAGCTGTGCAACCTCTGGCCAGGTGCTTAATCTGCCTGCACTTGGCTTTCTCTGCTCTCAAATGAGGAGAGTGAGACTCTCGGTGTGATGAGGTCTCTGGGCAGTGTCAAGGGGTTAACACAGAGGAAGCATTAGGACCAGGTATGGCACCTGGCACACTATTATTCTAACACACAAAGCCCATGTTGACAGGACGTGCCAAGGCACTGCGCCGTCAAGAACAAGCTTACCCCCTTGGTGCAGGGGTTTCATTTTATAACATTTTTCCTCTGAAAGGTGAGTTCCTAAGGTTAAAGTTTCTTTCAATATGGGTGAGTTACAGGTGCAAGAGGCACATAGTTTGTGGAGGTATTTGGATCAAATATGCAACATTGGGGCCACGCTGTAGCATAGCAGATAAAGCCAACACCTGCAGTGCCGGCATCCCATATGGGCACCAGTTCGAGTTCCGGCTGCTCCACTTCCAGTCCAGCTTTCTGCTGTGGTCTGACTGGGAAAGCAGTACAGGATGGTCCAAGTCCTTGGGCCCCTGCACCCATGTGGGAGACCCAGGGGAGGCTCCTTGCTCCTGGCTTTGGATCAACTCAGCTTCAGCCATTGTGGCCAATTGGGGAGTGAACCATCTGATGGAAGACCTCTCTCTCTGCCTCTCCTTCTCTCTCTGTGTAGCTCTTCAAATAAATGAATGAATCTTATAATGATTTTTTTTTAAATGTGCAATGTTCCAGGGCCAGCATTGTGACAGCCTGTAATGTGGGCATCCCATAGGAGCATCAGTGGAAGAAGGCCCAGGTGCTTAGGCCCCTGCCACCCATGTGGGAGACCCTGAAGGAGTTCCTGGCTCCTGGCTTTGGCCTTGGCCTTAGCCCAGGCCCACCTGTTGTGGCCATCTGGGGAGTGAACCAGCAGATCTCTCTCTCTCTCTCTCTCTCTCTCTCTCTCTCTCTAACTCTGCCTTTCAAATAAACAAGTAAATCTGATTTTTAAAAATACATATACAATATTCTAAGAATTTGACTCAGAACTGAGAAGTGGAATAAGAATGATTTAATGCACTCATACATAATATGTGTGTATTTGTATTCAGCTGTCTCTGCACTCAATTGTTTTCATAATCCTTTTATTTCACAAATTACCTGTGCAGTTGAATTTATATGTTAGCCTTTTATATTACACACACACATACACACAAAACATGTTCCATAGAATTAGCAGAAAATCTGAAAAACATTAGACAAGCCAAAAGGAGACAGAAACATCACTCACAACTCCACCACTCAGGAAGATGCTCCAAGGTGCCCCAAGGAGAGGGGAAGCATTGCTGGCTCTACCTGCTGTTTCCCTCTCGCTGCGTTTGGGAGGGGTGCAGGTGCACTAGGTGCTACTGGACAAAGATCTGCCCAGCAGGTGGCCGTGGAGAGAGGAGCTGTCCTGTGCCTTGATCTGCAGGGCCTGGGCCCATGGGGTGAGATTTTCTTGGCAGGTCTTTTTTGAATCTGAAGGGCAAAGGCTGAGCTTATAGCAAATTTTAGCCTCTGGCCAGGCTTCTGAAGACAGAAGGGAGAGATGGCAGCCCCTCTACAAAGCCCGTTCGAAAGCTGGAATGGACAAGCGGTGGTCAAAGGAGAGAGTACAAAGCTCTGACTTCTCTTTGTGATCAGGGCTCAGGCCAGACCTCAGGCTGCTGGGCACAGTCACAGTCCACAGACACCGATCCACGCCCAGAGCTGCAGCCTTCTCCATCAGGCTGGATTTTTTCAGATTTGGAAGAAGACGGGCATCTTAGTTAAAGGCCTTAGACACAGGAACTTGTAGGCAGGTGCCTTCTTTGGAAGATGAGCCCAGGAAGTGGGAGGGGAGGCATGAGAGTGAATCAAGAGGGAAGAAGGCTGATAAGAGGCTGCAATATGGCAATTGTCACTGCTGTGAGCCGGGGGTAATGACCCCTCCGCCCCCTGCAGAGAAGGGTACCTCTAAGAGATGGGAGACCAGGGCGTTTGTGTGCTGATCCCCGGTCATGCATCCTGAAGGATACTCCTAGGGACATCAGCTTCAGGCCCAGCTCAGCAGAAGGCCCTCTGGGCTCCCTTCAAATTAGAGAAAGTGCCGGGTTAGAAACAGGGAAGCGCAGGTACACACTCACGGCAGTGGCAAGTCATCGGGGCAAGGGGATCCAAGGTGCCTCCAGATCTCTCCACAGCAGGTGCAGGCGCAGGTTCAGTGACCCTGAGGGGCTGATGCAGCCCACAGCTCTGCCTGATCGGCAGGAGCCGACTGCATCTCTGTCCTCTTCCAAGTCTCCAGACTCCTAGCAGGCATCGTGCCCCCTTCACGGACAAGGCAATCAAGACTCACAGAGTTTGGATGTGGCGTGCCAATTTTGCACCACCAGGAAGTGGGAGAAAAGACTAAACCCGCATGTCTTGCTGCCTGGCAAGGTGGTGTTCCTGCAACCCTCAGCCCACTTTGACAGGAGGACACTGAGCTCTTCCCCTTCTGTCTGATTCAGAGCTGCCCTGCCTGGCAGCCCGGAGCAGCCTGACACTTCTGCTGGCACCCCCTGGTCCTGGAGAAAGGGGAAGCACATGAGCTTTGACTCCCGACCCCATCACTTACTAGCTGTGTGAGCCTGGGCTCGTCACCTAGTCTCTGTGTCTCAGCTTCTCAGCCAGGGGAAAATCTTAGCACCAAATTCTCAGCACTGGGTGGGGATTCAGTGAGCTAAGACCTGCAGAGCACTTAAAAAGGCTGCCTTGTGTATGGGAAGCACTCGGTACATTCTTTCAGCACTCACTCAACAAGCAGTTATTGGTGGGCACCTACTTTACGTCAGGCATTGTTGTAAGTGCTGGGGAGGCAGCAGCAAATGAGCAAAAGCCCTTTGCCTCTCATTCCCATACCAGGGTTTCTCCAACTTGAGGAGGCATTGGAATTAGCCATGAGCTCAATAAGGTAGGTTAATGGGCCCCAATAAGTAAATCCAGCATGTCACTGGTAATTAATGATGTGGGGAAAAAACAACAGGGCTAGGAGGACCAAGGAAGGTTTCTCTGCTAAGGTAGCATTTGAGGAGAGACCTAAAGGAATTTAACATGTAAGTCAGGCACCCTGAAAAATAGGATCCAAGGCAAAGGAGAAGTGGGTGCAAGGGCCCTGGGGCAGGAGCCTGCCTTGTGATATCAGGGCTGCTGCTGGCCAAGAAGGCACCTCGGTGCCAATCATGCCAGGAGCACAGCATGACAGGTGCGTAACATGGCAGGTGCGCAGCAAGACTGGAGTGCACAGCATGGCAGGTGCACAGCATGGCAGGTGCAGCACAGGCTGAATTTCAGCTGTCCCAGTTCCCTCAGTTGAGTAATTCCCCCAAGGTCAATCCACACAGCAGCAGGTAGCTGCCTTGGGAGGTCTCAGGGGACAACAAGGAGACCTACAGGGCTGCGGCTGAATGAACACAGTACAAAGTAACGGGATGTGAATTAGATGCACCGCCTGGCAGGTGGGATGAAATGGGAGCAGTCAGCAGGCTCTGAGCCGAGAAGGGACCTGACTCAGCTGAATCCTTCAGCCTGCTAGCTGGAAAATGGATTATGGGAGGGCAAAAGTGGAAGGAGGCCAAGAGGGCTGCAAGTGCCGGTCTTGCAAAGTGCCTGCAGGGAGTGGCTTCCTGTCCATAATAAGTCTACTGACCCCAGCCTTGAGGGAGGCAGCACTTAGTAAGAGAGCTGTCAGAGCCCCTTTCCCCCTCTTCAGCTCACCACTGGGAATTGCATCAACTGCTGTATTTTGCAACTTTCCTACATTGTATCACTTAAAGTCTCCTTTTCCTGGATAATAGCAGAAGTGCTACAATTTACTAATAAATAACTATTTAAAATAAACATTAGAGCCAATTCCAGGATGAACCCAGAGTAAGGTCATTCTTGTCCACTCTGTGCTGTGTTTTCTTGTGCTGGAAGGATGGACTTCAGCCAGCGAGCAGAACACCACACCTACCCTCCTCCCCGGGGAACCCTCATGTGAGAATTTTCTGGAAAGGCTGAATATAAAGCTGAAGAATCAGGGTGGTGAAGTGCCCAAGTTAGCATTGCACAACGAACCAGTCCAATACGCCAGTGTTTAAAGCAGCTGTCTCATTGGGCTCGCGATTCTGTAGATCAGAAATCCAGGAGCGGCGTGGCTGGCAGCTTTCTCTTCCCGGGTCTCTGATGCAGTTGTAGTCAGATGCTGGCTGGGGCTGGGGTCGCTAACGGGCTCCAGTGGGCTGCAGGTCCAAGATGCCTCACTTCCTCACACACCCACAGCAATCCTTCCCGGGGTTGGGAGCTCAGCTCACAGGGTGCTGCCACGCAGTCCCTCCAGGCTGGTGATCCCAGCAGGTGGGGCTGCTTCCCATGGAGAGAGCATCCTGAGACAGCCAGGTGAAGCAAGTGGCCTTTTATGGTGAAACCACAGAAATCAGAGAGCATCATTTCTGCCCACAACTATCGGTCACCGTCACCACGAGCCAACAACCTCAGATCCACAGGGAGGGGATGTAACTTCACCTCTCCTTGGCACGCCAAGGAACCTACAAAGGTGTTGTAAAACTTGCTCAAAGAAGATGTCATCTGGCCTTGTTTTTAAGCCATCGGCTTAATTACATACCTTGCATTCAAAAGGCTTCCATGGCAGCTCATGGCAAGAACCTCTGGTGATCACTGACGTCATACATAAGAGTGTTAATTGTTACATTAACAACAGGAGTCACTGTGCACTAACTTCCCCTCCAGGACCTCCATCCTCAAAGAGTTGTATTATGTCTAAGTGCTCGAAAAGGGTGCATCATGGTGTATCATTCTTGGGTACTTCTTTAAAGTTAATTAAGTTTCTTTAAAGGGAGGGGGAATTGACTTCAAGATGCAATGACTTAGAACAGCCCTTGTCTCCACTGTTTAGAAACAATTTTTGGTGAAAATTGTTGAAATTTTTACTTATTTTAGAGTTGGTATTCTGTGTATAAAATTAATTGAAAATAGATCTCAGTGGAGAATGGGACTGGGACTGGGAATGGGAAGAGGAGGAGGGGTGGGAGTGTGGGTGAGAGGGTGGGTCTGGTGGGAAGAATCACTATATTCCTAAAGTTGTACTTATGAAATACATATGCAAAGTCTGTATGCCTTAAATAAAAAGTTTATTTGGGGAAAATTATATATACCTTGCTGGTGGGAGGGTAAATTTGGTACAATCCACCTCAGCTCAATTTTTTTAAATTTTTTAAATTACAAATCCATGCACTCTTAAACTGATCAGTACCCCCTCTGAGAATTGACCCCACCAATGTGATCAACCCAGATTGCTATAAGTCATCTTCAACACTACAGGGAAGTCGTTTGCTCAATTTCAGGAGGGTGCAAAACTATCAAGTACATTAGATCATCCTAACCATTGCCACTTACCCCTCCACATTCCCAGCATGCTGTCTGCTTCACATCTGTCCCTTCTAATTCTTTCTACAGCTCTCAAAGCTTAATTGCTTCTATTTTGCTGTATCCTTCAACAGCTAGGAAGTTGGGGGCCTCAGATTAAGATCCAGTTCTGCCTGCATCCTGACCTTGAGCTCATGTGAGCCCATACCGGTCTTTAGAGCCCAGTGCTTTCACATGGGAATCTCTGGTCCCTGCATCTCCAAAGCTCATACAAGAGAGCATTCCGCCACAATTGTTTCCTGTCACAAGTGTCAGGTAGGGATGGTTTCCTACAATTCCGTGAAGGAGAAAGATGAAGAGATTAAGGTGTACTGAGCATTTTTTCAGAAATGGAAATGATTCTTGCAGGATGCAAATAAAACAAGCATCCATTTGCCTTTCTTTCTTCCGAAATTCTTGGAAATGGATTCTCAGCCCAGTCATGCCGTATCTCTCATTTTGTTGAGGGACAGCTAGGAGATTTGAGAAGAGAGGTTACTACAGTTCAGGAAGAGCATCGTCTTCCTGCCCAAACCCAGGGGCAGGCATAGACAATGAGCAGAGATGCCTTGTCATCACAAGGTAGCTGACAGCTCCCTGGCACTGCACGGGTATCACTGGAGGGAGCTGACCACAGAAGGTGCTGGGCGGGGCCTATCCCAGTACCTCACATACATACACACACACACACACACACGGCACACACATGTACAATCCATGTTCTTGGCACATGAATTGACCCCTGCTATTTTTCACCAAAATAAAAATGTTCAGACAACCCCCGCCCCTCAGCAAACTCCTTGCTTCTGAAACTTAAATGGATCACTCACCTGCTCAGATGTTGGCAATAGCTCCATGCCACTTCACTGAACCAAATCTCAGCTGCTACCAGGAATAAATGAACACGCACTTACAAAAGTCTCATCCTGAAGTATCACTCACTCTTTCCCAGCCTCCCTTCTCTCGGCCCCTGTTAGGTCAATCTGTGACACTTCTTCATAAACCATTTCTCTCCCTTGACCAAGCTCTGTGTGTCATTCCTCCCAAATGATGCTCTCTCTCCTCTCTTCCACCTTTCCTAATTGTGTCTTTCCTTCTGGACCTACATTTAAATGCAGCTCTTCTGAGAACTCTCCTGCCGTGCTCCTCATCCCACCCCATTACACCTCCATTCCCCAATGGTCTACGGAGCTTAGGAGTTTTTGTTATCCAACTTCATAGTTATTGCATTGGCCCAGCAGTTCTAAAATGTCTGTGCACGTCAGAATCACCAGAGGGCTTTGAACAGGTTGCTTTGAGCCAGTCTCAGAGTTTCTGATCCAATGGATCGCAGGTAATGCCCAGGAATTTGCATTTCCAACAAGTGCTCAGGTGAACCTGCACCTGCTGGTCTGAGGCCTACCAAAGGGCTAGACAGAGGACTGTACATGCTGCTAGCTCTCTGTTTGAACCGGGCCAAGTCCATGACTTCTGTGGGCCTCAATTTCTTCATCTCCAATAGTATTGCTTCAAAGTACTGAAATAACAGATTTTAAATGTTGGTATGGCTCCCGGTGCACAATAGAAACTCAATAGAGATAAGCTATTATTTCTAGCAGGGACCAAAACAAATTCCTGGGGATTACCTATATAACAATGGTAATACGCTGCCCCTGGCTTAACCAAGCTCAGGCTGTAGGTTTGCAAGGCTTCCTTCCAGTGGGTAGGAGGGAGTGGAGGGGGCACCTGGGAGAAAGCTATACTCCTACAAATCTTGACTCATTCACTTGTTGAAGTCTTACTCAGAGGGCCAAGTGAGGAGAAGATTCCCTGTTCTTGTAAGACCCCTCCCAACACCAAACAGCTGTGATTGATTCGACTTTGAATTCAGGATAGCTGAGTCTTCCAACTAGTTCTCCTGTAGAATATTATGTTGACTGTCATGTGAATTCTGATAAGTGTGAAAAGTGGCAACGATATCCTATGGTTTGCCCCAAATTGCCTTGGCTCTCCATAAGATAAAAAATAAAAAGCCAAAGAGGGGTCGGGAGTAGGGAATCTGAAAGAAATCTTAAGGAATGATTAATAATTGCACAGCCATTCTGACCCCCATGGTTAGCAAGAATCTGTGGAAAGATCTGACGGAATCCTGCACTACTAAGGGTGGGGGAAGCCCATTCAGCAGCTGAATGCAATCAGAGGAATGGGCTCGAGGAGGGAGAGGACCTGGCATCCAGCTGGCCAGACCCTGCTTCTCTTATGTGGGCACACAGGGACTGGGGGCTGGCCATGGGTCCCATGAATCATTGCCTGACCAATACATTGGCTTGGGCAGCTGCAGTCAAAGGCTTGGACTTTTCTGGTCGTCTGCAGGAGACTAGGAAGCAGACAATGGAGCTGAGAGCAAAGCCAAGGCGGCGGCTGTGCCCCCAGCCAGAGCTCACCCAAGCCTTGCACCTTTGTGAGCTCAGCATCTCATACACAGCACCCAGGGCCTGGTAGGAGGTCCAGAACCATGGGCGTGGCTAGTCAAGTCACTTAGCAAGGTCCCTGTTGAAGGGTCTTTCTATCCAATTATGTCACAGAGTGCGGCATACAATGGCCACAGGAAAGCTAGGAAACCGTTTTAGTTGTAGGAAATCAGTGTGCAGATCAGCATCAAATTTGCCTGATTGTGTTGTTTTTCTTTTTTTTTAAAGATTTATTTATTTGAAAGTCAGAGTTACACAGAAAGAAGCAGAGGCAGAGAGAGAGAGGTCTTCCATCAGCTGGGTCACTCCCCAATTGGCCACAACAGCCAGAGCTACGCCCATCTGAAGCCAGGAGCCAGGAGCTAGGAGCTTCCTCCAGGTCTCCCATGCATGTGCAGGGGCCAAAGGACTTGGGCCATCTTCCACTGCTTTCCCAGGCCATAGCAGAGAGCTGGATCAGAAGCAGAACAGCGGGACTCAAACCGGTGCCCATATGGGATGCCAGCACTGCAGGCAGTGGCTTTATCCGCTATGCCACAGCACTGGCCCGATTGTGTTTTCTCCACATCAGGGTTTGATCAGAGAAGCAGAACCACCTGGGAAAATATCCCTTTAATAAAGGAACTTGAATTGATACCATCTTAATAGCTGGGTAAACAGCAGGCATGGCTGTAGTCTCTGCACCTGTGCAGCATGGCTGACTATGGGTGGGGCAGGGAAGGGACGGAGGACTGGCCAGAACAAGCAAGGACAGGTGGAGCCAGGCCGGCCCCTCCTCGTCCCCTCCCAGTCTTCAACAATGCAAGGGACCTGCAGGCGAAACCAGGGCCCCTTGTCACAGGGGCAAACACACACCTGGCCCAGGAGTCAAAGAAGTGGAAAGAAGAGACACAGCAGCAGTGAAGGAGCTGCAAGCCTGCTACTGCCAGCGCCAACCAGGCGAGCCCAGAGGTGTGTCACAAGGACCATGAGCTGCCCCAGCACGCAGGGCCCAGAATCAGGCTTCCAACCCTACGCACTCCAGCAACAGATTCCCCTCTGCCTTCTGAAAATGTCACAAGACACCTCATGGGGCCTGCACTATGCAGGGATGGGAATTGCAGGACACAGAGTCGCGCTTAGATGAATTGGCGCAACACTGATCCACCACAACAACCAGCACAGCCAAAACTGCAGTGGCCGTGGCCGTGGCCATGGCCGTGGCTGTAGCCATGGCAGGAAGCCAGCTCCTCGGTCCCAGCGGCTCTGTGCAGCTCAGAGAGCTGTTGAGCCTGAGAATCACACAGCCGAGACCTCATCCCCCCCGACTCCACGGGCAGCCTCGCCCACTTGGGCACCTGTAACTCAGTTTAGAAGCTTTAGTAGCAATCAGACGGGTGAAGCAGTAGGGAGAGATTCCCCATCGGGCAGCCCCTCGGAGCCGGGTGAGGACTAGAACCTAGAGTTGAAGTTTAGATCTGGAAAGAAATTGCAGACAAACCCTCAGATGTGTTTCTAAAATAAATGCTGATTTCCCAGCAAGGTGGGCCCCGCAGGTCTTGGCCAATCCGGAGTCTGCATCTGGACTACACCAGCGCTTCCCACGCGGTGGGGCATTGGCCACACCACACACACCGCAAGGAAGTCCTTGCCCAGAGCCTGCACATCCCAATCTACCTTGTCTGCAAACCCTGGTGGCCACAGGAATGTCCCTGCAAAGGGTCTTTATAGAAAGACTTAGCTTGATTGCTGGTTATTTTGGAATCTCATGTATTGAGGGTTTAGAAATGCAGCTTGCGCTGTCCATGAAGAATCTGATGGTTATGGATCGCATCTTCACGGAGTTCCCTGACAGCCTGCAATGCCATGGCCACCTCCACACTGCCAGAGAGGTGCTGGCACCACCCAGAGGCCACCACGGACCCATGCGGGGTACAAAGCAAGGCCACAGAAGACAAGAGCAATGGCAGCAGCAAGTAAGAAACTGAACTTGGGGACAGCCAGTGGTTTACATTTTATTGTTGTATTTTGTGGTACTGAACCAGGAGGGAGTGCCTGACCTCCCCTCTTGTTGGTTCCAGGCAGCTGTGACAGCAGCGAGCCCCAGCTGCCATTCCTCTGAGTGCTCCCCCACCCCCAGCTTTCCTGCAGCCAAGGATGCTTGGTGTCAGTCAACTCACACCTCCATGTGAACACCCTGAAGTCACATTAGCCACAGGGATCCAGGGCCCATGACAAATCCACCCCCTTTGCATCTCAGGCAAGCAATCTGAAGGAACATTCTAGCCAGCTCCTCAAAATATTCCTGGAGAAAGTGATGAGAAGCCCTTATATCCCGCAGTGTGACCAAGTCGGGGCGGGGGCCACCTGAGTTCGTGTTTCTCCCTCCAGGTGTGTTCTGAGGCACTTGCGTCCCAGCCCCTGTCTGCCTCTGTTTCTTAGGAACTCAGGATGAGATAAAACATGACCCTGGACAATTCATTCACCCTCTGGGGCCTGGGTTTTCTCAGCTGCAATTTGTTTCTCACGGTGACTGTCCGCCCCATATTGCCAGAGCTGTAAGAGAACTCCCTTTCCTGGGGACTGTCTGCTACCAGGTAGGGACAATTTTTTGAAAATATGCTCATTTATTTGAGAGGCAGAGAGAGGAGGAGGAGCAAGTAAAGAGAGAGCTCATGTCCCCTCCCCAAATACCCAGAACAGCCAGAGCTGGGCTGGGCTGGGCTGGGCTGGGCCAGGCAGAAGGTAGGAGCCTGGAATTCAAGCCAGGTCTGCCACATGGATGGCAGGGACCCAATTACTTGAGCCATGACTTCTACCTCCCAGAGTGCACATTAGTAGCCAGCGGGAATCAGGAGCTGAGACAGGTATCAAATCCAGGCTCTCCAATATGGGACGTGGTGTCTTAACCAGCACCTTAGCTAACAGGGTAAACACTTGCCCGGCTGTCTCTTTTTAGAGCTGGGCCACCATCACCAGCATCACATTCACCACCGGCATCGATATCACCTCCATTACCTGCAGCCCATGCTATTATCAACACCACTGAGATCACCATCAACAATCACCACTACCATGCCTGGAACACCATAACTATGACCACCATCACCTCACAGTCACCTCCACCTGCACCACCACCACCACCATCACCTCACAATCACCTCCACCTGCACCACCACCACCACCATCACCTCACAGTCACCTCCACCTGCATCACCACCATCACCTCACAGTCACCTCCACCTGCACCACCACCACCACCATCACCTCACAGTCACCTCCACCTGCACCACCACCACCACCATCACAGTCACCTCCACCTGCACCACCACCACCACCATCACCTCACAGTCACCTCCACCTGCATCACCACCACCACCATCACCATCACAGTCACCTCCACCTGCATCACCACCACCACCACCATCACCTCACAGTCACCTCCACCTGCACCACCACCATCACCTCACAGTCACCTCCACCTGTACCACCATCACCTCATAATCAACTTCACCTGCATCACCATCACCACCATCACCTCACAGTCACCTCCACCTGTACCACCACCATCACCTCATAATCAACTTCACCTGCATCACCATCACCACCATCACCTCACAGTCACCTCCACCATCACCACCATCACCTCACAGTCACCTCCACCTGCATCACCACCACCTCACAGTCACCTCCACCTGCATCACCACCACCACCACCATCACCTCACAGTCACCTCCACCTGCATCACCACCATCACCATTACCTCACAATCACCTCCACCTGCATCACCACGCCCAGCAGGTCACAGAACAGCCTCACGTTAGCCCAGATCTAGTTGATTCTCTATAGTCAGAGAAAAAACCAGTCTGTCTTGTTCTGTTGCACGAGGACATTTTTAAACTCTGTAGAGGGGCCAGTGTGGTGGCACAATAGGTCAAGGCTCTACTTTTAAGGATGGCATCACCCATGAGAGCACTGGCCTCACTCCTGGCTGATCCACTTCCTGTGCAGCACCCTGGGAAGGCAGCTGAGGATGGCCAAGTACCTGGTCCCCTGCCACCCAGGCGGGAGACCAGGATGGAGTTCCTGGCTTCAGCCTGGCCCTGACCTGATTGTCATGGCCATCTGGGGAGTGAGGCAGAGGATGGAAGACCTCTCTCTTTCTCTCCCTCTTTGTTACTCCACCTTCCAAATAAATAAATAAATCTTTTTTAGAAAAAGTTTGTGGACTCAGAGCCCGTGTTGTGGCATAGCCAGTAAAGCCACTGCCTGCAATGCCAGCATCCTATCTCGGCGCTGGTTCAAGTCTTAGCTGCTCCACTTCCAATCCAGCTCCCTGTTAATGGCCTGGGAAAAACAGCAGAAGATGGTCTAAGTGCTTGGGCCCCTGCATCCACAGGAGAGACCTGGAGAAAGCTCCTGGCTCCTGGTTTCAGCTTGGCCCAGCTCCAGCCATTGGGGGAGTGAACCGGTGGATGGAAAAATCAACCTCTCCTTCCTCCCCCCTTCCCTCTTCCCTCTCCCCTCTCCCCTCTCCCCTCCTCTGCCTTTCAAATAAATAAAATCAGCCTTTAGGAAAAAAAAAATGACTAGACCTGGGCTAGAGCAGCCATGCCCAAGCGTCTGGCTGGCTGTGCTTGGGGGTGTGGACAGGAACGGGGTTACTAAGATGCACTGGACATTGTTGCCTGTCAGGTATAGGAACTCACCTGCAGGTCTGCCTGTTTAGGGGAGGGACTTCCCGTGTCACAAAGTGGATACTAAACCACCCTCACTCCCCACGCGCTCTCTTCACCGAACACCCGGCAGGGCAGCGCTGCCCTCATTTGGGTCGACCTTGTCCCAAGGCGGTCTCGTCAGGAAAAGGAAATGCTCTCAGGAGACCCTATGTGGGAGACCTGAGCGGGGCACGCCCGCTCTTCACGCTGCCCTCCCGCAGGTGCCCGCGCCCGGCACCACCAGATCCCGGAAGGCAAGTGCGCCCTCGCCTCCACCTCCCGGGCTGCACCTGCTGCCTGCCACACTGTCCCCGCCTCTTCCCCGCCCCACTCCCCCGCTTTGCGCTCTTTGGTCGCCTCCTGCAGGAAACCTTCTGTGGGGAGCAGCCCGGACTGGACTGAGTTACTGGAATTAAGACTTATTCTATGCATCTGCTCTCCCACAATATGGCGCTGGGAGAGAAGTAAACAGCTTCCGCACAGCTGCCTCCAGTTCAGCTAATAAACTGTAGGACTTGCTCCTGATTGGAGGAGAGCAGCGTACTCGGCGTGTGGGCAGCAGAGTTAGGATTGGCGGAGGAGGACTATAAAGGAGGAGAGAGACGGCATGCACCAGGAACATCTAAGGGGAACATCTAAGGGGAACACCTGTGCAGCCCCCCAGAGAGCCGGCCGGCAGTGTGCCGCTCCCCTGCGGAAGTGGGGAATGTGGCCAGGGGGAACTGCCCTTCCACGGAGGTGGAAGGGATAGTAGCCAACCCGGGAAGAACCAGCAGCAAACCCGGGGAGGGCCGAGCAGACGAAAGAACAGCGCAGGGTCCTGTGTCATTCCTCCATGAAGAGGGGGAGCGACATAATGGTGCCGTGACTCGGATATGAAGCCTAGGCAGGGCTTAGTGTCGTTCCTCCACGAAGAGGGGGAGCGACACCTTCCCTCACCGAATGAGAAAAGCAGATTGCTTCTCAGGTTTTTATCGTTTGCGTGTAACTGATCATTTACTACGAGTGTGAGTCGGGTAAAAATCGCATTCGTCTTAGTCTGGCGATTTCACCGTGAGCTCCGCATCCATCTCCGCTTGGACCCAGATGTAGGGGAAGGTACCTGATATATTACAGAGAGATGTGTCAGTGGAGCCACGGCCCCACTGCAAGATTTTAGTGAGCAAAGCCGTCCTGGCTCGGGTTAGCTTTAGCTTGTGGAAGGTTGGCCTTAGTTAACTGTTTAGAGTTTGTTGGAGCAACTAACAGAGCTCTTCAAAAAGTTAACGGAGCTGCTGATGCTGCGGTGTAGCAGGTAAAGCTGCCGCCTGCAGTGCCAGCATCCCATATGGGTGCCGGTTTGAGACCCGGCTGCTCCACTACCGGTCCAGCTCTATACTATGGCCCGGGGAAGCAGTAGAAGATGGCCCAAGTCCTTGGGCCCCTGCACCCGCGTGGGAGACCCAGAAGAGGCTCCTGGCTCCTGGCTTTGGATCAGTTCAGCTCTGGCCGTTGTGGTCATTTGGGTAGTGAACCAGCAGATGGAAGACCTCTCCCCGCCCCCCCCCTTCTCTCTCTCTGTAACTCTGACTTTCAAATAAATAAATAAATCTTTAAAAAAAAAAAAAAAAGAACAAGTTAACGGAAAATATTATGAAAAACTATGGGTGGCTTTCACGTTTCTTTTTGAACCAGAATAAAAAATTTTTTTAATTTTTTGACAGGCAAAGTGGACAGTGAGAGAGAAAGACAGAGAGAAAGGTCTTCCTTTGCTGTTGGTTCACCCTCCAATGGCCGCCGCGGACAGCGCGCTGCGGCCGGTGCACTGCGTTGATCCGATGGCAGGAGCCAGGTACTTCTCCTGGTCTCCCATGGGATGCAGGGCCCAAGTACTTGGGCCATCCTCCACTGCACTCCCTGGCCACAGCAGAGAGCTGGCCTGGAAGAGGGGCAACCGGGACAGAATCCGGTGCCCCGACGGGGACTAGAACCCGGTGTGCCGGCGCCGCAAGGCGGAGGATTAGCCTACTGAGCTGCGGCGCCAGCCAAGAATAAAAATTTTTAATACCATTTCTCCACAAACATTTTTTAAGATTTATTCATGAGAGAGAGAGGAGAGAGAGAAAGATCTTTCATCCACTGATTCACACTCCCCAGATGGCCACAACAGCCAGGACTAGGCCAGGCCAAAACCAGGCGCTTCTTCTAGGTCTCCCATGTGGGTGCAGGGGCCCAAGCATTTGGGCCATCTTCCGCTGCTTTCCCAGGTATATCAGCAGGGAGCTGGATTGGAAGTGGAGCACCCAGGACTCAAACCAATACCTATATAGGATGCTGGCTCTGCAGGTGGCAGCTTAACCTGCTGCAACATAACACCGACCCTGATTTTCTTCAGGTAAAGACAATACTAGACATGTCTTCCTCTTTTAATATGAGGACATTTCAAAAAGTTTGTGGAGGGGCTGGAGTTGGGGCACAGCAGCTTTCCATGTTGGAGCGCCCGCTCAGGCTCGGGCTCTGCTCTTGAAATCATCTTAGAAGGGAAGCAGTGGGGCCGGCACTATGGCGAAGTAGGTTAAACCTCCACCTGCTGCACCGGCATCCCATATGGGCGCTGGTTCAAGTCCCAGATGCTCCACTTCCGAGCCAGCTCTCTGCTATGGCCTGGAAAAGCAGTAGAAGATGGCCCAAGTCCTTGGGCCCCTGAACCCGCATGGGAGACCCAGAATAAGCTCCTAGCTCCTGACTTCACATGGGCACAGCTCTGCTGTTGCAACCATTTGGGAAGTGAACCTGAGAAGTGAAGCAGTGGATTGAAGACATTTCTGTCTCTCCCTCTCTCCCTCTCTGTCTGTAACTCTGCCTCTCAAATAAATAAAGGGAAGTGGCATGGAAGGACCTGAGCCCAGTCAGCAATGCTGGGCTGTGAAAACTCAGGCTCACCTGCACGCGACGGCAGTGTCTCCTCTCTCAATCCACCAGGAGCAGCCCAGTGCACCGCACATAGTAGACACCGAGTGAATGGATGCCCAGTGTGAGTGTCCTTAGTGATAAAATACTTTGGTAGGTCCGAGCCAAAAGCAAGTCCCTTTTCAGTAGCAGGAATTAGTTGCTTGAGAGAATATAGGTTTCAAATGCTCTCCTGAATCTTCCCCATCTATCTTCTTTGGACAAACGGACCAGGATAGAAAGTAGAAATATTCCCCACAAGGAAGGTTACCTGACATCCTTTCCCTCCAGAATAAAGTCTCCGCTTCCCCCATTCTCGAAATCAACTAGCGCAGGAGTTTTCACCCCACTTTGTCAGAACCTGGGGAAGCTCTTGTCTGAGTCCCAGCCTTCGACAGCACATCTCAGAGCGTCTGTGTCACTGGTCACCCAGCTGATGGGAGAGATGTCCTCCTCTCCCCACTGGGGAGTGTCGTTGTGTATTTATCCGACCATCCAAACACGTACCAACGCCTTGTCCTCCAGGACTCCCGGGGTTGATGAAGCTCAGAGATGGAGCGGAAACCACCCAAAAGGTAGGAGATACTGGCACACAAAGGCTCCGTCGCAAATGCTGCTATGACTTGGGCAGGACCTGGCTCTCCAAACTCGCACAGATCTTTCAACCCAATAGTATATTTTTTGTTTGGAAGTCAGAGCGATTGGAGACAGAGAAATGTCTTCCAGCCACTGGTTCACTGCCTGCAACAAGTGGCCCATGTTGAAGCCAGGAGGAGCCTGGAGCTCAATCCAGGTCTCCCACGTGGTTGGCAAGGACTGAAGCTTTGGAGCCGTCACCTGCTGCCTCCTGGGTGTGCATCCGCCCGCAAGATGCTGGAACAGGGAGCAGAACCAGCCTCAAACCCAGGCACTCCCACTTGACCTGCAGGCAACCCAAGGGTCATCTTAACTGCTGTGCCAAATGCCCATCACTAAACCCTAAAATCTTGTACTAGCAGTTGATGGATTAAGGCTGGAGGCTTGAGCTGATTATGGAGTCTCCGACATGGGCCCGGGGAGGTGTCCTTAAGTCCCTGGGATTTGCCCTCGGAAGATGATTCTCAAACATGCTTCCCAGGCCTCTCTGCTTCCCGGCTTGCCACATAGTTGTCCCTCAGCACACACTGTGCCATTGCCTCCACCCGACATCGGCTAATGAGACCACCAGACCTTGAACTGTGAACCTGCAAACTGTAAGCCACAGGAAACCTCCTCCTCCCCAAGGAGCTCCTTTGGTTTAGAAGCTACTTCAGGAGGAGAGAACTTGCACTTTGTTTATGGCCCTAAGTAATGTCGGAGTTTGTGGACTCAAGAGGCTTCCATGGACTTGGCAGCTCATGACAAGAGCCTCAGGTGATCACTGACGCCATAAATAAGAGTGTCAATTGTTAAATCAACAATGGGAGTCACTGTGCACTTGCTCCCCCCTTAGGACCTTGGTCCTTAATGAGTTGTACTATAAGAATTAACTTAAAACTAGTCTTCAAACAGTTTTTTGTACTTTGTGTGTGGGGGGGTGCAAACTGTGGAAATCTTTACTTAGTATAGAGTTGGTCTTCTGTATATAAAGATAATTAGAAATGAATCTTAATGAAGAATGGGATGGGAGAGGGAGTAGGAGGTGGGACAGGAATGGGGGTGGGAGGGCGGTTATAAGGGGATAAACCGCTATATTCCTAAATCTGTACCTATGAAATTTGTATTCATTAAATAAAAGCTTTCTAAAAATGTATTTCAATTCAGCTAAATGAAAATTTTTATAATAAAGTGTTGGAGAAGAGAAAAAAAGAAACTACTTTAGTTAAGGTAACAAAAAGCTTTCTAATACAAATGCCCATCACAAAATATTTTAGCAGACAATAAAAATTGTATATATATGTATGACATAAATCAAGATGTTTTGACATATGCATACATCATAGAACGACTAAGTCAAGTCAACCAATGCATGCAGCTTTATTCCAAATAGCCCCAAACTGGAAGCAACCCAAATATCCCAAATCCAGTGAATGAGTAAACCAACCGTGGTCTATTTATACAACAGAACGGTACTCAGCCATGGAAATAAATTGTTGTTGCCCACACCACACCACAGATGAATCTCAGAAACATTTTGTGCAAAAGAAGCTGGGCACAAGACAGCACATACTGTGACTGCTTTTCTAGAACTCTCGGGAAGATAAAAACCAGCAGAGAGTGACAAGCAGCATGCAGTACTGGCCTGCAGCCAGACAGCAGGGGGAGCAGAGAACCCTGGGAGTGACGGCCCTGATGCAAGGGTAAACGTTTTTAAAAACTCACGGAACTCAGTGTGCATTTTGTTGTCTTCTGATGGACCTGGGCGGGCCTGAGAATCCCCCTGGGGTGAGGCTGCTGGTGCGGAGACTTTGAAAACCACTGCTCTGGATCTGGGAGGGAGGTGGGTGAAGCTGGAGGCCTAATCCCAGCCATGGCTCTGCACAGCTCCGGGCCTTGAGATGAAGCACTCAGGGGTAGGGTAGCTCACGGTAACCACAGAGGAACAGCTGAGCCCTAGATCCCTCTGCATTCCCTCTCTAACAGCTACTCAGCTATTCTTCTAATAACTTTGGCCTACCTGAGACAGCAGGTTCAACTACATAAACTGCCATTTTGTAGATCAAAAACAGCTGAGGGGCTGGCGCTGTGGTGTAGCGGGTAAAGCTGCCGTTATATGGGCGCCAGTTCGATTCCTAGCTGCTCTACTTCTGATCCAGCTCTCTGCTATGGCCTGGGAAAGCAGCAGCAGAAGGCCCAAGTCCTTGGGCCTCTGCACCCACTTGGGAGAACCGGAAGAAGCTCCTGGCTCCTGGCTTTGGGTCGGCACAGCTCCAGGCATTGCGACCATCTGGAGAGTAAACCAGTGGATGGAAAACCTCTCTCTCTCTCTTTCTCTGCCTCTCCTTCTCTCTCTATGTAACTTTAAAATAAATAAATAAATATTTAAAAAACAAGTTGAATATTTTTAATTCATATGGTCTAGTGTAATTTTGTTACAATTATATTAAATATATCATTGTATGTGTATTTTATTTATAACTTATCTTAATTATGAATGAGATTATGCTAATTTTACATGCATCCAAATTATATATATCCTATACATATTTATTATATACCTCTTAATTTTTAGCATTTTAACTGTATATATTCTATTATATATCCTAATCATGTGTCTCTCCAAATCCTTCATATATATCTTTTTTTAATTTAATTTTATTTATTTGAAAGACAGAATTACAGAGAGGTAGAGCCAGAGAGAGGGAGAAGTCTTCCATTCTGCTGGTTCACTCCCCAAATGACCACAACAGCCAGAGCTGAACTGATCCAAAGCCAGGAGCCAGGAGCTTCTTCCACGTCTCCCACGTGGGTGCAGGGGCCCAAGGACTTGGATCATCTTCTACTGCTTTCCCAGGCCATAGCAGAGAGCTGGATCGGAAGTGGAGCAGCCAGGACTCGAACCGGCGCCCATACAGGATGCCGGCACTGCAGGCGACAAGTTTAACCCACTGAGCCACAGCTCCAGCCCCTCTATATATCCTACTTATGTATCTTTTTCATCTTAAATCTATTTAACTATATATAACATAAGTGCACAAGCGTATGTGTATATGTGTAGATAAGTACATTCTGGTATATATGTAAAATTACAATATAGTTCTCTTAGATTATATGTCCTAATCATAATATATATGTCCTTTGTATATATCCTAATTATTGAATCTTGGATCTTAAACCTATTTTTATAAACCTACATATTAATTATACACAGATGCACATTAGTATATATGTAGAATTACAGTATATCTATACTACATTTACATTAGAAGACATAAACACACTTCGTGGCAGACTGAATCCAAAGTCTGGCCTGAACAGCGACTATATAATTTGGATGTATGTAAAATTAGCATAATCTCATTTATAATTAAGATAGTCGTTCTGCAGCAGGTGTTGTCAATTTCTGAGAACACAGCACCACCTGGTGCCGATTTGCAGAACTACATGTGAGTGTTAGAGCTAGATGTATTGATTGAACATTTATCTAACACCAAGTAGGAACCTGCCCTGGAATAAATGCAGAGTGCCATGATTTCCAGCCCAAAGCACCCCCCACCCTGAATTCCTGGGGTCATAGAATCCCCAATCCCAAAGCAGACACTAAATAGGAGACACAGTCTGCGTGTTGCCAGGAGTCGGAGAGTAGACATCTCTCCTATCCAGGGCTTCCACTGCTGAGTGCTACACAGTTCTAGGGAGTTTGGGCCCAGAATGGTTTCCAAAATATGCCAGAAATCCAAATGCTTGTGTGAAAACCTCTTATCCTTAAGTGACAACTTATTCTAGCTATTTCTTTCTTATCTTAAGATTTATTTATTTAAAAGGCAGAGTTACAGAGACAGCAAGAGAGAGATCATCTATCACTGTGCTCTTCAAATGGCCTCAACAGCAAGGGCTGGGCCAGGCCGAAGCCAGGAGCCAGGAACTCCATCCGGGTCTCCCACACGGGTGCCCAAGCACTTGGGCCATCTTCTCTGGCTCTCCCTGGCACATTAGCAGGGAGCTGGATTGGAAGTAGAGCAGTTGGGACTGGAACTGGTGCTCCTATGGATGCCAGTGTCCCAGGCAGTGGCTTAACCCATTGTCCCACATTGCCAGCCCTCCACTTAGAAATACCATGAGCCATGCTTGCTTTATACCTTTTCATTGCTTTGGTGGATTTTGCAAAAAAGAGGAGATCAGTGCTAAAACCTGAGGACACAATGATGAGCAAAGGCCAGCTTGACCTAGGACAATGGCAATGTCCTATACCTGCACTCAGCCTAATATCAAGAAAGAGAACATTCTGTAATCAGCACCTCAGGCTGGTAGACCCACGGGCCCGCACTGGAACAACCCTACCGGTACCACTGACAGTTCTGCAGCAATATTTGCAGGCCACGAGGGTGGCCTTTTGCAGACCGGGAGGGTGGGGGCAGGCACATGGCCTCACGGTTAAGCCAATACTTGGGATGCCCACGTCCTCATCCCCTATCAGAGGACTTGGGTTCAAGTCCCTGTCCTGGGGGCACGTGGGGAGTGAACGAGTAACTGGGAGTGCTCTCTCTCTCTCTCTTGCTCTTGCTCTCACTCTCTAGTTAATGATTATTATTTTAAATCAACTGCACCCCTGCATGACGTTGGTGCCTGGGTTACCTACCACTGTGACCAGCACCAGGAGAATTTAGAACTCAGAAAACTCAATTAAAATACACAAAATAGCTACAATGATTAATATTGACAATGCAAAGTGTTGGTGAAAATGTGGAATAAGTGGATAGCTCATACATTGCACACGGGTGTATAAATTAGAACAACCAGCCTGCAATATGGTTTGGCTTCTAAGAGTGAATATATGCATAACTCATGAGCCAGTGAGTGCACACCCAGGTATACATCAGAGAAAGGAGGGTGTTCATCCATTAAAGGACATGGATAAAAATCTTACGGGGCCTGGTGCTGTGGTGTAGCGGGGAAAGCCTCCATCGATAGTGCCGGCATCCCTTATGTTCGAGTCCCGGCTGCCCCGCTTCCCATCCAGCTCTCTGCTAATACAGCTGGGAAAGCAGTAGAAGATGGCCAGGTCCTTGGGTCCCTGCACCCACATGGGAGACCTGGAAGATGCTCCTGGCTCCTGGCTTCAGCCTTGCCCAGCTCCAGACATTGAGACCATTTGGGGAGTGAACCAGTGGATGGAAGATCTCTCTCTCTCTCTCTCTCTCTCTCTCTCTCTGTAATTCTACCTCTCAAAGAAATAAATAAAATCTTTTTAAAAAATCTTCTTACCAACTTTATTCATCACAACACAAAACTGGAATCAATCAAGTGTTCATCAAGCATACAGTGGGTTAGTGAATTCTGCCACGCTTAAATACAAGGGAACATTGCACGGTAATTACAAAAAAAAAAAAAACAATAAAACACTGATACTGACACATTCAGAAACACAGGCAAATCTCAAAGATGCAATCATGAGTTAAAGAAACCAGATTAAAAGAGTCTGTAACTATGATTCCAACAGCCTGAAATTTAAATTAAAATTAATACGCCAAGGGGGTTAGAGTACTGGTTACTTCCAGTGGAAGGAACCATAAAGAAGTCTTCTGAGATGTTGGAAATGTCTCATATTTTTTAAAAGATTTATTTATTTATTTGAAAGTCACAGTTACACAGAAAGGGAGAGAGGTCTTCCATTCACCGGTTCATTCTCCAAATGGTTGCAACGGCTGGAGCTGGGCTGATCCAAAGCCAGGAACCAGGAGCTTCTTCCAGGTCTCCCACATGGATGCAGGTGCCCAAGGTCTTGGGACATCTTCTACTGCTTTCCCGGGCCACAGCGGAGAGCTGGATCGGAAGCAGAGTCTCGAACCGGTGTCCATATGGGATGCTGGCACTGCAGACAGCGGCTTTACTCGCTACGCCATAGTGCCAGTCCCATGTCACATATTTAAATTCAGGCAACTACATAGATTAAATATAAATTTTAAAAAGTCGGCTCTACATGTAAGACTTGTATGCTTTATCGGATTATTATTATAATTACATTTTAAGAAGATTTAAACAAATTGAATTGTGGGGAAGATGGGCAATTTGAAGCTGGATGTATTAGCAAAATAGTGGCTCATTGCATTTTATTACTTTTTTTTGACAGGCAGAGTTAGACAGTGAGAGAGAGACAGAGAGAGAAAGGTCTTCCTTCCGTTGGTTTGCCCCCCCCCCCAAATGGCTGCTACGGCCGGCGCGCTGCACCGATCCCAAGCCAGGAGCCAGGTGCTTCTCCTGGTCTCCCATGTGGGTGCAGGGGCCCAAGCACTTGGGCCATCCTCCACTGCACTCCGGGCCACAGCAGAGAGCTGGACTGGAAAAGGAGCAACCAGGACAGAATCCGGCGCCCCAACCGGGACTAGAACCTGGGTGCGGGAGCCGTAGGCGAAGGTCATTGCATTTTACATGAAACCGTTCAGGCTATCAGCTTTAAAAGAAATTCCAGGACATGGGGAAGGGGACCTTGGAAAGTGCGCCCTGAACTTGAACCTCTGCTGGAACACTTTGGAGCGGCCTGGCTGTGGCTGTGGCTGATCTGCTGAATCAGGGTGGGGCCAGGGCTCAGAATCAGAAACCTCCCACACGCGTTCCCGTGGCTACTGTAACAGATCACAAACTCAGGGGCTGGAAGCCTGTCGCTCCCCCATTCACGGAGGAACGACACAGGACCCTGCGCTGTTCTTTTGTCTGCTCGGCCCTTCCCGGGTTTGCTGCTGGTCCTTCCCGGGTTGGCTGCCGACCCTCCACCTCCATGGAGGGGCGGCTCCCCCTGCCACTTTCCCCACTTCCGCGGGGGAGCAGCACACCGCCGGCTGGCTCTCTCAGGGGCTGCTCAGATGTTATCCGGATGCTCCTGGTGCATGTTGTCTCTCTCCTCCTTTATAGTCCTCTTCCACCAATCCCAACTCTGCTACCCACACGCCGAACACGCTGCTCTCCTCCAATCAGGAGCAGGATCAGCTCCTGCAGCTTATCAGTCAAGTTGGCGAGAGGCAGCTGCGTAGAAGTTGTTTACTCCCTTTCAGCACCATATTGTGGGAGAGCAGATGCATAGAATAAGTCTTAATTCCAGTAACTTAGTCTAGTCCGAGTTGCTCCCCACAGAAGCCATGCCAATGAATTTTCTGAAACTTCTAGAGGTCTGAAAACCTAAACAACAACAGCAACTACTAGGTGTTGCCATCACTTCCTTTCTAGAAGCCTAGGGAAAGATATTTGCGATTCACTTTCATGTCTTTTCATGCCTCTCCAGGCCCTTGGTACACCTTGGCGCCCAGTTCCCTGCTGGAGTTGCTGCCTGTGCCGTCCCTGCTCCTCCTCGGGTCTTCCCGCCTCCTCTCCTCTGGGCCTCAGAGCAATTCTCAGCCTAACTGCATAGCACCGGGTCACCAGTCCCTCTGGGGATCCCTCCTCACATCTGTAAAGGCTCAATGCCCTGAAAAGCAGCTGATTCGCAGGTTCAAGGACTCGATGTGGAGCTCTGGAGCCGGTGAGGGGCGTTCATCTGCGGGCCACAGGAACCTTCAAGGAAAGGTGGGATTCTTAGCGTGCACCAAGGCCATGGCAAGTGCTTCCAAGGAAAGCCTGCTGAAGACGGGGAGACTGAGCTGTCAGCCTAGGAGAAGGGTGGGAGTGGCCTTTGCATCTGTAGCATGCTGCACTTGACACATGGTTGCCTTCTCCTCTTGACTTTTTCCCTGTCAGAACTGCAGGTGCCTCCCCTCACCTGCAGGGGTAACCCAGCCAGGATTCCTGAGTGCACCTGAGTGCACCTTGAGTGCATCAGGGGGCTGGGAGGGGTCAGCCACGGGATCCTTGGAGGAGCTGTTGACAAGTGTGGGTCCGTTCCAGGACAGTGTGCACAGAAAATGCTGTGCATTGATCTCAGAGTGGACCTCAGGTTGAGAACTTCCATGTGCAGCTCGTGCCTTCAGGCAGAACAAAGTCCAGGTTCCCTCGCGTTTCATGTGGGGCCTGGCAGGATGCAGCCCTGCCTTCCTGTCCCAGCTCGTCTCCTCTGCGCTTTTCCCAGGGCTGCCGCCGTTGTTGTGGAGTGAGCCCAGCTCACTGCGCAGCTGCCTCATTCTGCACATGCTCCCATGCGCTTCCTACACACATCGCGGCCCCTTACCCCCCGGGTGGGGGTGGGGGAGCTCGTCTGCAGCTCCAGCATCAACGGAGCAGCCTTCCCTGACCCACCCTCTTCAGCGGTGAAGGCTGTGGCTGGGCTGTGCAACACCTCCATCCAGCAGCTCGCATTCTGATGCACTTGTCTCTCTCTTTTTTTTAAGATTTATTTATTTATTTGAAAGGCAGAGTTACACAGAGAGAGGAGAGGCAGAAAGGCCGAGAGAAAGGTCTTTTTTTTTTTCAAAGATTTTATTTATTTTTATTTGAGAAGTAGAGTTACAGACAGTGAGAGGAAGAGACAGAGAGAGAGGTCTTCCATCCGCTGGGTCACTCCCCAGTTGTCCGCAATGGCTGGAGCTGGGCTGATCCGAAGCCAGGAGCCAGGAGCTTCTTCCGGGTCTCCCATGCAGGTACAGGGGCCCAAGGACTTGGGCCATCTTGTACTGTTTTCCCAGGCCATAGCAGAGAGCTGGATCAGAAGAGGAGCATCTGGGACTCGAACCGGCACCCACATGGGATGCCAGCACTGCAGGCAGTGGCTTTACCTGCCACGCCACAGCACTGGCCCCAAGTTATCTTTCTTTCCCCCCACAAAACTATGAGCACCTTAAATGTAGAGACTGTATATATATGATGGGTAACCACATCATCTCCCTCTGCATCAGGAATATAATCAGTGCTCAATTTTTTGAATTTATTTATTTTTATTTGAAAGTCAGTTACACAGAGAGAGGAGAAGCAGAGAGAGAGAGGGAGAGAGGTCTTCCATCCGCTGGTTCACTCCCCAATTGGCCGCAACAGCCGGAGCTGCACTGATCCGAAGCCAGGACCCAGGAGCTTCCTCTGGGTCTCCCACATGGGTGCAGGGGCCCAAGGACTTGGGCCATCTTCTACTGCTTTCCCAGGCCATAGCAGAGAGCTGGATCAGAAGAGGAGTAGCTGAGTCTTGAACCAGCGCCCATATGGGATACCTGTGCTTCAGGCCAGAGCGTTAACTCGCTGCGCCACAGCGCCAGCCCCAATCCGTGCTCAATTAACACTGGCAGAAAATGGCTTACAAAAAGCACATAGATTACCTTTGGATAGAGCCTGCCCAAGGAGAGCTGGCACATGTGTAAGGGCCTTCTGTAAATCAACTTTTAAATCCAAAGATGTTTGACTAGTTCTTGAAGTAAACTTGGTTTTCTGGGAGCAGTATGGGGTAGGGTGTGGTCGGGGACCAGCATAGTCTGTCTGCATCTGTTTTTTCCTCTTAATTTTCGAAGACAAACCTTGAGTGAATGCCTCTTGCCAGAGTGATTTTGGAAGATCAAGACAACAGACAGGAAGCATGTGCTGTCTCCACTGGGAGCACCTTTTCTTCTCGAATCTAATCCCTTCCAAAATTCACAGTCCCGAGATGCATAAGAGCAGAGACGGGAACAAAGCAAAATGCTCAGGTGAGCCAGGCAGCAGCTCGGGACTCCTCGACATGGCAGGTTGGCATAACAAAGGCAGGTCGTTTCATTCTCATTAGGTGTGTTGGATTGCACTAAGACATCTGGTACAGTACACGGTGCTGCTATTATCATATTCCCTGTTGTTATTATTGAGTTCTGAGCCAGCTCCCTGCTCATGGGCCTAGAGGATGGGCAGCAGAGAATTGCCAGAGAGCTTGGGCCCCTGCCACCCACATGAGACCCAGAGGGAGTTCTTGCCTTCTGGCTTCTTCCTGGCCCAGCCCCGCTTGCAGCCATTTGGGGGAGTAAGCTAAGGGATTTCGGGATCTAAGCTAAGGGAGATCTGTCTCTGTCTCTCCCTTTATCTGTAACTCTAGCCTTCAAATAGTTAAATCTTAATTTTTGTAAAAGATTTATTTATTAATTTGAAAGGCACAGAGTTAAAGAGAGGCAGAGGCAGGGACAGAGAGAGTCTTCCATGCGCTGGTCCACTCCCCAAATGGCTACAATGACCAGAGTGGGGCCAATCTGAAGCCAGGATCCAGAAGCTTCTTCCAGGTCTCCCATGTGGGTGCAGGGGCCCAAGGACTTGGGCCATCTTGTACTGTTTTCCCAGGCCATAGCAGAGAGCTGGATTAGAAGTGGAGCAGCTGGGACTCGAACCAGCACCTATTTGTGATGCTGGCACTGCAGGTGGCAGCTTTACCCATTAAGCCACATCACTGTCCCCTAAATAAATAAATCTTTAAAACAAACAAAAAACCTTGAAATACATCATTAAATGCTGTTACTTTTAATACTCCTCAGTATACATTCCTAAATGTGTTTAACACACCTGGCATTCTGTAGGAGATGAGACAAGAGCAGGATTTGAATTACAAGTGAAAGAATTTTGTGGGGCCCACTGCTGATAAACGGCCCAGTAGATGGAAGAGAAATTTGCTGGAAGATGCCGACTGCCGAGTGGGTGGTAGGGAAACATGGAGGAGGCCCACAGAGAATCAGTAAGGGCTGCTGAGTGACAGCCACCTGCCCACTTGCATGCTGACGTGGTATCTCGCAAAATTACAGTATGACATGATGACCAAGAAATTGACATGGATACAATCCATCAATCTTATGCTTTCAGCTTTCATTGAACAAAGTAGAGAATTAAAAGTATCTCATTTCCAACATAATGATAAAGACAAGCAAACTGATGGATAGAATCATTTAACTTTAATTTATATTTTTAAAGATTTATTTATTTATTTGAAAGGCAGAGTTTCACACAGAGAGGGAGAGACACAACTTCCATCCACTGGTTCATTCCCCCAGACAGCTGCAATGACCAGCACTGGGCCAGTCCAAAGCCAGGAGCCAGAAGCTTCTTCCAGGTTTCCCACATGGGTAACAGGAGCCCAAATACTGGGGCCATCTTCCGCTGCTTTCCCCAGGCCAGTAGCCAGGAACTGAATTGGAAGTGGAGCAACCAGGACCCTAACGGGCACCCATATGGGATGCCAGTACTGCAGGCTGCCACTTAACCTGCTGTACCACAATGCTGGATGCTTCACAATTTTTTTTAAGATTTGTTTATTTAGTTGAAAGGCAAAGTTACAAAGAAAGAGGAAGAAAGAGAGAGAGAGAGCTCTTCCATCCACTGGTTCACACTCCCCAAATTGTTGCAACGGCCAGGACCAAGCCACGCTGCTTTAAAGCCAGGAGCAAGAAACTCCATCCAGGTCTCCCATGTGGGTGGCGAGGGCCCAGGCACTAGGGCCAGTTCCTACTGCCTTCCCAGGTGCATTAGCAGGGAGTTGGATTGGAAATGGAGCAGCTGGGATTCCAACCAGCACTAATATGGGATTGCCGGCATTGCAGGCAGTGGCTTGACCTGCCGAGCCACAGAGCCAGCCTCTTCACAAATTTTGTTGCAATTTTCTAAGTTTTCAAACCTCAGGCACACTGCCAAATAGCTCCAAGCCTCAGTTTTCTCATCTGTATGATGGGTGTGTTAACACCTATCTCACAGGGTGTTGGGAGGAATGAATGAGAAAACACCCATAAAGCCTTGAGTGCAGTACCTGGCACACATGAGGTCTCTGACACAGCTGTGTCCTGCAACCTTTGCTCTTTGCCCTTCTGGTGGTCTCAGGGGCTATGTATTGGAGCAAAGGCAGAAGAAGTGGTGGCAGAATACTCTGGCTTTTAGCTCATTTGCCTACGAGCTGCTGGGAGCCCCATTTCCTGGACTCTGATTGGGGAAACAGAAGCAGCAGCAGCATTGTCCGAAGAGCAGAGCATCAACAGGCAGCGTGAGTGTCTATCGGGCCCTTTGCTTAAAGTCTATCTTTTACCGCATCTTTGGCCCCGGATGTGTTTCAAAATTTGGAACTCACAAAGAATGACTCCCAGACTGTAGCAGCACTGAATCCCGGTAAGGAACCAGCAGCCTCTTCCAGGCTGGGTTACAGAACATTCATTACTAGTGCTGTCTGACCCTCTTGTCTTCCTGATGGGTGAGCGTCTTGTGTAGCATATGCTACACCTGCCATCACTCTGTGTGTGTGTGTGTGTGTGTGTGTGTGTGTGAGGAGGGGAAGCAGGGTGCTTGTCTTTTTAACAAACAGCTCTCCAATCAAAATGAGTGATAATCAAGGTGCTGCACCTAATGAACCACATCCAAGGCATAGCATTCTCTCCTGAACCTGATTTCAATGACAAGACCCTGAACTTCTCGCTGATGCGGTAACAGTTAGGGAGCGTGGTCTAAAAGTATTTTGTACCTGAGAGGCATGTGAGTCAGACTGCGAGTGATTATTTTGCAAACAGACCCACAGCCTTATCTTCCATTCCACATAGTCTTTGTAAAGGACATCTCAAGTCCCTTATTTTAAGAGGTAGGACCCAGAGGCCAGCACTGTAGCATAGCAGGTAGAGCTGCCACTTGTGGTGCAGCCCATCCCTTATGGGCACCAGTTCGAGTCCTGGCTGCCCCACTTCCCATCCAGCTCCCTGCTAATGTGCCTGGGAAAGCAGGAGAAGATGACCCAAGTCCTTGGTCCCTGCGCCCATGTGGGAAACCCGGAAGAAGCTCCTGGCTCCTGGCTTTGGATCAGCCCAGCTGCAGGGATTTGGGGAGTGAGCCAGCAGATGGAAGATCTTCTCTGTCTCTCCCTCTCTCCCTCTGTAACTCTGCCTTCCAAATAAATAAACAAACCTTTTAAAAAAATCTGAGTATAAGCCGGCACCGCGGCTCACTAGGCTAATCCTCCGCCTAGCGGCACCAGCACACCGGGTTCTAGTCCCGGTTGGGGTGCCGGATTCTGTCCCGGTTGTCCCTCTTCCAGGCCAGCTCTCTGCTGTGGCCAGGGAGTGCAGTGGAGGATGGCCCAGGTGCTTGGACCCTGCACCCCATGGGAGACCAGGAAAAGCACCTGGCTCCTGGCTCCTGCCATCGGATCAGCGCGGTGCACCGGCCGCAGCGCGCTGGCCGCGGCGGCCATTGGAGGGTGAACCAACGGCAAAGGAAGACCTTTCTCTCTGTCTCTCTCTCTCACTGTCCACTCTGCCTGTCAAAAAAAAAAAAAATAGGGGCAGAGCCAAGATGGTGGAATAGTGAGGGCGCGCACCGATAGTCCGGGAAAATTTAGTTTAATAAAAGGGGAGTTACGGTAGCCGCAGAAAAAAGAACCAGGAAAATATTGCAGGGGAAACCCTTCTGGATGGAGTGGCCGTGAATTGGAGGACCTACTGGGAGAACAAGGTCGCCCACCGCACGGAAGCCAAGTCGCAGGACCGAGCCGCGGAAGCCCCAGGGTCTGCGCGCCAGTGCTCGAAGGGGAGTGCATGCCACACAGACAACAGCGGGGAGACTTGGGACGCTCAGGGCTCCGAGTCCACACATCGGTGCTGGAAGGGGAGGTGAGCTCAATAACCTGAGACATTGGTGGGGAAACGGGGGTCAGAATCTAGAGGGGGGCCGGAAAGTGCAGCAAACTCACTACCGGAAAGAAGGAAAAAAAAAGCTTCGGGGTTTCTCTTCCCCCTAACCTTGCAAAGGTTACAAGGCTGCAAGGCTTGAAGAATTTCCAAGAGACAAAGAGCAGGCCCCCTCTCTGGATTTACATATCAATGGGGGAGAGCTAAGGAACTGAGTCACTACAATTCAGTAGCCTAGCCAACCCAGTGGGAGTCCAGAGGAGCCCAAGACTGGAAGCGAAATACCATCAATTCTGCACAGCCGTGCCATGCGGTGTTACTTACCCCCTGAATAAATAAAATACATAAATAAATAAAAAGAGAGAGATTTACCACGCATAACCTGAGGGTGTCACCTTTGCACACCCTTAACCAGGAAGAACCAGGCAGAGCTCTCAGGCTGCACCCATCTCAAGCCTCCAAGGCTCCTCCAACAGCAGGCAGTCCACTTAACACGGACACAGAAAAAAAAAAAAAAACGCACAGTGACGCAAGAAGAATTAACTATGCCGAGTAACAAACACAGAAATCGAGGGAACAAGATCAACGATGACACTATGATGCCTCCAAATAAGCAAAACACCCCAAGCCAAGAGTATGAAGATGATGAGATAGAAGAAATGCAAGATACGGATTTCAAAAAATTTATGATAAGAACATTTAGAAGTTTTCAAAAGCAAATCCTTGAACTACAGAAATCCTTAATGGACAAGATTGAAAATCTCTCTTGTGAAAATGAAATTTTAAGGAAGAGTCAAAATGAAACACAGAAACTAGTAGAACAGGAAAGTGTGATAGTGAAGAGAAATCAAAATGGAATGAAGAGCTCAATAGATCAAATGACAAACACATTAGAAAGCCTTAAAAACAGAATGGGTGAAGCAGAAGAGAGAATATCGGACTTAGAAGATAGAGCACAGGAAAACATACAGTCAAACCAAAGAAAAGAAGAGGAAATTAGAAATCTAAAAAATATTGTTGGGAATCTACAGGATACTATTAAAAAAACCAACATTCAAGTTCTAGGAGTTCCTGAAGGCATGGAGAGAGAGAAAGGATTGGAAGGCCTTTTTAGTGAGATACTAGCAGAGAACTTTCCAGGTTTGGAGAAGGACAGAGATATCCTAGTACAGGAAGCTCATAGAACCCCCAATAAACATGACCAAAAGAGATCCTCACCACGACACGTGGTAATTAAACTTACCACAGTGAAACATAAAGAAAAGATCCTAAAATGTGCAAGAGAGAAACGTCAGATTACTCTCAGAGGATCTCCAATCAGACTCACAGCAGACTTCTCATCAGAAACACTACAGGCTAGGAGGGAATGGCGAGACATAGCACAGGTGCTAAGAGAGAAAAATTGCCAGCCCAGAATATTATATCCTGCCAAGCTCTCATTTGTGAATGAAGGTGAAATAAAGACCTTTCATAGCAAACAGAAATTGAAAGACTTTGTGGCCACTCGTCCGGCCCTGCAAAAGATACTTAAAGATGTGCTACACTCAGAAACACAGAAACACGGCCATCAATATGAAAGAAGGGAAAGGAAGAACACCTACCAGTAAAAGAGCATGGGAAGCTCAAAGCATATACTAGAAAATATTTCCGGGAAAATGGCAGGGCAAAGTCACTACGTATCAATAGTCACATTGAACATTAATGGTCTGAATTCTTCAGTTAAAAGACACCGTTTGGCTGACTGGCTCAAAGAACACAACCCAACTATTTGTTGCCTACAAGAAACACATCTCTCTAACAAAGATGCATGCAGACTGAAAGTGAAAGGTTGGAAAAAGATATTCCATGCCAACAGAAACCAAAAAAAAGCAGGTGTAGCCATATTAATATCAGACAAAATAAACTTTAATACAAAAACTGTTAAGAGAGACAAAGAGGGACACTATATAATGATTAAGGGTTCAATTCAACAGGAAGATGTAACTATTATAAATGTATATGCACCTAATTACAGGGCACCGGTCTATTTAAAAGATATGTTAAGGGACTTAAAGGGAGATTTAGATTCCAATACAATAGTACTGGGGGACTTCAATACTCCACTCTCAGAAATAGACAGATCATCCGGACAGAAGATCAACAAGGAAACAGCAGATTTAATTGACACTATTGCCCAAATGGATCTAACAGATATCTACAGAACTTTCAACCCTACATCTACAGACTTCACATTCTTCTCAGCAGTGCATGGAACCTTCTCTAGGATTGATCACATACTAGGCCATAAAGCAAGTCTCAGCACATTTAAAAGAATTAGAATCATACCATGCAGCTTCTCAGACCACAGTGGAATGAAGCTGGAAATTAGCAACTCAGGAAACCCCAGAAAGTATGCAAACACATGGAGACTGAACAACATGCTCCTGAATGAACACTGGGTCATTCAAGAAATCAAAAGAGAAATCAGAAACTTTCTGGAAGTAAATGAGGATAACAACACAACATATCAAAACTTATGGGATACGGCAAAAGCAGTATTGAGAGGCAAATTTATAGCAATAGGTGCCTATATCAAGAAATTGGAAAGGTACCAAATAAATGAGCTTTCAGCGCATCTCAAGGACCTAGAAAAACTGCAGCAAACCAAACCCAAATCTAGTAGGAGAAGAGAAATAATTAAAACCAGAGAAGAAATTAACAGGATTGAATCCAAAAAAACATTACAAAAAATCAGCCAAGCGAGAAGCTGGTTTTTTGAAAAAATAAACAAAATTGACACCCCATTGGCCCAACTAACTAAAAAAAGAAGAGAAAAGACCCAAATCAATAAAATCAGAGATGAAAAAGGAAACATAACAACAGACACCACAGAAATAAAAAGAATCATCAGAAATTACTACAAGGACCTGTATGCCAGCAAACAGGAAAACCTATCAGAAATGGATAGATTCCTGGACACATGCAATCTACCAAAATTGAACCATGAAGACATATAAAACTTAAATAGACCCATAACTGAAACAGAAATTGAAACAGTAATAAAGGCCCTCCCAACAAAGAAAAGCCCAGGACCAGATGGATTCATTGCTGAATTCTACCAGACATTTAAAGAAGAACTAATCCCATTTCTTCTCAAACTATTCAGAACAATCGAAAAAGAGGGAATCCTCCCAAATTCTTTCTATGAAGCCAGCATCACCTTAATCCCTAAGCCAGAGAAAGATGCAGCACTGAAAGAAAATTACAGACCAATATCCCTGATGAACATAGATGCAAAAATCCTCAATAAAATTCTGGCCAATAGAGTACAACAACACATCAGGAAAATCATCCACCCAGACCAAGTTGGATTCATCCCTGGTATGCAGGGATGGTTCAACATTCGCAAATCAATCAATGTGATTCACCACATTAACAGACTGCAAAAGAAAAACCATATGATTATCTCAATTGATGCAGAGAAAGCATTTGATAAAATTCAACACCCTTTCATGATGAAAACTCTAAGCAAATTGGGTATAGAAGGAACATTCCTCAATATAATCAAAGCAATTTATAAAAAACCCACAGCCAGCATCCTATTGAATGGGGAAAAGTTGGAAGCATTTCCACTGAAATCTGGCACCAGGCAGGGATGCCCACTCTCACCACTGCTATTTAACATAGTTCTGGAAGTTTTAGCCAGAGCCATCAGACAAGAAAAAGAAATCAAAGGAATACAAATCAAGAAGGAAGAAGTCAAACTATCCCTCTTTGCAGACGATATGATTCTGTACTTAGAGGATCCAAAGAACTCTACTAAGAGACTATTGGAACTCATAGAGGAGTTTGGCAAAGTGGCAGGATATAAAATCAATGCACAAAAATCAACAGCCTTTGTATACCAAGCAATGCCATGACTGAGAAAGAACTGCTAAGATCAATCCCATTCACAATAGCTACAAAAACAATCAAATACCTTGGAATAAACTTAACCAAGGATGTTAAAGATCTCTACGATGAGAATTACAAAACCTTAAAGAAAGAAATAGAAGATGATACCAAAAAATGGAAAAATCTTCCATGCTCATGGATTGGAAGAATCAACATCATCAAAATGTCCATTCTCCCAAAAGCAATTTATAGATTCAATGCAATACCAATCAAGATACCAAAGACATTCTTCGCAGATCTAGAAAAAATGATGCTGAAATTCATATGGAGGCACAAGAGACCTCGAATAGCTAAAGCAATCTTGTACAACAAAAACAAAGCCGGAGGCATCACAATACCAGATTTCAGGACATACTACAGGGCAGTTGTAATCAAAACAGCATGGTACTGGTACAGAAACAGATGGATAGACCAATGGAACAGAATTGAAACACCAGAAATCAATCCAAACATCTACAGCCAACTTATATTTGATCAAGGATCTAAAACTAATTCCTGGAGCAAGGACAGTCTATTCAATAAATGGTGCTGGGAAAACTGGATTTCCACATGCAGAAGCATGAAGCAAGACCCCTACCTTACACCTTACACAAAAATCCACTCAACGTGGATTAAAGACCTAAATCTACGTCCTGACACCATTAAGTTATTAGAGAACATTGGAGAAACCCTTCAAGATATTGGCACAGGCAAAGAGTTTCTGGAAAAGACCCAGGAGGCACAGGCAGTCAAAGCCAAAATCAACTATTGGGATTGCATCAAATTGAGAAGTTTCTGTACTGCAAAAGAAACAGTCAGGAGAGTGAAGAGACAACCGACAGAATGGGAAAAAATATTTGCAAACTATGCAACAGATAAAGGGTTAATAACCAGAATCTACAAAGAGATCAAGAAACTCCACAAGATCAAAACCAACAACCCACTTAAGAGATGGGCCAAGGACTTCAATAGACATTTTTCAAAAGAGGAAATCCAAATGGCCAACAGGCACATGAAAAAATGTTCAAGGTCACTAGCAATCAGGGAAATGCAAATCAAAAGCACAATGAGGTTTCACCTCACCCCGGTTAGAATGGCTCACATTCAGAAATCTACAACAACAGATGCTGGCGAGGATGTGGGGAAAAAGGGACACTAACCCACTGTTGGTGGGAATGCAAACTGGTCAAGCCACTATGGAAATCAGTCTGGAGATTCCTCAGAAACCTGAATATAACCCTACCGTTCGACCCAGCCATCCCACTCCTTGGAATTTACCCAAAGGAGTTTAAATTGACAAACAAAAAAGCGGTCTGCACCCTAATGTTTATTGCAGCACAATTCACAATAGCCAAGACCTGGAACCAACCTAAATGCCCATCAACGGTAGACTGGATAAAGAAATTATGGGATATGTATTCTTTAGAATACTATACCGCAGTAAGAAACAACGAAATCCAGTCATTTGCAACAAAATGGAGGAATCTGGAACACATCATGCTGAGTGAAGTAAGCCAGTCCCAAAGGGACAAATACCATATGTTCTCCCTGATTGGTGACAACTGACTGAACACCAAAAAGGAAACCTCCTGAAGTGAAATGGACACTATGAGAAATGGTGACTTGATCAGCATAGCCCTGACTGTTAATGGACAACTTAATACATTATCCCTCTTAGTATTTTTTTTTGTCTGTTCTACTTAATATGACTGGTTTAATTCTGTAATTATCACACAGTTATTCTTAAGTGTTGAAAATTAACTGAAATGTGATCCCTGTTAAACATAAGAGTGGGAATAAGAGAGGGAAGAGATGTATAATTTGGGGCATGCTCGGGCTGACTTGCCCCAATTGGTAGAGTTGGAAACATACCAGGGGATTCCAGTTCAATCCCATCAAGGTGGCATGTGCCAATGCCATCTCACTATTCCAAGTGATCAATTTCAGTTCACAATTGATCATAATGAAAGGACTAAGAGTCAAAGGGAGCACATAAACAAGTCTAGTACCTGCTAACACTAACCGATAGAATAAATAAAGGGGAGAGTAATCCAACATGGGAAGTGAGATACTCAGCAGACTCATAGAATGGCGGATGTCCTAAATAGCACTCTGGCCTCAGAATCAGCCCTAAAGGCATTCGGATCTGGCTGAAAAGCCCATGAGAGTATTTCAGGCATGGAAAGCCAAGACACTCTGGCAAAAAGATCTCTGTGAGTGAGATCCCAGTGGAAAGAACAGGTCTTCAAAGAGGGAGGTGCCTTTCTATGAAGGGAGGAGAGAACCTCCACTTTGACTATGACCGTGTCTAAACAAGATAAGAGTCGGAGAACTCAAGGGGCTTCCATAGCCTTGGAAACTCATGACTGGTGCATAGGGAGATTACTGATGCCATAAACAGGAGTGTCAATTTGTAAAGTCAACAACAGGAGTCACTGTGCACTTACTCCTCATGTAGGATCTCTGTCCTTAATGTGCTGTACATTGAGGCTTAATGCTATAACGAGTACTCAAACAGTATATTTCACTTTGTGTTTCTATGGGGGTGCAAACGGTTGAAATCTTTACTTAATGTACACTAAACTGATCTTCTGTAAAAAAAAAAAAAAAAGAAATTATCAATTCCCAACTTGACTCTCACTGGGATTAAACATGACAATAGGTCTGAAAAAAAAATAAAAAATAAATTAAAAAAATAAAATAAATAAATAAATAATAAAAAAATAAAAAAAAAATCTGAGTATAACTGACTGTCTCAATCAATAATGTGTGTGTGACTTCTGAGCCCGGGTCATAAGAATGCCACTCACTTTCACCTTGCTCTTTTGGGATTTCACTCTTGGAACCCAGTCACCATGGAATAAGGAAGCCCATGTTAGCCCACACAGGGACCCAGTGGGAAGCTTTCACTGTAGCTATTCCAGCCAACAACCCGACAGATGCTCCAGTCAAGAGAACAGCAGATGCCAGATAGGTGACTAAGGATGTTCTGGTCTCAGCTCTCACTCTCCAAATTTGGGGTGCCAGACATGCCAGGCACGATGCAGCATACGCAAACCATCTGCGCCCCATCTCGTCTCCCAGCTCACAGAATCCATCAGTGCAGTAACATGGTGGCTTTAGAGAGTTTTTAGGGAGAACATAGTGCATTCTGTTTGGGTTGTGTTTATTTGAATCATGTGTGAAATAACCTGCCGCATGGATGCGGTTGTCTGTGAGTCAGATGGCAGAGGTTAGATGGCGGGGACTTGGGAAAGAGGTCAGATGGCAGAAGCAGTTGCTATTCTGGCTTTTCAGGTGGCGATAATATCTTTTCCACCTACAGCAGAATTTTATACACAGAGCCTAATTGCATATAGGTATCCCAGCTATATTGGATTAAATATAACACTAAGAGCTGATATATGTAATTTTATAGGGGTTCTAAGTCCTCTACAATCCTGAATTTCAAAACTCTGCTTTGCTTCTTCTAACTATAAAGCCATTTGTCGGAGTGGCCACCAGCAAGGGGCTTCCTGAGCAGGGTGGGTATGCCCACAGTGTCTGCTCAGCATCAGCCCTCTCTCTCTAGGTCCGCCTGGGCTTTCAGCAGGGAGAGGCACTCACGATGCAGGATGAGGGCATTTTGACCAAGCAGCTCCGAATGCAAAACACTGGACATGTTCCACTGTGGGAAAAGTCACAGAGCTGGGCCTAAGGTGGGGCTGACTCCAGGCCACTCCGGCAGACATCCCACAAAGACAGGCAGTCACACAGCTCCACCACCAAACGCTCAAGTCACACTCGCAGAACACAACACGATCAGGATGTAAGTGTGGATTCTGTCTCCATACACTAGCAAGCAACAGACAGTTGAAAATTAAGTAAGCAACGGCCTTTTCAAAGGCTTCACAAATAAGGAAGTGCTTGCAGATAAATTTGTCAAAAGATGTGCAAGACCCATGCAGCGGCAAACTACAAAACACTGCCGAGAGAAATTTAAAGAAGCCTCAGATTAATGGAAAAATATGCTGTGCTTGTAGGAGGCTCAGTTGTGTCGAGACAGCGGGTATTTTGAAGCTTCGATTTGCTTTTACCCCTGCCTTGGCCCACTCTGTCCTACTTATCCATGTATCCTCAGTGGCTAGCCCCATGCCGGGCACAAAGTAGGTGTTCAGTGTTCACTGAGTTCGTGAGTAAGGATTGAATTCCTTACAGGGAATACAAGTACAGGCAGGGATCAGTTACCTGGGAGTGCTGCCAGAGGCTTCCTCCAGGAACTCCACCAACTGCAATGAGAGGAGGAACCTTAGACACAGGAGCCCTGTTATGAGCTATAGCTTGAACGTCAGTGTGTGCAACACGTGATCGAAACATAGTGGGAACATGGCCTGAGCCCATTTGCTGATGAACCTTCTGCCTTGCGCTAAGGGATTTAGATTTCATTCTTCAGAATCAGGATGAAGGAAGGAACTTTACATTTATTTCAGTAGGAGAGCTCACTCACTCAGTATTTTGAAATATTTAACACCTGCTCTGCATCAAGGTCTATGCACAGTGCTGGAATAAAACCAGAAAAGAGAGACGCCATCCCGACCTCATTTATAAAACTACAGTAGCTTGCTCCAAGACCCACCTTTGTACCAGGCACAGAGTCAGACTTTTTAAATTGTGTTCTTTTTTTTTTTTTTTTTTTGGACAGGCAGAGTGGACAGTGAGAGAGACAGAGAGAAAGGTCTTCCTTTGCCATTGGTTCACCCTCTAATGGCTGCCGCGGCTGGTGCGCTGCAGCCGGCGCACTGTGCTGATCCGAAGGCAGGAGCCAGGTGCTTCCTCCTGGTCTCCCATGGGGTGCAGGGCCCAAGCACTTGAGCCATCCTCCACTGCACTCCCTGGCCACAGCAGAGAGCTGGCCTGGAAGAGGGGCAACCGGGACAGAATCCGGCGCCCCAACCGGGACTAGAACCCGGTGTGCCAGCGCCGCAAGGTGGAGGATTAGCCTAGTGAGCCACAGCGCCGGCCGTGTTCTTTTTTTTTTTTTTTTTTAAGATTTGTTTATTTTATTTGAAAGGAAGAGTAACAGAGAGATCTTCCATCCACTGGTTCACTCCCCAAATGGCCACAATGAGAGGAGCTTGGCAGGTCTGAAGCCTGGAGCCAGGAGCTTCCTCTGGGTCTCCCACGCCCACCTGTTCTTCACAACAGCCCAATGAGATAGTTGCTGCTAAATGTGAAGAAACTGAACCAAATCAGTTGAAAAACAAGTCCACTAATATGCAGGCCAAATAACAACATTTTTATGAAGTATAATTAACAAGAAAAAAATCAAAGCACACCATTAAAATGTAGTTTGACAGGTTTCGACAAAGGTGTACATTTTGACACTATCTTTTCTATCACGCCAAAAGATTCCCGTGGTGGGCTACCCCAGTGCACTTGGCAATCTGAGAAAGTCCCGAAGCCAAGGATGGTGCAGGATCCCCAGCTCCATCCAGAAATGCAGATAACCTGGCTGGGCAAACCTGTTGGACCATGAGAAAAGTCACTCTAAGCAGAGACTGCCTGGGCTGACATTTTGGCACACTGGGTGCTGGTTCCAGGCTTGGCTGTTCCACTTCCAGTCCAGCTCCCTGCTAAGGCACCTGGGAAAGCAGCAGAGGATGGCCCAAGTGCTTGGGCCCCTGCACCCACGTGGGAGACCTGGATGGAGTTGTTGGTTCCTGGCTTCAGCCTGACCCAGCCCCAGCCCCAGCCATTGCATCCATTTGGGGAGTGAGTCAGCAGATGGAAGATCTTTCTCTGCAACTCTGCCTTTCAAATACATAAAAAATCTGGAGGGGTCGGAGGAGGAGGAGCCACTACAAATATACCCTGGAATTACAGTCCATGCTGCAGTAGCAGCCTCTGCCCCTCTGCCTGCCCACTGTTCCCTTGCTGTGTGTTTAATCAGTCTAACTCTGCTCACTCCATCCAACTGCCCTAATGAGTTCACCACCCCCAATCCAGCCTCAATCCACCACTTCCCACGACATTTTGGTGGCCCATGCAGAGACTTCTCCTCTGATCACTGGGAGCCCACCTCCAACGTGCGGTGCAGTAGGCAGCGGCAGCTTATCCAGACAAATCCACACGAGCCATTGGCCCCTGCTCACTCTCAGCCATTCTTTCTCCCCGCTCTCCGGTCCTCGGGGATCGCTTGCCTGTGCACGGGCAACTGACAATTTCTGGCTAGGGCAGCTCCCTGGTTGGAATCTAAAGGGCCTTGTTCGTGGACCCCCCAGTACCCACTGCCCTCAGGGGTGAGAGCCACTCTTCTTTCTGTTCCACCTTACCAGGCCCCCTGTGTCCTTCACAAAGGTAGGAAGCCTGCTGACCACTCACCCCAACTTTCTTGGCTCACAGCCCCGTTTGCAATGACCCTAGGCTGAAAGACCTGACAAGGGTGAGTGTGGGGAGCAACTGGGAGCAACTCGGACTAGACTGTTACTCGAATTAAGACTTATTCTATGCATCTGCTCTCCCACAATATGGCGCTGGGAGAGGAGGAAACAGCTTCTACTCAGCTGCCTCCAGTTCAACCAATAAACAGCAGGACCTGCTCCTGATTGCAGGAGAGCAGCATACTCGGCGTGTGGGTAGCAGAGTTGGGATTGGTGGGGGAGGACTATAAAAGGAGGAGAGAGACAACATGCACCAGGAACATCTATCTGAAGGAACATCTGAGCAGCCCCCGAGAGAGCCGGCCGGCGGTGTGCCGCTCCCCCGCGGCAGTGGGGAAAGTGGCAGGGGGAACCGCCCTTCCACGGAGGTGGAAGGGACGGTAGCCAACCCGGGAAGAACCAGCAGCAAACCTGGGGAGGGCCGAGCAGACGAAAGAACAGCGCAGGGTTTGGTGTCGTTCCTCCACGAAGAGGGGGAGCGACAGGTGAGTGCAACATTTTGCCACTTCCTCAGGACCTGGATCAGCTTCCACGGTGTCAGAGACCCTCCATCTTTTCTCCCCACTCCCCACCCCCCAAAATGGGAAACACTTTTTTTTTTAGTTTTTTTAATTATGACTTTTTATTTTTTATATTTTATTTAAAGAATACAAACTTCATGCATTTAATACATACATATTTGAGAGCCTGGTGATTCTTCCCCCCTCCCTCCCTCCTGCCCAGACTCTCACCCTTCTTCCTCCTACCTCTCCTTTTCCCATTCTTATTTTTCACAAAGATCTGTTTTCAGTTGATTTCATTTTATTACATTTTATGATTTTTAAAAGTTTCTTTTTTTAAGATTTATTTATTTATTTGAAAGTTGGAGTTACACAGAGAGAGAAAGAGAGAGAGAGAGAGGTCTTCCATCTGCTGGTTCACTCCTCAACTGGCTGCAAAGGCCAGAGCTGTGCTGATCTGAAGCCAGGAGGCAGGAGCTTCTTCCGGGTCTCCCACGTGAGTGCAGGGGCCCAAGGATTTGGCCCATCTTTCACTGCTTTCCCAGGCCATAGCAGAGAGCTGGATCAGAAGTGGAGCAGCCAGGACTAGAACCAGTGCCCATATGGGATGCCAGCACTGCAGGCGGTGGCCTTACCAGATACACCATAGTGCCAGCCCCTTCAGTTAATTTTGTACTCATAAGATTAACCCTATACTAAGTAGAGAGTTCACCAAACAGTATGAAGAAGAAAAAAAAAAAAAGAAGAAGAAGAAAAACATTGTTCCTCAACAGTCAGAACAAGGGGTGTTCAAACTCATAGCATCTCAAGGTATCAGCTTCACTTCTGTAGATTACCTTTTAGATACTCTATTAGCTAACACAGATCAGAGAGACAATATGATATCTGTCTTTTCTGTGATTGGCTTATTTTACTAAGTATAATGGTTTTCAGTTGCCTCCATTTTGTTGCAACTGACAGGATTTTTCTTTTTTAACCACTGTGTAGTATTCCATAGTGTATATATCTCATAATTTCTTTATCCAGTCTTCAGTTGATGGACATCTGGATGGATTCCATATCTTAGCTATTGTAAACTGAGCTGAAATGAACATGCAGGTACAGATACCCCTTTCACATGGTGATTTCATTTCCCTTGGGTAAATTCCCAGGAGAGGGCTGGCTGGGTCATAAGGTAGGTCTATACTCAGAGTTCTGAGATATCGCCATACTGTCTTCCGTCATGGCTGTACTAATTTCCATTCCCACCAGCAGTGGATTAGAGACTTTCCATCTTAAAGGGGAAGTGCTGGGCACCACAAGTTCCCCTCAGAGGGTGGGACGCCCCCTTTGAGGCAGACTCCCATTGAAGTTGGGTCTCTCGTTTCCAGCAGGACACCCTAGACAGGGCTTGAGCTGGTTGGCCCTCAATTGGGCCATTTTCAAAAGAAGGGTACAACTGCCTTCCAGCCCTCTTGATTTGTCCTTAGGAAAAAGATTTGAGGTCAGTTTGGTCCCCAGACTCGGAAAAAAAAGCAGCCTGTGGTTTTCCTTGGTAATGTCCTCTGGCCCCACGCTAGACTTCTGGAACAAATGGAACCCACAGCTTCCTTCAGTTTCATCTCTTTCCACACAATCTTTCCAAACAGCCTGAGGGCCCCTAAGCCTCCATGGCCCTATGCCAAAACTCTATCTTATTTCTCTCTAGAGTGGCTGAGGCCAAGCAAAAAAATACACTGACTTTGATCTTGACGGTCAGGAAGGCCCACCTTGCCATCCTGGTTGTCCCCTTCAACACTCGAGCCTGAGCAGACATGAAACACAAGCTCCAGAAATGAGACCATGCGCCACACACTCCTTTCTCCAAGGAAACGGAAGTGGGTGACTCTCTGCTTCCTGTCTGACAGGGCCCGGAGGCTATGTTAACATGCATATTTCCCATCGTTGTGGCTGAGCCTTGAGTCACCTTGGATATGGCAGGGGACAACAGGCTTCTTAGTGGACATGTCCACATACTCTGCCCTTGCTACTTTCTCTGGACACACCTTTTAGTCCTCGATCCTGCTTAACAGCGTAGATGCCAACCCAACCCAAGCCTGGTCCCTCCACCTCCCCTTAAGTGCATACCCTGGGAGGAATACCTTTCCCCATACCTTTTATTGTCCTACCAAACTGTCCCACTCAGAAGAGACATTATGACAAACCTTGCACTAACCTCCCTGACTGATTTCACCTGCCCTTTATTCGCCACTATTGGCCCCTAATACTCCTATTATCAGACCACCACAAAGGCCTCATTTTTGAATCTGGGAGCTCCACCAAGAACTTTGTTAAGTTCTGACAGCTTGGGAAAATTGAGTCTTAAGAGAGTTAAGGTTGTTATCTTTAAAAAAAAAAAAAATCCTTCAAAAACCTTTTAGGTTGTCTTTCCCATCACAGACTCAGAGGCCAAAAAAGACCAGCAGTTTGGTTTTTTGGTTTTTTGGGTTTCTTGTTTTGTTTTGTTTTGACAGGCCGAGTTAGACAGTGAGAGAGAGAGACAAGAGAAAAGTCTTCCTTTTTCCGTTGGTTCACTGCCCAAGTGGCTGCTGCGGCCGGCGCTGCGCCGATCCGAAGCCAGGAGCCAGGTGCTTCCTCCTGGTCTCCTATGCAGGTGCAAGGCCCAAGGACCTGGGCCACCCTCCACTGCACTCCCGGGCCACAGCAGAGAGCTGGATTGGAAGAGGAGCAACCGGGACAGAATCCGGCACCCCAACCGGAACTAGAACCCAGTGTGCCAGCGCCGCAGGCGGAAGATTAGCCTAGTGAACCGCAGACCAGAAGTTTTGTAAAACCCTTTGGGTGCTTGCTAAAACACTGCACACAGTGAACATAAGTTGTCTCTCCTCATCCATTGCTGAGTTTCATTATTGCAACCACGGCTATTTTAAGTCTTCGGTCATCCACAGTTTTGCTTCTTCCCTTAAAACATTTGCAGTCAGATTTACGGAGAGGACGCTGACAAATGTTCTTGAATATAGGCTCCTGACTGCCTCAAGATGAATAGACTAGGTAAGCATTCCCAGAACGCTGAGGGCAAAAACTGGAAAATCCATAAAACTGTTCACGGAGCTCAAATAAGAACTGGTTACAGGATGCTCAACGACTTCATGAAATTTGTGGCTGTATTTGAGTGTTTCATCTTCTAGGTTCAGGAAAACTTTTTCCTGTGATTTCTGTGGTTTACAGTGCTTTGGCAAAGTATAGTTTTGTCAGAGGTTAATTCATCTAACTTCAAAACCTTTTATGGGGAGATGGTAACTCTGTTTATTGTCTTTAAGATTCCACCTTGATTTGTGATGTTCTTGTTGGCTTTATTATATATTTTCCTCTTTGAGATTTGTGCCTACAGCATTCTCCAGAAGTACAACTCCCAGCAAGACCAGGCTGGCCTGGCACTCTGAGATGATGTCTTGTGCCTGCAGAACAGATAAAGTTGAGTTTAACAATGAGCTCCAGGTCGCCAGCCTAGGAACCACTCCTCTGAATCCTCTTTATTGCTCATATGTGGCTGCGACACTGAGCTGTTGACACTGAGCCCTTCCCTCCTGGCCCGGCACAAGGATGAACAATTGGGGCAAATGTAGCCAAGCAATGAGGGACAGACAGAACCTAGCTACAGCAAGATTGACCAGCCGTGTTTCCAGAGAGGGATCTTGACCACACGGAGGAAATAAAAATCAAGACAGAGTTACCGTGGTTACCCTAAACAAAATTAGATAAGGCAGAAAGGTTATAAAGGGAAGGTCCTTATGCATGGTTGCCTGATATTAACTGTCACAAAGGACTCTGGTAGAACCAAACCCTCTAGAGAAGATCTCCATTCAAAAGAGAGGTCCAACACTCATTATTCTCACAATGAATGGTAGGAGCTATACACAGCACCCAGAGCAGGGTCACAAGGAAGGTCTTCGACATTCAGAAATCTGGACACTGTCACCCAAGGCTGGCGATGTGTGTGAGGATAACAGCAGGGCACCCAGCCCAGTGCACACAGTTCACTGCGTGTTGCCACTTCCGGCCAGAGACCCTGTCCTTGTTCAATATCAATCTTTCCCTACCGAGGAATGTGCACTTCTCCAAAACTGAACACCTTTACAGCTGTGCAAGGGGAAGCCTGCACCCTCAATAAAACAAAATGTCCTGTATACCTCTCCAATAACTCTGGAAGTATATTTGTACTTGCATCTGCTGGCCAGGAAATGTTATAGGACAAATAATTCGGGTGAAGGTACCAGCAGGTAGGAGAAGAGAGAAATGAAAGAGAGGTTATAAGCATAAGAATGCATTCTAGGTGGGGAGGTCAGGAAGGCACAAGAATTTTTTGTGGGCAAAGACATTGTATATGAAATTTTGCCCTAAAGTATAATGATTGGATTATTCCAGACTAGAAAGGAAAAGGAACAAATAACTGAGGGAATATAAGTATGTTGTAGAGGGGCTGGTGTTGTGGCATAGTGGGTAAAGCCACCACCTGCAGTACCAGTACCACCATATGGATGCAGGTTCAAGTCCCAACTGCTTCATTTTCAATCCAGCTCCCTGCTAATGTGCCTAAGAAAGCAGCCGGAGACAACCCAAGGGCTTGGACTCCTGCCATCCATATGGGAGATCTGTAAGAAGCTCTTGGCCCTTTGTGGGGAGCAACTGGGAGCAACTCGGACTAGACTAAGTTACTGGAATTAAGACTTATTCTATGCATCTGCTCTCCCACAATATGGCGCTGAGAAGGGAGTAACAGCTTCTACACAGCTACCTCCAGTTCAAGCAATAAGCAGCAGGACCTGCTCCTGATTGGAGGAGAGCAGCATACTCGGCGTGTGGGTAGCAGAGTTGGGATTGGTGGAAGAGGACTATAAAGGAGGAGAGAGACAACATGCACCAGGAACATCTATCTGAAGGAACACCTGTGCAGCCCCCGAGAGAGCCGGCCGGCGGTGTGCCGCTCCCCTGCGGAAGTGGGGAAAGTGGCAGGGGGAACCGCCCTTCCACGGAGGTGGAAGGGACGGTAGCCAACCCGGGAAGAACCAGCAGCAAACCCGGGAAGGGCCGAGCAGACAAAAGAACAGTGCAGGGTCCTGTGTCGCTCCTCCACGAAGACGGGAAGCGACATAATGGTGCCGTGACTCGGATAGGAAGCCTAGGCAGGGTTTAGTGTTGTTCCTCCATGAAGAGGGGGAGCGACAGCCCTTGGCTTCAGATCAGCCCAGCTCCAGCTGTTGTGGCCATTTGGGGAGTAAACCAGTAGATAAAAGATTCCCTCTCTCTCTACCTCCTTCCTCTCTCTCTCTCAACTCTGCCTTTCAAATAAATAAATCTTTTTTTAAAAAAAGAATTCCGTAGTTTTGTGGAAGTTGAATACTGTTTGAGATTAGGTTGGCAGAGATTACAGGGAAACTAGAGATCCTGGGCGTGGGTCCTGAACTCCCGGAGAGATTGGTTCCTATCCCCTCTCCTACCCCTAGTGATTCTTCTAATATCTCTCCTCTTTGTCCTAACTCCTGGGACTCCCCTTTTGAATCATTCAGTATAGTTTATCTCCCCTAGAACACAGCAAATCCATTTCCAAATGGTAATGCAAGACCATCAACACGTCAACATCAAATTCCTCCATAAGAGGCCACCTCCAGTGCCCTGGGCAGCAAGGGCAGACATCTCCAGAGTGGACCACCCTCTCTTCCCTGAGGCTCCACCACCTGCTGCGGGATCCCTGCAGCCACACCCCAGAACACTTGGGCCCTGCGGTGGGCCAAAGCGACACCCCTGTCCAGCTCGAAGCAGCACAGAAGCTGAGACCTTCACCCCAATGCCCAAGATTCTACACTGTCTATCCATCAGGAGGGCATGTGGAGGGTCATTCTGAGGCACCTGATGGACTGGCAAAGTCCCTAGCTAAGGGTAGTGCAGACCTCCCCCCAGCTCCACCCAGAAATGCAAATCACCTGGCGGGGGAAACCTGTTGGACTATGGGAAAACTCAGCCTAACTCTGGAGAGACTTCCATTGCATGTATATACTTTGGATTATGCTTGCTTCCGTGCAGTGCATTCAATAATCCGACTGCTCTGGTCAGTTATTTCCCCCTCTGAAAGAACGGGCTCCACCCATGGCTTCCTGTAGCACTCCTTGGCATCCCTTCCCAACCTCCAAGCTGCTCCCTAACCTTACAGACTATTCTGGCGTTTAATACAAAGGAAACCACTGTTACTGCTGAATTCTGATTTCTCAGGGAGGAAGACATTAACCAGATAACCACCCAATTATCCAATAACCTCACGACGTTAACCTAAGGATGCTACAAATGAAAATAGGCTACATTGTTAACCAACCAACAATACATGGCACAGGGGTTGGGTGGTGTGAAGAGTAAAAATAAGCATGTGGCAAACAAATGCTATCCAGGAGCATCTCAGACTAACGTCACAGCCTCACGTTAGGCCCTCGCTTTGTTTCTGATCAGTGCAGGGAGTGCTGGGAGGTGCTCCTCACAGCGCAGGGAAGGCTCCGTAAGGCGCATGCTCCTCTTGTGCCAACTGCGGACCACAGCCTCCTCCACTGGCCCTGCGTGAAGTCTACAGCTGAAACCCGACACCTGTCACTGCCAGCCCAATCCGGAGCGCCACAGCGGTCACGTGCACCGCAGGCCACGCCTCCCCTCGTAGAGCCGAGTTTCAGCCCCGCCCAGCCCAGCGCCCTTTAAACAGGCTCTAGTCTGACGGGCCTCCGCCACCCCCCCCCACTTCGCCCGCCTTCCGGGGTGCGCCTGCGCACTGCGGCCGGTGGGCGGGGCGAGGGGCGCCGCGACCAAGGAGTGGGGATTTTCGGCTGACGGCGAACCGGGCCGGGAGCCAGACTGCGCCGAGGCAGTGGGCGGCGCGGCGGGTCGCCGTCGGGAAAGCCCGCACTCCGCGGCCCGCGGGCGGACGCGGCCCCGAGCCCCGGCCGTGGTTGCCGGGGGCGCCGCGGCGGGCCGGGCACCTCCGCGCGTCAGGGCCCCGCCCGGGCCGGCGCGGCCTCGGCGCCATGGACGCGGCGGCGCTGGAGCGGGACGCGGTGCAGTTCGCCCGGCGGGCGGTGCGGAGCGACCACGAGGGCCGCTACTCGGAGGCGGTGTTTTACTACAAGGTAGGGCCGGGGGCCGGGGCTGCGGCCGAGCCTGTGCGGCCCGAGGCCGGAGGCGGGGCCTGGGGCTACTCTCGCTGTCACCCGGCTTGGATTCGTGCCCCTGAAGTAATAAACTCAGTTTTAAAAGGATGAGACCACAGTACTGGGTGTACATCTTTGCGGTTGCTTGTCGTTGGGTGTGTGTAAAACTTTTTTTTTTTAATGTAAAACTTGGGTCGTACTGTTGAGTACTAATTTTTCAACTGTTCTTTCATTCGCATTTGTCCCAGATAAATTTACTCCTGTAATTATGAACAGCAGCTGCGCATCGTATTTTCCTTACGTGCATGTACTGTAGTGTATTTACAAACTGCTGGGCGTTGAAGCTCATTCTGCTTTTTCAGCATATTTATGAAATTATTTTTATAGCGAATGATTTTTGGCACATTCGTTCAGAGTCTCTTCTGAGTGAATTACTGGGTGCGGATTTGCTAAATCAGAGGGCCTGAGTGCCCGCCGCATGGGAAATCGTGCCCACGCCCCCCAGCTCCGGCCGCAGGCACAGCCAGCTGCACCCGGAGGATGCCTTGTCTTTTAGGAAAAATGTCAGACTTTGATGATATTGAAGGTATTTTTTTTTAAAACAATAGCTATATGTACCATCAGTAAAGTGTGATTTACTTCAGATTACTATCTTACTACCAATATTTTATAATTTATATTTAGAGATGGTGTGTTTCAGAATTGTTCCTTGTGGGCTTTGTTAAAAGTTTCATCAGGTGATGTTTCTTTAAAAGAAAATTCTGTGTGTTTTAGTTTTATGAAATGGTGCTGACAAATATCAACAGGTTAGAATAGTGGGATACATCTACAACCTACCACTCTTTGATAAATGAGCTAAAATCCCTCCTTGGAGAAAGAACAATTTGGAAAATTAGATCTCTAAGGAAATGTGGAACAAGACCCATACCTGAAACCCTGTACAAAAATCAACTCACAATGGATCAGGGCTCTAAATCTAAAACCTAAAACTGTCAGATTCCTAAAGGAAAACAGGAGAAACACTGCAAGACATTAGCATAGGCACGGACTTCTTGTGTAAGACTGCAGAGGGGCCGGCGCTGTGGCATAGTGGGTAAGGCCACCTCCTGCAACGTGGGCATCTGTGGGGAGCAACTCGGACTAGACTAAGTTACTGGAATTAAGACTTATTCTATGCATCTGCTCTCCTACAATATGGCGCTGGGAGAGGAGTAAAAACAACTTTTACACAGCTGCCTCCAGTTCAACCAGTAACCTGCAGGAGCTGATCCCGCTCCTGATTGGAGGAGAGCAGCGTACTCGGCGTGTGGGTAGCAGAGTTGGGATTGGTGGAAGAGGACTATAAAGGAGGAGAGGGACAACATGCACCAGGAACATCTATCTGAAGGAACATCTGAGCAGCCCCCGAGAGAGCCGGCCGGCGGTGTGCCGCTCCCCCGCGGAAGTGGGGAAAGTGGCCAGGGGGAACCGCCCTTCCACGGAGGTGGAAGGGACGGCAGCCAACCCGGGAAGAACCAGCAGCAAACCCGGGAAGGGCCGAGCAGACGAAAGAACAACGCAGGGTCCTGTGTCGCTCCTCCACAAAGAGGGGGAGCGACAGGCATCCCGTATGGGCGGTGGTTCAAGTCCCGGCTGCTGTGCTTCCGATCCAACTCTCTGGGAAAGCAGTGGAAGACGGCCCAACTCCTTGGGCCCCTGACCCGCATGGGAAGACCCAGAAGAAGCCCCTGGTTCCTGGCTTCGGATCAGCACAGCTCTGGCTGTTACAGCCATCTGGGGAGTGAACCAGCAGATGGAAGACCTCTCTCTCTCTCTCTCTGTGTGTGTGTGTGTAAAACCCATACTTTCAAATTAAAAAAAGCAGAAACACAAGCAGTAAAGGCAAAAATTGACAAATGGGATTACATCAAGCTTCTGCACAACAAAGTAAACACTCAACAAAGTAAAGTGGTAACTAAAAGAATGGGAGAAAATAATTTCAAACCATACATCAGATTAAGGATTAATATCTAGTATATATTAAGAAGCTCAAGAAAATAACAACAAAACAATCCATCTAAGAAATGGGCTAAGGATATGAACAGGCATTTTTGAAAGGATGACGTACAAATGGTCAACAGACACATGAAAAGATACTCAGGATCACTAGTTATCAGGAAATGCAAATAAAAGCCACAGTGAGGGGGCTGGCACTTTGGTGCAGTGGGTAAGGTAAAGTGGCCACTTGAGGCAGCAGCATTCCATATGGGCACCAGTTGGAGTCCCAGCTGCTCCACTTCATATCCAGCTGACTGCTAATGTACTTGGGAAAGCAGCAGAAGATGGTCCCAAGCACTTGGGAGTGAACCAGCAGATGGAAGATCTTTCTCTGTCTCCTCTCTAACTCACAACAAAATGGATATAACTGGAGACCATAATGCTTAGTGAAATAAGCCAAACCCAAAAAGACAAATATCATGTTTTCTCTGATTTATGTTAACTAATACACAGAGTACCAAAAAAATGTATATGAACAAAATTGACATTTTGAGATTTGCTTATTGTTTATAGCCCTTGTCTATACTCTGGAGGAACAGTGATTTTTCTGCTTACTATTTGTTGAATTCTTTATTCAGTGGAGAGTTAAAGCTTGTGATTTTTGAAAGTATATCATTATAAAAATTAGAAGAAAAATAAAAGGAGAAAGGGAAGAAGTATCATTATGCTTTTAAAACTGTATATCTGAAATACATGAAATTTGTTCACTTTATATAAATAAAAGTTTAAAAATTTAGGAAAGAAATTATCATTAGTAATGTCTGACCTACCATTATCTTGCCTATAATAGTTAAGGAATCTCTAGGTTTTCAGTCAGTGTTACCTACTTCTCATGTCATATACCACAAAAAGATTGTTAAATCCTACTCTAATTCAGATAGAGTTAAAGCTATATCCCACTTTTAATTTTCTCATCACAACAGTCTCTCAGATGTAACAAAGAGTTATTTTGGGCAAGTGTTGTCTTAGATGTTGGATTAATTGGAGGAAAAACACAAAATCTCTGCCTTCACTGGTAGTTATTAAAGATATTCTTGAACACTCACAGAATTATAGACATGTATAGTACAGACAGAACTTAACTTGGAATTTAGTTAATTCTGGGACAGCGCTAGGGCGCAGTGGGTTAATGCCCTGGCCTGCTGCACCAGCATCCCATATGGGTGCCGGGTTGAGACCCAGCTGCTCCTCTTGTGATCCAGCTCTCTGTTATGGCCTAGGAAAGCAGTAGAAGATGGCCCAAGCCCTTGGGCCCCTGCACCCGAATGGGAGACCTAGAGGAAGCTCCTGGCTCCTGGCTTCGGATCAGCACAACTCCGGCTGTTGCGGCCATTTGGGGAGTGAACCAGCGAATGGAAGACCTCCGTCTCTGTCTCTACCTCTCTCTGTAACTCTTTCAAATAAATCTTAAAAAAAAAAAAAAAAAAGAAATTAGTTAATTCAACCTAATTTTCAATTACAATTTTTTTTTGACAGTGAGAGACAGAAAGGTCTTCCTTCCGTTGGTTCACCCCCCACATGGCTGCTACGGCCGGAGCTATGCCGGTCCGAAGCCAGGAGCCAGGTGCTTCCTCCTGGTCTCCCATGCGGTGCAGGGGCCCAAGCACTTGGACCATCCTCCACTGCCCTCCTGGGCCACAGCAGTGAGCTGGACTGGAAAAGGAGCAACCAGGACTAGAACCCGGTGCCCATATGGGATGCTGGCGCCACAGGGGGAGGATTAACCTGGTGCACCAAGGTGTCAGCCCCTCAATTACAATTTATTACAAACAGGAAAACACAGATGCAACTGGTAGGGACAGAAGTGCTTAAAAAAAAAAAAAAAAAGAAATGACTATCAATTTTACTGTAAATATTATTTTAGTCAGACTTTGTTTTTTGTATCTGTCATACTAGTGGTCAAAAATGATATACTAGTATAGTTTTTAATGAGCTATGATTATTTTAAAATTTACTGTATATGGGTGAAATGGTCATCTTTTCATTTGATTGTTGTTTATAGTGCTTGCCTGTATTACCATTGATAGTCGAATCTATTTTACTTTGATCTCTTTATTTAGTGCAGTATTAAGCCCTTGGCTATAATAGTAATTAAGAATATGTGAAATATCTCAAACAAAAATGAAGACGAGAAAGGGAGAGGAAAGGTTGGAGAGAAAAGAGGAATATCATAAAATGGTTTTATAAAAAATTATTTAAAAAAGGAATATCATTATGTTCTTAGAATTGTATCTGTGAACTAGATTGGATCTCTACTCTTTGTATCAATACCACATAAACATGAAAAAAAGTATCATTAAGAATAGTACAATGTAATAATAGCTTTTTCCAAAGCAGAAGGAACTATGCAATGCCTCATTTTCCTATAGGATTACATATATGTCACATAGGACAAATTTTTCCTCTTTGAGAAAGTAAAAGAAGTGTTTGTGGGGCTGGCGCTGTGGTGTAGCGGGTAAAGCCGCCACCTGCATTGCTAGCATCCCATATGAGCACCAGTTCAAGTACAGCTGCTCTACTTCCCATCCAGCTCTCTGCTGTGGCCTGGGATAGCAGTGGAAGATGGCCCAAGGCCTTGGGCCCCTGTACTCTCATGGGAGACCTGGACAAAGCCCCTGGCTTCAGATCGGCACAGCTCTGGCCGTTGCAGCCATCTGGGGAGTGAACCAGTGGATAGAAGACCTCTATCTCTCTCTGCCTCTGCCTCTCTGTAAATTTGCCTTTCAATTAAATAAATAAATAAATCTTAAAAAAGAAGTGGTTGTGCTTCTAGAAATTATTTACATAAACTTTATCAGTTGATTTTCAGTGTTTTCTGTTGTAGTACTGTTCTGTAAGCAGTTTCTGAATTAGTCATTTTTTTTTTTTACAGACCCTGTCCCACCATTGATCAATAATTGGGTCTTTTTTTTTTTTTTTTTTTTTTTTTGACAGGCAGAGTGGACAGTGAGAGAGAGAGACAGAGAGAAAGGTCTTCCTTTTTGCCATTGGTTCACCCTCCAATGGACGCCGCGGCCAGTGCGCTGCGGCCAGCGCACTGTGCTGATCCGATGGCAGGAGCCAGGTACTTATCCTGGTCTCCCATGGGGTGCAGGGCCCAAGCACTTGGGCCATCCTCCACTGCACTCCCTGGCCACAGCAGAGAGCTGGCCTGGAAGAGGGGCAACTGGGACAGAATTCGGCACCCCAACCGACCGGGACTAGAACCCGTTGTGCCGGCGCCGCTAGGTGGTTTTAATATGAGTAAAATAAAATTGATACCAGCTTGGCCGGCACCGCGGCTCAATAGCCTAATCCTCTGCATTGCAGCGCCAGCACACCGGGTTCTAGTCCCGGTCGGGGCACCGGATTCTGTCCCAGTTGCTCCACTTCCAGTCCAGCTCTCTGCTGTGGCCAGGGAGTGCAGTGGAGGATGGCCCAAGTCCTTGGGCCCTGCACCCCATGGGAGACCAGGAGGAAGCTCCTGGCTTCGGATCAGCATGGTGCGCCAGCGACAGCGGGCACTGGGGGATGAACCAACGGAAAAGGAAGACCTTTCTCTCTGTCTCTCTCACTGTCCACTCTACCTGTCAAAAAAAATTTTTTTTTAATTTTAAAATGGGCTTTTTTCCTGTTTGCTTATTTTTTATTTGAAAGGCAGCAAGACAGCAAGCTGCCATCTGCTGATTCACCCCCTTTGTGCCAGTGTTGGGCCGGGCTGAAGTGGAAGCCAACTTCTCAGTTTGAGTCTTCCATGTAGGTGACAGAAAACACCTGCCTCCCAGGGTGTCATACACAGGAAGCTGGAAATGGAGCCAGGATTCAAGCTCAGGCACTCTGATATGGGATCTGGGCATCCCAACTGGTACCTTAACCGCTGGGCAAAATACACATGCCATCTTTATTTTTTAAGCAAGAATACTATTTAAAAATCATTATTTATATCTAAGATTATTGAATAGTTTATTATATTACATAAGGCATTAGGTTTGTTGATGTGTATAAGTATTTTCATAATGATGATGCGTAAGATAACAATGTTTATGTGTAAAGTTTTCTTGTCTCCCCTAAAATATCTGAGTTGTGGAATCTGAGAATTCGTGTTTTTTCTACCCTACTGCCTTTTGACTGAATTCCACTAGAATCAACCTGGCACTTTTCTTACTGATTTTGTGAAGTTCGGTGAAACAACTGCTTACATAACTGCATTCCAGAGTTGATGCCCAGTAGGTGTATGTGGCAGAAATGGGCAGTCAGGCATGAGACCCCACAAAGCTTAGCAGATGCGGCAGTGACTGTAGGAGGCTGCTGTCACTTGGAGAGCCCTGTCAGCTCTTGCTGGGTGGCAGCATTGGTAACCTGCTCTGAATGGCGGTGGCAAGAGCGAGCTCTCCAACCGTAGCATAACTGACTGGGGGAGTGACAGCACAGCTGGAAGAAGAGTCAAGGTTTTCTTTCTTTTTATTTATGTGAAAGAGTTATAGAGAGAAAAGGGGAGATTCCATTCTCTGGTTTACTCCCCTGATGGCCACAATGGTCAGGGATGGGCAGTGCTAAAGGCAAGAGCTTTTTCTAGGTCTCTCACATGGGTGCCAGGGGCCCAAGCACTTTGGCCATCTTCTTCTGCTTTCCCAGGCTATTAGCACTGAGTTGGATTGAAAACGGGGCAGCTGGGACTGGAACCAGTGTTGATATGGGATGCCAGTGTTGCAGGCAGTAGCTTTACCTGCTATGCCACAACCCTGACCCCAAAGTTTTCTTAATAAAATATGTTTATTAAACCCAACTGAAACCTGCTTTAAAATGTCACCCCAAGTATTTTCTGTGGAGGTAAACATTTTCTTCCTTTTGTGAGGTGTATTTTCTATCTAAACTTCTTCTTCACATCTTTTCTTGATATCTTACAGTTTTAGTGCTTTTAAAAATCATTTTACCTCTTCTAGATATATAGTTTTCTGTCTAATCTGTATAATGAAAACAGAAAGCATGTAACTCACAGCTGTTGTAAAGAGATATTTGTGGCCGGCGCCGTGGCTCACTAGGCTAATCCTCCACCTAGTGGCGCCGGCACACCAGGTTCTAGTCCCGGTCGGGGTGCCGGATTCTGTCCCGGTTACCCCTCTTCCAGGCCAGCTCTCTGCTGTGGCCCGGGAGTGCAGTGGAGGATGGCCCAGGTGCTTGGGCCCTGCACCTCATGGGAGACCAGGAGAAGCACCTGGCTCCTGCCATCAGATCAGCGAGGTGCGCCGGCCGCAGCGTCCATTGGAGGGTGAACCCACGGCAAAGGAAGACCTTTCTCTCTGTCTCTCTCTCTCACTGTCCACTCTGCCTGTCAAAAAAAAAAAAAAAAAAAAAAAAAAAAAAAAGATTTATGGGGCCATGTTGTAGCACAGTGGATTAAGCCACCACTACAATGCTGGCATCCTGTAAGAGCACCAGTTCAAGTCCTAGCTGCTACACTTCCGAACCAGCTCCCTGCCACTGTGCCTGGGAAGGTAGCAGAAGATGGCCCAAATGTCTGGGTCCTTGCCACCCACATGGGAGACCACATGGAGTGCCAGGTTCCTGACTTCATCTTGGCCTAGCCCTGTCCGTTATGGTCATTTGAGGAGTGAACCAGTGAATAAAAGATCTCTGTCTCTCTATGCCTCTCCCTCTCTCTAACTCTGCTTTTCAAATAAATCTTTTTTTAAAAGCGGTTGGCCGGCGCCGCGGCTCACTAGGCTAATCCTCCGCCTAGCGGCGCCGGCACACCGGGTTCTAGTCCCGGTCGGGGCGCCGGATTCTGTCCCGGTTGCCCCTCTTCCAGGCCAGCCCTCTGCTGTGGCCCGGGAGTGCAGTGGAGGATGGCCCAGGTGCTTGGGCCCTGCACCCCATGGGAGACCAGGAAAAGCACCTGGCTCCTGGCTCCTGCCATCGGATCAGCGCGGTGCGCCGGCCGCAGCGCGCCGTCCGCGGCGGCCATTGGAGGGTGAACCAACGGCAAAGGAAGACCTTTCTCTCTGTCTCTCTCTCTCACTGTCCACTCTGCCTGTCAAAAAAAAAAAAAAAAAAAAAAAAAAAAAAAGGCGGTTATAGGGCTGGCGCCACAGCTCAATAGGCTAATCCTCTGCCTGTGGCGCCGGCACCCCAGGTTCTAGTCCCGGTTGGGGCGCCGGATTCTGTCCCAGTTGCCCCTCTTCCAGGCCAGCTCTCTGCTGTGGCCCGGGAGTGCAGTGGAGGATGGCCCAAGTGCTTGGGCACCTGCACCCCATGGGAGACCAGGGGAGGCACCTGGCTCCTGGCTTCGGAGCAGCGTGGTGCGCCAGCCACAGCGGCCATTGGAGGGTGAACCAACAGTAAAAGAGAACCTTTCTCTCTTTTTCTCTCTTACTGTTCCCTCCGCCTATCAAAAAAAAAAAAAAAGTGGTTATAACAAGTCTCACATACTTGAGTTCATAAATTTTATTTATTTATTTATTTTTGGACAGGCAGAGTGGACATAGAGACAGAGAGGAAGGTCTTCCTTTTCCGTTGGTTCACCACTCAATGGCCACTGCAGCCATTTGTGGAGAGAACCAGCAGTTGCAAGATTCTCCTTCTCTCTGCCTTTCAAATCATAAATAAATCTTAAAAAAAAAAAAAAAAGAAATCTGAAGAAAAGATATTGGAGGATAATATAGCAGTATCAAAAAATACTAATACCTTAAGGACATTCTTGTTTTGTCATTCACGGAAACCAATCGTGATTAGAAAGAGACAAAGAAAATTCAAATTATAATGCGTCTATTGGCTTCCTTTGTTTTTAGGAAGCTGCTCAGGCCTTAATTTATGCTGAGATGGCAGGATCAAGCCTGGAACATATTCAAGAAAAAATAAATGAGTATCTGGAAAGAGTCCAAGCTCTCCACTCAGCAGGTGAGTAAAGTAATGTTTGTTCTCTCCCATTGTATCTCTCCCATGTGTTTCTTTCTCCCCACTGTTATCTCTGGGTCTTGTCTTCATTCTTGCTGCTCATTCCTCTTTTGGTAATCACCCCTTTAAAACCTTAATGTAGAAGTAAGCAACAGGGGGCCTGCACTGTGGCTTGGTGGGTAAAGCCACCACCTGCAGTGCTGGCATCCCATATGGGCACTGGTTTAAGACCCGGGTGCTCCACTTCCAATCCAGCTCTCTGCTATGGCCTGGGAAAGCAGTGGAAGATGGCCCATGTCCTTAGTTCCCTGCACCCACCTGGGAGACCTGGAAGAGGCTTCTGGCTTCCTTGCAGCGCAGCTCCGGCCATTGCAACCAATTGGGGAGTGAACCAGGGGATGGAAGACCCATCTCTCTCTCTCTCTCCACCTCTGCTTCTCTCTCTGTTGTAACTCTGACCTTCAAATAAATAAATCTTTAAGAAAAGAAAAAAGAAATAGGCAACAGGTCTCTGAAGATGAACCTTGGAGATAATCAAGTCCAGTTTCCTGGTTTCCTGGAGGTGCATAGATGACGAATCATCTCCATTGAAACAGTTTATCAGGGGCAGGGCGAGGACAGAGTGTGTGTGTGCAACATGTGTTGCATGGCTTCTTCTGGTGTTAAATTGGTGACTGTTCTTCAGGGTTTAAAGACTTGAGCAGGGTGTTCACAGTGTCCTCTCTGCCTGTGTCCTCTACATCCAAACCTTTGCTAAACTTCCAGACTCTATTTTGGAAAAGCAGCATGTAAGCAGAGACCTGGAACAACATCCTTATTTTTGTAAACAGCATGGCAAGTGCTGAGATAGAAATGTATGTAGGCTTGATAGTCCCATTTTGGTAGAGGTAAGTTTTTATCTCAAAATCTGCTATTCATAAGGAAAGGAAATTATCACGTATTGACATCTTGTTTTAGAAGTGCATTCCTCTGAGACAAGTGTGTGGCACAGCAGTTGAGACACTGCTTGGGATGCCTGCATACCGTGGAACGCCTGGACTTGAGTCCAAGCTCCACTTCCAATTCCAGTGTCCTACTGATAGGTACCCTGAGCCCCTTACACCCACGTGGGAGACCCAGATTGAGTTCCTGACTTCCGGCTTTGATCTGGCCCAGCCCCAACTGTTTGGAGGTATTTGGGGAGAGAACCAATGAATAAGAGTTAGCTCTCTCCCTCTCCTCCTTTTACTGTTCCCTTTTGCTCTCTCCTTTTCTCTATCTGCATTTCAGATACATGCATAAATAAATATTTAAAAAGAAGTGCACTCACCCCTTAAGAGGCTCTCTTTCTGTTGCTGTGTAATAAAGGCACAAGCAGAAGAATCTCCACCCCATTGGACTCTGCTCTCTACTGCTCTTTACATGTGAGCAGTTACTTAGGATTCCTGTCCCCTTAAACACAACACAGTTTACTTCAGGGGGGCACCCAGGAATTGTTTGCATTAAAAAATAGACTACCTGAGGAATGGGCCCTCACTTGATACAAAGTTTCTCTGATTTATGTGTTCGGAATACCAGGTAATTCAAAGGTATTTTGTTTTCCCAGCCATGTAAACAAAATTCTTACATTAACTGACCAATAATTAGGTATCTTATTTCCTGAACAGTGTGTTCAAATAAAATTATCTCTGAAGTATAGAAGGTGGTAACATGCTTGCTTCCATGATCCCCCTCTTTCCATTCCCCTGTCCCTTTATTTCTTTTTTTTTTTTTTTTTTTTGACAGGCAGAGTGGACAGTGTGAGAGAGAGGCAGAGAGAAAGGTCTTCCTTTGCCGTTGGTTCACCCTCCAATGGCCACCGCGGCCGGCGCGCTGCGGCCGGCGCACCGCGCTGATCCGATGGCAGGAGCCAGGAGCCAGGTGCTTTTCCTGGTCTCCCATGGGGTGCAGGGCCCAAGCACCTGGGCCATCCTCCACTGCACTCCCTGGCCACAGCAGAGAGCTGGCCTGGAAGAGGGGCAACCGGGACAGAATCCGGCGCCCCGACCGGGACTAGAACCAGGTGTGCCGGCGCCACTAGGCGGAGGATTAGCCTAGTGAGCCGCGGCGCCGGCCCCCCTGTCCCTTTATTTCAACAACCATTTATTGGTGCGTATTTGGCCGTGCAGTGTGTGCTGGGTGATAGATGAGTGATTGCCCTTAATCTCCCGGTCTGCAGCGTGCCAGACTGTGGAATCCAACTCTCTGGAGGGGAGAGAAACCCTGGCCGCCAGAGGGACATTTCCGTTTTCCCCTTCGGATGTACTCACACTCAGGCACCCCGTTTCAATTAGATTTACCTCAGTGATTTTTTTATACCCTAGGGGTCCTTAGAACAACTGGGGAAAAATAAGAATACCCTTTTATTTTTTCTAAAGAATTCTGTAAATACTCTTCATACTTTGAGTGAAGTGCAACTAAACCTTAAAAATCACGTTTGATTTCTGGGAAGTAAATTCTCAACACTGATATTATAAATGTGATACCTGGCACAGAATGAGACAGCCCTAATCTCTGGAAGATAAGGCTTTGGCAATGAAACAAAGTTCAAAACGGAATTTGAAAGCATAACTATACATACATTGTGTCAGCCAGGTTTTGACCCAGCTTGTTTCTTAAATAAAGCTGAATTTAGAGTTAAATTTTCTTATTTATCATTTTTAGCAGAAGTGTCCTTTATCAAATAAAAATCTTATTCACAGCACCAGGGTTTTTTTTTTGTTTTTTTGTTTTTTTGGTTTTTTTTTTTAGATTTATTTGAGAGGTAGAGCTACAGAAAGAGAGGGGAAGACACTGAGAGAGAGGTCTTCCATCCGCTGGTTCACTCCCCAAATGACCACAACAGCTGGAGCTGGGCTGATCTGAAGCCAGGAGCCAAGAGCTTCTTCCAGGTCTCACACGTGGGTGCAGGGGCCCAAGCACCCTTGATATATTCTGGATATGTTTTGTAGGAAGATATCTTTGTATTAAGATGGAAATACTTATTTCAAAGAGCAGTAAAAATACAGCTTATTCTGGACCCAGGTGAATAAGAAAAGCAGGAGCTTTTGTCATCAGAGCCGAATATAACATAATTACAGTCTGTTGTTGAAAGAAATTTAATTACCTTAGGGTAGAGTTTCTTATGTTGTAGCATTTTCCAAGATTTTGGGTTTTGTCATTTTTGGTTTTGGAGTAGATGGGTATGTGAGAGGAGGACTCCAATGTTTTATTTTTTAAATAAATAAGAGTATTGGTAAAGAGAAAAATTCAGGGGAAAGCATTTTTAAATTTTTTTTTTTTATACATAGGATTTTATTTTGCACTGCTGTAACAATTTCATTATAGACCAAGGGGAAAAAAGGAAAAAAAGATAAAACCACCACACTGAGTAAATTACTAAACCTTTTCTACTTTTTAACAGGATTTTCCATCGGGTAGATTTATTGTCATATCCCTTTCAAAACAGACAAGATGCTTACCATATTTTAAAGATTATAGGTTGCCACTGAAAGAAAAATTTTACACAGTCACTGTACATCAAGGTTGAAAAACTGTCCTGCCTGAAAAATAAACTTAGAAATCATGTGAATAAAAGAAAAAGAAAACATTATTGTGTTAAGGAAAGATTAAAGTTCTCATAATGTGCCATCTAAATGTGGATACTCATTCTTCTTAAGAGTTGCGCATAGGTAGGGATTTCTTGCTTCTGCCCTTTTCACTCATTATACTGTGTTTTAACCCAACAGTACTCATTAAGGCAAACAAATCCTTTTCTGAAGAGGTCTTAAGGAAACTGTGGACAAATAGCAAACTTTTGGCATTAAAACAGGTTAACACGTACACAGCCTTTAGTAATATACATTAAGCATATTTTCCTTGGACTAGTGACAAGAAAAGATGAACATGCTTGTTAACAATGTCAAAAAGTTTAAAATTCAGTGTCCAAGCAATTCCTAACAATGCTTATGTAGCTTTAAGCTCTAAACAGTATAGAATTTATGCAAATGCATTAAAGAATTCAAGCTTGGCAGATTACACCCAAGCAAGTTATTAAACTATATATACACAGAAAGTAAATGATAAATACAGAATTAAAAGAGTTCTGTTTTTCCTTACAGCCTTGAAAACTGACAAACTTTCTGAGGACAGTTCTATAATATTAAACATTAGGTAACCACAGGTATTGGGGAACCTAACTACATAAACCGATTTAAAATACTCAAGATGACTTTGTATGTTTAATACAATTCAGTTCGTAGTTAAGGCCACAAGACAACATTTAACAAAAATAATCACATCAATTGACCTAGAAATCAAATGCAAATAGATATGAATACAATCTCCAAAATCTGTCTTTTTAAGTGAACATGAACCATTTATTCAAAGTTATACAAGAATTTGGAGGATTAAAGTCTTCTGTGACATAAAGCCATTTCAAATAGTTTCATGTCTCAGCTGAGCAGGAGGAGAGGGTGAAAGAATAAGTGAGCGGGCCCCAGTGGGCAGTGAGACAGTAAAAACAGACTCAACAGCAGCCGCCCCCGGCCTGCTGTCCTCCCTGATTGCCGGCATGTGTTGCATTAGTAGCAGCATGCTGAGGGCCAATTTTAATGCCATTTGCCTCATTATTAATGTCAAAGACTCCTTCTTGGATTTTTTCATAAATCTCTTTTGCTGTATTAATAAATGCCTCTTCTACATTGGAAGCAGTCTTAGCAGAAGTTTCCATGAAGATAAGTCCATGTTCTCTTGCAAAGGCTTCACCTTCTTCCTTTTTTACTTCTCTTCTAGATTCTAAATCGCTTTTATTTCCAATAAGCATAATGACCATGTTGGAATTGGAATGCTGGCGGGCATCTTCTAACCATGTTGTCAAGTGGTTGAATGTATCTCTCCTTGTAATATCATACGCTAGTAAAGCCCCTGCTGCACCTCTGTAATATGACCTTGTGATGGAACGAAAGGACTCTTGACCTGCTGTATCCCATATCTGTAGTTTTATCTGTTTCCCATCAATCGTTATCATTCGAGCACCAAACTCTACACCAATAGTAAGGTCGTGCACTGGCTGAAACCTCTTGTCCATAAACTGTAGCAATAAGCATGATTTACCAACACCTGTGTCGCCGATGATGATGTACTTGAAGAGATAGGCGTACGCCATGGCCGCGGCCGCTCGGTGCCAGGGCACACGGCCCATTTTTAAAATTTTTAATTGATGTATTTATTTACTTGAGAGACAGCCATAGAAAGAGAGCTCCCATCCACTGAATCACTCCCCCAAATGCCTGCAGTGGGTGGGGTTAGGCCAAGGCCAAAGCCAGAACGTAGGAACTTAATCCAGGTCTCCCATGTGGGTGATAGAAACCCAGTTACTTGTGCCATCACTTGGCTTGCAAGGTCTGCATCAGTGGAAAAATGGACTTAGGACCTGGAGGCAGAACTCCAGCCCAGGTACTCCAGTATGGGATATGGACATCTTAATTGCTGGGCTAAATGCCTGCTCCTGTGCTACATTTTTAGTATTCTTCATCACTGGTCTTTGTGTGATAAATCACACAATTGAGGGGTTTTTGTGTATGTTTTTGTGTGTGTTTGTTTGTTTGCCTACAATGATGATTGAAAAGAGAATGTGTAGAGCGAGTAAAGCAACTGTCTACACCACCAGCATCCCATCCCATCCCATCCCATATGGGCTCCAGTTTGTGTCCCAGCTGCTCCACTTCTGATCCAATCCCTGCTCATGTCTTGGGAGAGGCAACAAAAGATGACCCTTTTGGGTGGTTGGGACTCTGCCACCAATGTGGGAGACCCACAGGAAGCTCCTGGCTGCAGCCTGGCTCAGCCCTGGCCATTGCAGCCACTGCCGTGTGTGTGTGTGTGTGTAACTGACTTTCAAGTAAATAAATAAATCTTTTAAAAAAGTAATTTTAGGCCGGCGCCGCGGCTCACTAGGCTAATCCTCCGCCTTGCGGTGCTGGCACACCGGGTTCTAGTCCCGGTCGGGACGCCGGATTCTGTCCCGGTTGCCCCTCTTCCAGGCCAGCTCTCTGCTGTGGCCAGGGAGTGCAGTGGAGGATGGCCCAAGTGCTTGGGCCCTGCACCCCATGGGAGACCAGGAGAAGTACCTGGCTCCTGCCATCGGATCAGCGCGATGCGCCGGCCACAGCGGCCATTGGAGGGTAAACCAACGGCAAAGGAAGACCTTTCTCTCTGTCTCTCTCTCACTGTCCACTCTGCCTGTCAAAAAATTTAAAAAAAAAAAAAAGTAATTTTAAAGACTTTTATTTGTTTTACCTTGCTGAACTTTTTAAATTAAGGATTATAGTGTTTTGATAAAGAGTGTCTTACAAGTATTAAAATGTTTTGTTCCCTGGCTATATTTAGGTAGTATTCCTTCTGATATGCTTTTTTTTTTCTATTCTAGTTCAGTCGAAGAGTGCTGATCCTTTGAAATCAAAGCATCAGTTGGACTTAGAGCGTGCTCATTTTCTTGTTACACAAGCTTTTGATGAAGATGAGAAAGGGAATGTGGAAGATGCTATAGAATTGTATACAGAAGCTGTGGATCTCTGTCTGAAAACTGTATGTATGGCTGCAACTGAAATTATATAGAATTATACTGAGAAATTTCTTAGAGAATTTTACTTAACTCCTTGAAGAAAAATAATTATTCTATCATTATAATTAGTTCCTCATTAAAAGGATAAAGAATCAAACATTTTTTAAAAAATTTATTTATTTGAAAGGCAGTTACAGAGAGAGAGATCTTCCATCAACTGGTTTACTCCCCAAATGGCCTCAATGGCTGGGGCTGGGCCAGGCCAAAGCCAGGAGCCAGGAGCTTCTTCCCCATCTCCCATGTGAGTGGCAGTGGCCCAGGCACTTGGGCCGTCTTCTGCGGCTTTCCCAGGCACATTAGCAGGGAGCTGGATTGGAAGTGGAACAGCCGGGACTCGAACTGGTGCTTATATGGGATGCTGGCACTGCAGGCGATGGCTTTACCCCACTAAGCCACAGCACCAGCCATGAAAATTAACCTCTTTATAGCCTAACAATTAGTAGCAGAAAAATTCAGATCACAGATCTGTGGATTTAGAACAATCTTTTTTATTCAGTTTGGTTTGGGAGAGTTTTATTAATGAGAAGTACAGAATACGGCACACTGAGTGGCTTTTACTGCTCTCTGAGGAGCCCCTGTTGGGACTGTGGACTTCAGACAGCATGTGGTCTGCCATGGTGGAGACTTGGTCCTGCTCTCTGTCCCTCAAGGCTGCCTTTCTCACAGGGTGATGTATTCACGGACAGCGTCCAGCCTGATTTCTGTGTGCACCTGAGATTACACACATGTGATCTGATTAGCAGTGTTCACTTTTAGCAGTATGTAAGTTCATTTCAGTGACAAGTTTTTAACATTATTTTAAGTGATACCTTGAAGGGTGAAAATAAAAGATCTCTTTTTTATTATAATTTCAAGAAGTATAATGTGCATTGTAAAATTTTTGCATAGAAATGTCATGGACCAAGCCAATTAAAAGGAATTACGTTTTAAAATGTCTGTCTCTTTCTTTTAAGTCTTATGAAACTGCTGATAAAACCCTGCAAAATAAACTGAAACAGTTGGCTCGACAGGCCCTAGATAGGTGAGTTTTGATCACTCAAGTTCTTGTTATACAGCATATCTATCTAAATGTGTAGCAGGGTCATGGTAGCAAGCTTCCACCTTTGAACAGATCCGGAAATCTGCCTTCTTCCCTGAGTGAAGTTCCCTCCTCTCTCTAGTCCCTTGCTTAAATTTAAGAAGCACTGAGCAATCAGATGTTTTCAGTTTTTGCCATGTATGGAACAAATAATTGCAATGTCTGAAATGGAAGATTCCCCTTTCCAGAAAGCCTTCCAGAGCCACTAACAAAAATAGAGAAATTGGCAATGAGCTTGCTACAAATACCCCAATTATACAATATGTGTATAATACCTCTTAGCCCAAATGTCAATTTTCAATGATGCCTATTCTAGCCAGGTACTTTGATCTTGCTTATTTTATTCTAATGTTCTTTCTCAAGTTCTTACCACTTTGAAAGTATATGAAATTTACCAGTTTATTAGACTCATACTCTCTAACCCCATCTCCCAGATACAAGTTGTGTGAAGGTAGAGAATTTTCTCTGTTTTGTTCAGTGCTGTAACTAGACATCTAGCGTAGTGCCATGACATATGGTATGTACTCAGTAGGTGTTAGTCAAGGAATGAATGAATTTGTATAAGAGAAATATACCTTTCATAAGGGTGTTATAGACAAAGGAAACGGATAGGCATTACATGTGTATCTACAGCATGAGTTAATGCAGTTACCTGCTTTGAGGCTCTGACTAGATAGTTGTACCACCCCCAGCACCACTTTTTGTACTTGAGGTGTAGCAGTCATCTCCCCGTTTCATCACCGTCGTTTATCAGCCTTTAGCATGTTTCCCCAAATGCATGAAAATGTGAGAGCTTGACAGTGGTTGCCTTCTCCATCTTAACTTCTTCCCTGTCAGAACCGCAGGTGCCTCCCCTCACCTGCGGGGGTAACCCAGCCAGGATTCCTGAGTGCACCTGAGTGCACCTTGAGTGCATCAGGGGACTGGGAGGGGTCAGCCACGGGATCCTTGGAGGAGCTGTTGACAAGTGTGGGTCCGTTCCAGGACAGTGTGCACAGAAAATGTACATTGATCTCAGAGTGGACCTCAGGTTGAGAACTTCCATGTGCAGCTCGTGCCTTCAGGCAGAACAAAGTCCAGGTTCCCTCGCGTTTCATGTGGGGCCTGGCAGGATGCAGCCCTGCCTTCCTGTCCCAGCTCGTCTCCGCTGCACTTTTCCCAGGGCTGCCGCCGTTGTTGTGGAGTGAGCCCAGCTCACTGCGCAGCTGCCTCATTCTGCACATGCTCCCATGCGCTTCCTACACACATCGCGGCCCCTCTCCCCCGGGTGGGGGTGGGGGAGCTCCTCTGCAGCTCCAGCATCAATGGAGCAGCCTTCCCTGACCCACCCCCTTCAGCGGTGAAGGCTGTGGCTGGGCTGTGCAACACCTCCATCCAGCAGCTCGCATTCTGATGCACTTCTTTCTCGTTCCCCACAAAACTGTGAGCACCTTAAGGGTAGGAATTGTTTTGTACATTCTTGTATACCTCTTACTTTATTAATTAAGTATAATAAGTGCTTGATTAATGATGTTGACAGAATATTTTTGGCAAAAATATTCATCCTACCTTTGCGAGTAGCCTAGAAGTGACTTACTGACTAGGATGTAATGTTACATTAGGGTGGTTTGACTACTTGTTGACTAAATTGTCTCCTGAAAAGCTTAAATGTGAGAAGAAAAACTAGAACAGTTTTTCTGTGCATCTTTTACAGAGCTGAAGCATTGAGTGAGCCTTTGACAAAGCCACTTTGCAAAGCCAAGTCAACAAATGTTAAACCAAAGCCACCTCCAGTGAGAACACATTTCCCACTAGGATCTAACCCCTTCCTTGAAAAGCCTCAGGCATTTATAAGTCCACAGTCTTGTGACGCACAAGGACAGAGATACACCGCGGAGGAAATAGAAGTGCTGAGGTAAATAGTTTGTGATTCCTTGGGATGGATTTGTTAACATAATCAACACAGGTAATTTTATTCTCATTGAGTTTGCTGAATTGTGTTCAGATCTTACAGTATATTGTGCTATTATTATGTAATTATAAATCATGTATTTTTTAAATATTTATTTGAAAGGCAGAGAGAGAGGTCTTCCATCCCCTGGTTCACTCCCCAAATGGCCGCAATGGCCAGAGCTGGGGCTATCTGAAGCCAGGAGCCAGGAGCTTCTTCCAAGTCTCCCACGCGAGTGCAGGGGCCCAAGGACTTGGGCCATCTTCTACTGCTTTCCCAGGCCACAGCAGAGAGCTGGATTGGAAGAGGAACAGCCAGGACTCGGACCAGTGCCCATGTGGGATGCCTGCACTGCAGGCAGCAGCTTTACCCACTATGCCACAGTGCAGGCCCCTAAATCATATGTATTAAAACAACTTGAAATAGTTAAAGTGTGTTCCTCCTAATATATTTTACTAGACATAATGTATATTCCTGAAAATCCTAGCATTCTGTAAACTGAGCACTAAAAGATCAAGGAGCAAATTAGAGCTGCAGCAATCACTTGTATTTGTGTGGCTTTGCAACCAGAGCCCTAATGGGGAAAAAAATGTTCCTTCCAAATAATCTAGGCCAGCGGTAAGCAAAAGAAACCTTGAATTATGAATAGTTTCTACTAAATAGTTTTTAAAAAGACAACAAAACCCAGAAGAATATGTATCATAAACCTCACTGCAAACCCTAAAAGGTATATCATCTGGCTCCTTAAACATTCATGGGCCCCTGGGCAGCTAGCCCCATGCATCTGAAAGCAGCCTCCAGATACTAGAATTGCAAAGCACAGTAATGTGGAAACCACTGATTGCCTTCTGAATCAGAGCAAATTGGATGGGTCTCCCAACCAGCGTGGCTATTCTTAAATTGGGCACAGCATGCTTAGAGCTGTGCAAGTCATGTGAGTTCACATTTTAATTTTCCTAAAATTGAACTGTGAAAAGGCCCCCTTCTACTCATGTTTGGAATTCCACATTGCAACTAAGCAACTCTGTGTTTCCACTTACTAAAGTGTTGCTGTTCTTCACGAAAAGGAAAAGTTCTCATCTCCTCACCAAGATGAATATATGCCTAGTTCCAACAGTCACGGTTTGCATTGCTAGTTGTGTTCTTCAATACTCAGATTACCCAGATGCTGTTACCTAAAGACAATAGTGGACCAGGCATTTGACAGAATCATTGGTACAGCACTTAGGACATCTGTAACCTGTATCAGAGTACCTTTCCTAATTCCAGCTTCCTGCTCTTTGCTCCCTGCGAAGCAGCAGGCAGTGGCTCGAGTAGTTGGGTCTCTGAATTCCAGGCTCCTGGCTTCAACCTGGCCCAGCCCTGGCTGTTGCAGGCTTTTGGAGAGTGAACCAGCAGATGGGAAATCTATCACTGCCTTTAATATAAATTTTAAAGAAAAAATTTTAAAAGACTAGGTTGTGAGGTTTCTCTGCAGCTACTTTAAATAAAAGAAGCCAACAGATGTAAAGAGAAATAGTGAATGTATACAAATAAGCATATATACAAAATGAAGAGAAAACATGCAAAGCTACCACAAACCTCATTTCTTTGTCAGTAGACTGTAGCTGATGATTGTGACAATTTGTTCTTGTATTACCCATTCTGTATTACCATAACCAGAAAATATAAAGAACATATTTGTTAGAATTATGTGTCATGTTTTTGAATTTCAAAATCATGAAACAGCTGGTTTCTCCCTTGGGGCTTAAGATAGAAGTGGCTTGTGTCTTGGTGCTGGGTACAAGGGACACTTTCATTACCTCTAGAATGAAATCGTAAGTCTAGGATTTTGTTGTAAAGGATGTTAGCCTTAAAAGACTACTCTTCCTGAATTGAATTGAATCAGTTATTTTCTGGTATTTGTTTTATGAAAACGGTGTCCAAATAAAGATAACAATATGAGGTTGTCAGTTTAATTTTAATACAATACTAGATCTTATCATTTGAATTTTAAAGATTTGTGATTAAAATAGACTTGGACATTAGATATTTTTCTTGTGTTTTGTAGGACAACATCAAAAATAAATGGTATAGAATATGTTCCTTTCATGAGTGTTGACCTGAGGGAACGTTTTGCTTATCCAATGCCTTTCTGGTAAGTAAAAGCTGTTGGTATTTTACTTCTAAGGTCATTTTAGTATTCCTGTACCTTTTCAATACTCTGAAGTCAAATTTTATTCATAGCCTTGAGATTAAAGTTGGTGATTAAAATATTGATCTCTCTGTCTCTTCCTCTTAAATAAATATTTTAAAAAGTAGTGGGGGGTGGGGCTGCTGGCACTGTGGCGCAGTAGGTTAATCTGCCTGCAGCGCCGACATCCCATATGGGTGCCGGTTCTACTCTCGGCTGTCCTCTTCTGATCCAGCTCTCTGCTATGGCCTGAGAGAGCAGGGGTAGACGGCCCGAATCTTTTTTACTAAGAGTATTCAACGTTCCTGGGTAAACTGTGACACATTGATCTTAAATGACTCATAGTAGTGCGTGAGCCAGAAAGGATTTTATTACATCAGGCTCCAGTGATGAGACAGAGCACTGAAGAGTGTATCAGGCAGCACTGTAATAGCAAACTATGGGAGACAATCTGCATGTCCACATTTTCTGGATAACCAATTGGAGGTGGATAAAATTTGTCTTCCTCAAGTGGTGAAATAGTACATAGGTAGCTAAAAGGAGTAAAAACTCTGCATAGAACATGGATTTTTTTTTATAAAGATTTATTTATTTATTTGAAAGTCAGGGGTCCAGCACTGTGGAGTGGTAGGTTAATCCCCCACCTGCGGTGCTGTCATTTCATAAGGGCTCTGGTTCTAGTCCCAGCTGCTCCTCTTCCAATCTAGCTCTCTGCTATGGCCTGGGAAGGCAGAAGATGGCCCAAGTGCTTGGGCCCCCTGCACTTGCATGGAAGACCCGGAAGAAGCTCCTGGCTTCGATTTGGCTCAGATCTAGCCGTAGCAGCCATTTGGGGAGTGAACCAGTGGGTGGAAGACCTTTCTTTCTGTCTCTTCCTTTCACTGTCTGTAACTACATCTCAAATAAGTAAATAAAATCTTCAAAAAAAAAAAAATTGATTGGAGGAGAGGTGTGGCTGTGGGAAAGCAAGAGAACCTTGCTTATCCCTCGTCTGCTTGCAAGCTAGTGTGGGCCTGCAGTGGGCTGACATGGGCACAAAGGAAATAGTGTTTGTCCAACTAGTGATTTAACTGTGGTAGAAATACAAGTCAGCAAAGGAACTGAGTGGAAACGTGGAACAGAATGACAGTGTCATTGTTTACTGAGAAGATCCAATTCAAGGACCTACAGTAAATGAATGGCTATCGTTGGTTAAAGATATTGAATGATTTTTTAAAAAAATTATTTATTGGGGCTGGCGCTGTGGCATTAAAGGTTAAGCTGCCAGCCACAGTCCAACATCCCGTATGGTTGCTGGTTCAAGTCTTGGCTGTTCCACTTCCGATCCAGATCCCTGCTAATGTGTTTGGGAAAGCAGTGAAAGTGGCCCAGATACTTGGGCCCCTGTGCCCACATGGAAGACCAGAAGAGGCTCCTCGCTCCTGACTTTGGCCTGGTCCAGCCCCGGCTGTTATAGCCATTTGAGGAGTAAACCAGTAAGTGAAGATCTCTCTTTGTTGCTTTCTCTGTATCTCTGCCTTTCAAGTAAATAAATTAAAATCTTAAAAAAAAAAAAAATGATTTGAAAGGCAGAGTTAGAGGGTGAGAGATACCTCTTCCATCTGCTAGTTCACTCCCTAAGTGGCTCTAATGGTCCAGGCTGGGCCAGGCCACAGCCAGGAGCCAGTATCTCCATCCAGGTGTCCCACATGGGTGGCAGGAGTCCAAGTACTTGGGCCATCTTCTGTTTTGCCAGGTGAATTATCATGGAGCTGGATTGGAAGTGGAGCAGTCAGAACTCAAAATAGCACTCATGTGGTATACCAGCGTTGCAGGAAACAGCTTAACTTGCTGTTCAACAGTGCTGACACCGGTATTGAATGATTTTTAAATGTTTTTCTATTTTGGTCATATATTAATTTTTTTTTTGACAGGCAGAGTGAACAGTGAGAGAGAGAGAAAGGTCTTCCTTTTGCCGTTGGTTCACCCTCCAGTGGCCGCCGCGACTGGCACGCTGCAGCCGGCGCACCGCGCTGATCCGATGGCAGGAGCCAGGTGCTTCTCCTAGTCTCCCATGGGGTGCAGGGCCCAAGTACTTGGGCCATCCTCCACTGCACTCCCTGGCCACAGCAGAGAGCTGGCCTGGAAGAGGGGCAACCAGGACAGAATCCGGCGCCCCCACCGGGACTAGAACCCGGTGTACCGGCGCCTCAAGGCGGAGGACTAGCCTAGTGAGCCGCGGTACCGGCCTATTTTGGTCATATATTAATTTTTTTTTTATTTTTGACAGGCAGAGTGTACAATGAGAGAGAGACAGAGAGAAAAGTCTTCCTTTTGCCGTTGGTTCACCCTCCAATGGCAGCCGCAGCTGGCGCACTGCGCTGATTCGAAGGCAGGAGCCAGGTGCTTCTCCTGGTCTCCCATGGGGTGCAGGGCCCAAGCACTTGGGCCATCCTCCACTGCCTTCCCGGGCCACAGCAGAGAGCTGGCCTGGAAGAGGGGCAACCGGGACAGAATCCGGCGCCCCGACCGGGACTAGAACCCAGTGTGCTGGCGCCGCAGGTGGAGGATTAGCCTATTGAGCCACGGCGCCAGCTGGTCATATATTAATATTTAAGTCAAAATTATAGTTGTAGTTTTTTAATATCTCTAAAGTTCTAAAGAAAAAGTGTGTTTGGTAATTTAGTTGTGACCTGCAAGAGTAAAGAGTAAGATATCTTGCATTTGCTCTATTATAGTTTGTATGGTAAATAATAATACTAAATAATTAAGATTATAAGCTTGAGTTAACCTTTATTTTTCTCCTGGAGATTTTGTGGTAGCTGTCTTCAGACTGTTCTAAATTCAGCCAACTATTTTTTCCTTATAATGGACTCCTGATATTACCCAGGTACCAAATGTTACCCTGAATACTAGTGGTCCTGTGGGATGATCCTTGAAAAAGTTTGAGAAATACATACCACCTTCTGCTCTGGGAAATTACAGTAAACGCCAGATCCTTAAAAATCTATAGGCATCAGCCGGCGCCGCAGCTCACTAGGCTGATCCTCCGCCTGCGGCACCGGTACCCCGGGTTCTAGTCCCGGTTAGGGTGCCAGATTCTGTCCCGATTGCTCCTCTTCCAGTCCAGCTCTCTGCTGTGGCCTGGGAGGGCAGTGGAGGATGGCCCAAGTGCTTGGTCCCTGCACCCCATGGGAGACCAGGAGGAAGCACCTGGCTCCTGGCTTCGAATCAGCGCAGTGCGCCGGCTGTGGCAGCCATTTGGGGGGTGATCCAACGGAAGGAAGACCTTTCTCTCTGTCTCTCTCTCACTGTCTAACTCTGTCAAAAAAAAAAATCTAAAGGCATCCTAGTTCTGATATTATGGAATGATGGCATTGTGCTTATTTAAGTGAAAAATTGGTCAAGAGACACAGCCATCTAGAGAGCAGGTCAGTGTTTGGAGAAGCCCTGGGGCAGGGTGCAACAACCCGTCTCCTGCCCCTTCACCAAGGGCTCTCTGCGTTGTCCTCACAACTCGGAGGGCGTGACATCCGTGCCCAGGCCTGGTCCCCTGAAACTCACCCACTGCTGTGGAAGGCCTCCTTCCTCCAGCAGGAGTTCCAGGGGCCTCTTCCTACAACCAGAACCGAGGCCCTGTTTTCCCAGATTCAGCACAAAGAGGATCCCTGCTCTGTCCCACCCTGGGACCCGAATGTTTCCTGGAGCATAGGCCTTGCAGGTTCCTTAAGCTACCTCCCCTGAGTGAAGGTGGACTCCCCTCCTGAGTCTGCTCTCCAGTCTCATTCCACACGCCTCTGCCAGCGTAGCGGTGCTGGCTCTTAGAATTACAGCTTACTGTGAAGCAGGGTGGTGGGCTTGCAGCCAGCACCTCAGTTCTCTTTGAACCATATGGTATTACTCTCCTGTCGCTGGGACAAGTATTGAGCGCAGGGAAGCAGAGGAGCCTTGGCTAGCTAGTTGACTGACATTTCTCAGTTGAGCAAAATTCTGATTCCATGTGATGTCCACTGTGTCAGCAGCCTTCGAGCTGTAAACCCTGATGCATCTCGAGAGGTTTCCATTTGCAAGTGTGTGGAAAGATTGAGCTTTGCCACTGTCACTCCTGAAGAGCAGTTTTCACTCTGCTCAGGAGTGCGAGGTGCTGGCCCTGGACTCGGCAGGTTCATCACATCCTGTCTGGGTGTGTCTGCAAAAGGGACAGCCAATTTTTTAAAAAGTCACAACCCAGAAAGAACAGTTTCTTAAAACGTCATACATAGATTTATCATGTTGAACAAAATGAATGCTCTCCTTTAGTTTGGGAATTTTGATGAAAAAGCATGAAGTATCGATGATATTAGTTTATCAGGAATTTGGTTTAGTAAATACCAAAGAGTACTGCATGCTGCTTTGATCTGTGTAACTTCTCCTGGTCCTTATACCCTGGCAACTCCAAGTTTGCAAGCCTGACAAGTTGAATTACCCATTCCACCCCACTGGGCCCGCCCTGTGTTAGCCCTAGTTGACTCCCCACGGTGTGGCTTCTCTTCTGGCTGTGCCTGTGGTCACCGTGGTTCCCTCCCTGGGCGCTCCGTCCCCTCCACCCCCATCTCACGTGGATGTCTGAAATGTGAGCTACTCAGGCCTGGGTGCAGACAGTGCCAAGCCAGTGCTGCCTCCTTCTAGAAGGAGAGTCTCTTCCTTGCCAAGGGCAGCTGCCTCAACTGCTGAGAGTCTGCACCCCACATCCAGGGCCTGACCATGCCGCTGTAGGGAGCCCTGCTGGGTCAGGGCAGCAGGTGAACCTCAGACAGATGAGGGCAGTTTGCCTAAAAGGTGCAGAAAAGACAGACGTAGCTGACCCCAGTCTGGCATCAGGCCTGAAAATCAGAGTTGACATCACTGATCTGTTCGCATTGCCTTCAGCCTGCTTTTATTTCTGTATGCTCTGCACAGCCAGCCTTCCCTCCACCTCATTCACTTCCAGGACCACTCGCCCTTCTGGGACCCGGGGCAGCTCCTCTGGGGAGTCCTGTGCCCGAGCTTCCTGAGGCAGCCTGTGGTCCTGGTCCCTCCTGGGGAGTGGCGGTGACGGCCCACACCTTCTTAGCAGAGCGGCAGGATCTGAATCCATGCCCCTCCCTAGTGACTGCATCGCACCACTTTTCCAGTCTGTCAGTGACATCAGTCGGTTTTGTTCTTGGTCATTTAAAGGCAAAAAAGAGAAAGTTGGTTTTTTTAAACTCGTAAGTCACCTGAAGTACCGGGGTCTTGTAGACGCCAGGCCTGGGTTTTCCTCCCACCGTGAGAAGAGCAGCTGGTCTGTTGTTGGGCCACCCTGCTCACCGTGCCAGTCTCTTCACTGGGACCTGCTCTGCGGGATCCCTGTGCTGTTTGTGTGGATTAGGCGGTTAGACGTTTTGTACATTAGCATGTTGTAGGTTGCTCATTTGTTTTATATGAAATACTTTACTTCTCAGTCACCATTTTTCATGTTAACATGGACTTGTTTCCCATAATGTGTGACTCTGCTCTCCAGAAGTCAACAATAAAAATGAATCCTGTTGTGTCCTTTTGAGGACATTTATGTATAGCAAGTTGGTTTTTTTTTTTTTAACTGTTATTTTCAGGAAAAAAAAAAAAAAACCTTATCCCTTTGCAACCTTGCCCATTGCCCATTGCCTTTTTTTTTTTTTTTTAACATCCCTGTGAAGAAATGTTCTTCCGTGTTTTAGGAGGAATAAACAGACATAGATTTTGATAAACAAGAAGATTTCAGATTAATAACAAAGCTTTGAGAGACCATTTTTCAAAATTTTGGTGAAGTGTGAATATTTTTTAATGGCTTTTTCAAAGAGAGTGAAACTTTTACATGATTTTCAGAGTTTTTATAGAAATGCCAAATTGATACAGTCACATGTCATGGAAATATTAAACAACTGCTCATAACTGTGGCGATATTTAATTCAGTTTCCAGAGCTCTCAACACGTGTACTTTGGAAGTCAGAGTGGCGTGGTTTGGAGCGTTGCCGCTGGTTGTAAATGAGTCAGTTGTCCAGTTACTCAGTCTTGCTGCAGGTATCAGGTTTGTTTTAAACACTGTGTCTGAACAGTGACTGGAATTCTGCCGTATTTTGGTAGTGAGGTGGGATAACTGAGAGTGGGAAAGAAAGAAAGGGAAGTCTACAGGTGGCCTGCAGTGGAAAACTGATGCTTAAACCCGGAGTTTGCAAACCACACCTGACCACAGAGCCATCTTTCCTGCTGCCAGCCTTCACTGAAATGAGTGTTGCAGTAGGTTTGTTTCAGGCTGCATATCGTGTACCTTATGTTATCTAAAAGGTTTTTGAAATCCAAGGATTTATTGCCTTTGTTCAAGAAAAGGACTGGGGAAAGGTAGATTTATTTTCTTTGGTGCTGTATAACAGTTTTAGAGAAACATAACACAGCTAGTAGGCGGCACTGGGTAAGAATGGTGAAATCCCCAGAGACCTGGATTCAAGTGGTAGTTCTGATGCTTCTTAGCTGTTTGATCACTTTATCCACTTTCAAAGAATATTTGTGGCCGGCACCATGGCTCAATAGGCTAATCCTCTGCCTGCGGCACCGGCACACCGGGTTCTAGTCCCGGTCGGGGCGCCGGATTCTGTCCCGGTTGCCCCTCTTCCGGACCAGCTCTCTGCTGTGGCCCGGGAAGGCAGTGGAGGATGGCCCAAGTGCTTGGGCCCTGCACCCCATGGGAGACCAGGAGAAGCACCTGGCTCCTGCCATCGGATCAGCGCAGTGCGCCGGCCGCAGCAGCCATTGGAAGGTGAACCAACGGCAAAGGAAGACCTTTCTCTCTGTCTCTCTCTCTCACTGTCCACTCTGCCTGTCCAAAAAAATAAATAAATAAAAAAGAATATTTGTTAGAATAGAGTTATTGTGCTCATGAAGTGGAGAATGTGTGTGAAGGACTTCAGCCGATGCCTGCCACGTGGTTTGTATTCCACAGCTGCCCTTTCCCATCATTAGCCTGTTTGCTTATGAGTCAGACTTGCCTTGACAGGACCCTTGATGATGACACTGTTACTGCTGAGTTTCTTGAGCACAGGCAAGTTAGGTTAAACTTTTAAATTGTATATTTTTAGAGATTTATATATTTTATTTAAAAGAGTTACATGGAGAGAGAAGGAAAGGCAGAGAGAGAGAAGTCTTCCATCCACTGGTTCATTCCCCAGATGGCCACAGCGGCCAAAGCTGCGCCAATCCAGAGCCAGGAGCTTCTTCCAGGTCTCCCATGTGGGTACAGGGGCCCAAGGAGTTGGGCCATCTTCTACTGCTTTTCCAGGCCATAACGGAGCTAGATCAGAAGTGGAGCAGCCAGGACTTGAATCGGCACCTATATGGAATGCCAGCACTGCAGGCAGTGGCTTTACCAGCTATGCCACAGCGCTGGCCCCTAAATTGTTTTCTTAAATAGGCAAATTTAGGTTGTTCTTCTGTTTTCAGTTACTTATGCATATTTTTAACTGGGAAATTGTGATCAGGTTGACTGGATTCAAAGTTAAGTAGAATCAGGTTCGACCAGAGTGTTATTTTAGGAAAGTATAAGTGTAGTTGTGATCACTGTACCAGGAAAAAAAAAAAGGATTTGTAAGAAATGAGGAAATTTAGTTTGGCTTTGGTTCATCTAAGATGAATTTTGTTACATGTTCTGATTTTTTATTATCTCAGTGATAGATGGGGCAAGCTACCATTATCACCTAAACAAAAGGCTACATTTTCCAAATGGGTACGACCAGAAGACCTCACCAACAATCCTACAATGATTTATACTGTGTCGAGTTTCAGCATAAAGCAGGTAAACATTTTTGTGTAATTTTATATGAAAGTACTTTAACATGAATACAGTATTCAGTTGTCTCTTTGGTTTAGAAAGTTTACTCATTTTGTACATGTTGACTTAAACATACTACTGTAAGTATGAATAACTTATAAGTAGTTGTTTTTACAATACTGTTTATATGTTTGTGGGTTAACTTGAAAATCTAAATTTCACCTTTTATAAAGAAACTAAATATCAAAAGTAGAAGGATAATTATTTAAATATCTATTCTAAAATAATTTCATTGAAATACATTATTTGATTTTTCTAGCACGTGTTAAATAAAATAGGTGAGTCTGCAGTGTGGCATGTCTGTTATTTTCCTCTTCAAGCAACAATCAAGAAGATGTTTATCATAAAAAGTCAGATGCTATGTGCAATGCCTAAATATTGTGATGCTGAAATTACAGGAATGAATGAGGGTAATTCAGAAGTTCATGGGAAAGAGAATTAAAAGATAAGTTTATTTTGGCCAAAAAAATTTTTTTAAAGATTTATTTTTATTTATTTGAAAGAGTTACAGAGAGGTAGAGACACAGAGAGAGATCTTCCATCCACTGGTTCACTCCCCAGGTGGCTGCAACAGCCGGAGCTGTGCTGATCCAAAGCCAGGAGCCAGGAGCTTCCTCCAGGTCTCCTACATGGGTACAGGGGCCCAAGGACTTGGGCCATTGTCCACTACTTCCCAGGCTACAGCAGAGACCTAGATCAGAAGAGGAGCAACCAGGACTCGAACCGGCGCCCATATGGGATGCCGGCACTTCAGGCCAGGGCTTTAACCTGCTGCGCCACAGCGCCGGCCCCACAAAAAATTTTTAAATCCATTCGTTCAAGAAATCTTCCAAAAGTTAATGGAAAATGTCTATTATGAAACCCATGCATGAATTCATTTATTTTTAATATGTATGTATTTATTTGAAAGGCAGAGAGGCAAAGAGATAGAGGTCTTCCATCTCCTGGTTCACTGCGCAAAAGTCCACAATGGCCGGAGCTGGGCCGATCCAAATCCAGGAGCCAGGAGCTTCTTCTAGGTCTCCCACACGGGTGCTGGGGCCCAAAGATTTGGGCCATATACTACTGCTTTCCCAGGCCATAGTGGAGAGCTGGATTGGAAGTGGAGCAGCCAGGACTTGAACCAGTGCCCATAGGGGAAGCCGGCACTGCAGGCCAGCTCCATCCATGCGTGAATTTAAAAGAAAGTTTGTACCAGATAAGCTTATCTTTAATTTCATTTCCCATGAGCCTTTTTCATGTGTTAATAAATTGTTCTTATTAACAGACAATAGTATCGGATTGTTCCTTTGTGGCATCACTAGCTATCAGTGCAGCTTATGAAAGACGATTTAATAAGAAGTTGATTACCAGGTAAAATTTTGTATTTGTCCCTTTACCCTTTTGTTTCTTAACTGGAAATCAAAAATTTAGGTCTTAACTTTTGTAGAAAGTGGAGAGAGCATATCACCCAAAATTTGGTCCTTTTTACAGGTTAACCAGATGAATCGCAAATGGGGAAAGAAGCACTAAGGCATTGTGATAACATATGCAATGTAGTCAGCATATAGGGAATAAGTAGATTTTGATATAAATGAAAGTGGCCAAAGTAAAACCACGTCTTGTGTATAATGCTGTATAATTGTACTATATAGTAAAGCCATTGCTGGCCACATGTGGCTATTGAGCATTTGAAATAGGCTAGTCTGAATTGAGATAGGCCATAAGTATAAAATACACATGAGATTTTGAAAACTAAGCACAAAATATAAAACTGAAAAATATCTCAAATTTTTATATAGATTACATATATTTTTGATGTTGCATTAGTCAAAATGTTATTAAAATTGGTTTTTACCTTTCTCTAACTTTTTATGTGGCTATTGGAAAACATAAAATGACATATTTCTACTGGCTAGAACCGCTTTAGAATGTAGTGAAATGCTTCTGAAAAAAATTTATCTTCAGTTTTTAGAAATTCTGTTAGCTTACAATCATTCATTGTAAAAATTATTATACATTATACTTTTTTAAAAAAATATTTTATTTATTTACTTGAGAGGTAGAGTTACAGACAGTGAGAGGGAGAGACAGAATGGTCTACCTTCCATTGGTTCACTCCCCAGTTGGCCACAATGGCTGGAACTGTGCCAGTCCGAAGCCAGGAGCTAGGTGCTTCTTCCCAGTCTCCCATGCAGGTGCAGGGGCCCAAGCACTTGGGCCATCCTGTACTGCTTTCCCAGGCCACAGCAGAGAGCTGGATTGGAAGAGGAGCAGCTGGGACTAGAACCGGTGCCGGGATGCCGGTGCCACAGGTGGAGGATTAACCTGCTACGCCACAGCACTGCCCCTATACTTTTTTTCACTTGGCTTTTCCTGAGTGGTTTTTGTGTTATGAGAGTACAAAGATGGATTAAACAAAGCCCCTAGTTTCAGCTGTTTGTCAAATAAGTAAATAATTCACAACATGTTCATTTTGGTTCAGATTTGTTTTTAAAACAAAAGCAAATTGACCCTGATAGTTTTTGTCAGTATCTTACTGTATAATTTTATGCAACTCCACTAGAGTTGTACATAGTTGCCTTGGTTGTGGTAGTTGAAATAGCCTTCTTTTTTCTTCTTCATTTTATTTATCTTAACTGGCTTAAAATATATCTACTTAAAAGATAATTTACTAGGTATGTAAATAGATTGAAATTTTTTTCTAGGTCTATTAGAGGAATAATAGGAATATATTATAAAATTATTTTATATTTATAAAAATATTGTCACTAAGACAATAGCATATGTTTAAAACATATTCTGTTCAGTAGTTGAATATTAACATTGGTATTTCTTCATTTTCCTTACAAAAGCATAATTTACCCTCAGAATAAGGATGGTGAACCAGAGTACAATCCATGTGGAAAGTATATGGTGAAACTTCACCTCAATGGTGTCCCAAGAAAGGTGAATGATATCTCTTCTTACCCCTACCCCTTGTCTCTGTTCCTTACCTTTGAATCTTGAGTGGAATTAATCAAAAAGTGTTACCTGTATAAAGGGTTCTAAGCTCAGTTTAGTTGACTTTGCATCTATGATAATATTATATTTGTGAGTATTACTACCAGTAGCATTTTTTGTTAATTAAAAGTAAACCTTGACAAGTATGAAGTGTTTTTAAGTGATTTTGAGAAAATTTACACAAAATTCCAGTAAACAACATTGAACTAAAGATTACTAATGCATAGAATAAATTTAATCTTGTAGTGATTGATTCTTATTTGATTAAATGGAAATCAGACAGACTGAGTCTGTTAAGCCCAAAGAGTTTATATGTAGTCATAATTTGAGATAGAGGAGGCCTTTAAAGTTCTGTCTTTGGTGACATATATGCACAGTTTTAACTTTAATTTCTTCAGCACTCTGAACTTTAAGGGCCTTGCATTGTTAGAATCCTCTAGTGCCTGCCTCCTCCTGGTGTGTGCATCAGCATCAGCATCACCAGGCCAGCTGGGTCAGAATCTGCATTTTAACAAGATTCCCAAGGGGGTCCATCCTGACAGTCATTGCTGTTTGGCTCAGTAATGCGCAAATTTGAGTTGCACAGAGCCCTCTAGAGGACCTTGTTAAAACACAGATTGCTGGGGCTCCCTCCCTGAGATGTTCTAATTCGTATCTGGAATGGGACCAGAATTTGTGTTTCTCTCAGTTCCCAAGTGATCTGATACTGTTGTATAGAACCCCTTCGAGAGCCACTGCAGCCAATTAAAAACTAAACAAAATGTTTGGCAATTTTTTTCTAAAATAAAATTCTCAACTTCTTTGTCTAAGAATCATTCAAAATGCCACTGCGGATCTTCCTGTTAGTGTTAGATCAAACTTACTCTTATCCCATGTCTTCCAGCTCACTTCTTTATGTAAATTGGGAACTGTATCTTTGTGTGATTATTTTCTCTGTTATTTGAATGTATTTTAGGCATATTATTCCACCTTTACAGCTTCACATAACGCATGTTCTTTTTACAGGCTTAGACCAAGAGGACACATGATATTAGTGTTTACCTTACTAGTGAGACCCTTTCAGAATTATTTTAAATGTACATTTCTAGGATCCCTCATCAGTTTGGTGGTAATTACGTGACATGTAACCAGTTGGTTCATTTAAGACTGAATGAAGGTGCCATGCTAAACATCGTTTGACAATTGATCAGATTCCAGAAGCATGAAACTGTCATTACCTTAACAATAGGGATATTATATCTTTTACTTTATCAGTATGTTAAAGGTATCAGGCTTTTTTTCTTGATAGAACTTTAATATATTTTGTGCCACCCAAGGAAGTTAATGCTCTCTTTCTCCAGGTGATAATTGATGACCAATTACCTGTTGATCATAAGGGAGAATTGCTCTGTTCTTACTCCAACAACAAAAGTGAATTATGGGTTTCTCTCATAGAAAAAGCATACATGAAAGTCATGGGAGGATATGATTTCCCAGGATCTAACTCAGTAAGTAATGGTGGATGGGTTAACCCAAATCAGACTCAGCCTGTCGGACTCTTTAAATTTGAAACTTACAGGTGTTGGTTTTGTTTCTAGGAAAAGAAACACGATCAAGCCCTGGAAAATGACCATCCCCTTATTATGGGGGTACTTACATTGATATTTTGATATTGTATTAATCAAAATGTTACTAAAATTAGTTTTTGCCTTTCTCTTTAACTTTTTATGTGGCTATTGGAAAACATAAAATGAAAGATTTCTGTTGGCTAGAATTGCTTTAGAATGTAGTGAAATGCTTCTGAAAAAAATTTATCTTCAGTTTTTAGAAATTCTGTTAGCTTACAATACACATTGAGAGGGGATGTTTGGCCTAGTGGTTAAAATCCTGGCTAAGATGCCCACATCCTGCCTCGGAGTGCCTAGGTTCCGTATCTGGCTCTGATACCAACTTCCTGCTAATGCACACCCTGGGAGTCAGCAGTAACTCAAGTAGTTGAGCCCTGCCCTCACAGGGAGATCTGGATTGCTTCCTGACTCCCAGCTTCTGCCCCAGCCAGGAGCCCTTGCAGCCATCTGAGGAGTAAACCAGCAGTTGGGCACTCACTCTCATGTACCTTCTCTTTCTCTCTCTGCATCTCAGAAAACACATTGCACATAGATTGTGTATCCAGGAAAGCCTAAAATGTATATGTTTGCTCTTATGTTGGAATATGGGCCAGTTAAGTACAGTATATCTTTCCAGAACAGGCTGCTTAGCTCAGAGAGGTGTGTTGTATTGTCATCCTTATGTATATTTTGATTTGTAATTTCAAATTGAGGGAGTTGTTTTCTTCAACTCTAATTAACACAACCTATAAAACTGACCTGTCTGCCAGTGGCCTTCCATTGTGTGAGAAGTACTAGACAAACCAAAAACTAGTCAGTTAGACATGACTTTAAATTTACATACTAGCCAGTCTGTAGCCTTCGAAAGGCTATGAGTATTTACCCTTCCTTAGCTTCACACAGGATAATAGCCTCCTCTCAGGGTTGCAAAGAGTAAATGAAGGATTATATGCAGATCACCCATCATTCATACCTCATTTGTTTCCTTGCCTAATACCAGGCCTCCTTCACTCTTCAGGTTCTTTAAATGCCAGGCAGAGGATGTATAAGTCACGGTTAAATGTGATAGAATGTTACAGTTTCATTCATTGACTCCATTCTTCAAATACCTTTAGGCTGACTTTCTAATCCAGTGCATTAATTTGCCAAGCGCAGTTTAGAGAAAGAATAAGTGTGTATAAGACATTAGAAGTGACTCAGTAAATGGTGGCAAGAATCATCAAAATCGTTTTATAAGTTCTCATTACATTTATCAGTAAAACAGTTCTTTTGTATTCAGGAAGAGTTATAAGGAAAAACAAGCATGTATCTAAATCCAGGTAGGAATTTGAGTTAAAGAATTTATTACTGGTTGAAAACAACTTTACCCTCTAATTTAATTCCTGTCAGCACCATTATGCCAAATTGATGAGATTTAATAGCTGCCTTGGGGATTTGAGAACCATTGACAGCCCTGAAATATGTTTATGTTGCAGAATATTGATCTTCATGCACTGACTGGGTGGATACCAGAAAGGATTGCTATGCATTCAGATAGCCAAACGTTCAGCAAGGATAATTCCTTCCGAATGCTTTATCAAAGGTATTTATTACTATTATTATCATTATTATTATTTTTTAGTAGAAGAAGCTCCTTAAACACATCATGCCTTGTTTTGATTAGAGATTGCAGAAGCTGTCATCCTAGTTATTAGGGAAATTGTTTTAAAAATAGACTTCACTATGTACTTGCTAAAATCAACTCTCATTTATCCTCACTGATGGTTATACTTCATCTAAACTGTGGATAACCCAGAGTACTTGCATCTCAAATACATCATATGGAAAAAGTATTTTGTAGTATTTTTCCACTTGAGGGAAGGTGGGAAAAGAGAAGTCTGAGAGTTTAAGCTTGATTGGATAATCCATGATAGGGATGGGGAAACTGTCAAATCATGAGATACCTTTGGTGGCAAACTAAAAAGCCCAATGATTTGATGAATAAAATGATACCCCTTTTTGGTGAATTTGGTGTTTCACTTCTTCACCCTAATTGTTAACATTTGAAAATTGAGTATTTGCTTTCCTTCATTATTCTCATTCATTTTCGTTACCTGAGTAAAAAAATGATGGATGGGGTAACTCAAAACAGACTCGGCCTATTGGACTCTTTAAATTTGAAACTTGTAGGTGTTGGTTTTGTTTCTAGGAAAAGAAAGACGATCAATCCCTGGAAAATGGCCGTCCCCTTATTATGGGAGTAGGAAAATTGTTTTTTCAAAGTAGGGAAATTATTTTTTCAAAAGAAAAAAGGGAATGATGTGATTTATCTGATGTGCTGTGGATTGTCAAGTTCTTCTTGGGTGTTAGAAAGAGCCCCCTCAGACAGACTTGCAGCCTGCAGAAGTGTCGATGTGAGCCATCGGACCCCCAGGGAGGATGGTGTGATGAAGGGTGGTAGTGCGCTTCCCTGATTGCCGCTTGTCTTCTGGGGTCGTCCAGGTTTCACAAAGGGGATGTCCTCATCACCGCATCCACTGGGATGATGACGGAAGCTGAAGGAGAGAAGTGGGGTCTTGTCCCCACTCACGCCTATGCTGTTTTGGACGTTCGAGAGTTCAAGGTTTTGTCTCTTTTTCTATGACTCTTAAGATATTGCATGGATCCCAAATGATTTCTGAGACTTCAAACACTGACAAATCAAGGTTTAGGTGGCGTTCTTAATCCATTCTACCTATCACATGAAACAGCTTGGCCTCTCCCTCTTGAAATTATGGTGTTAAAAAGTGGGAACTAAAGTGATGCTGGCGGCAGAGATACTGAGGACAGAAGAGAAATGCTGTTACCTCTTTTGTTCCCCCTAACTGGTAGGATTGAGATAAATACACCTTGTCCCCAAGGTCCAGGGGGCATTGGGTCAATCAGTGTTAAGCTGTAGGGTTTAGTAGACGCTGAGGAAGTACTCAGGAATGGAGGAAAAGTAGGACACTCCCTAGGAGTAACAGGCATGCCACTGGCCTAGGTGAGCAGTTCCCTTACTCTCAGCCCTTGCTTGCTCTCAGACCTGCACACCCTTTCTAACCCTTTCATTGTTGGAATGTTTGGCTTCATTATTTCTCAGGTTATTTTTAACTGAAAAATTGATTGGTTCAAAACAGAAAATACAGAGAACAGAAGTAATGATGAGTCAGCAACAACAGTATCACTAAGCATTTATTAGACTGGTTTTCACTTGTTTATTTTTTTAAGATTTATTTGAGAGGCAAAGTTATATAGAGAGAGCAGGGTCTTCCATCCGTTGGTTCACTCCCCAAATGGCCACAATGGCCAGAGCTGGGCAGATCGGAAGTCAGGAGCCAGGAGCTTCTTCCGGGTCTTTTTGTGAGTACAGGGGTCCAAGCACTTGGGCCAGCCATCCTCCACGGCTTTCCCAGGCTGTTAGCAGAGAGCTTGATTGGAAGTGGAGCAGCCAGGACTCAAACTGGTGCCCATATAGGATGGCAGTACTGCAGGCAGAGGCTTAACCCACTACACCACAGCACCAGCCCCTAGACTGGTTTTCAAGTGTGCCACATGGAATTGCAGTCATATATGACTTATTGACCAGGATGCATTCTGAGAAATGTGATGTTAGGTGATTTCATTGTGATGCAAGCATCATAGGGTGCACTTACATAAACCTAGATGGTATAGCCTGCTGAACAGTGAGGGTGGTGTGTGTTGGGGTGTGTGTGTGTGTAGCCTATTACTTCTAGGACCATGCTAAACAACAAAACACTACCATATTAAAATGGGGTCAATGGCCAGCGCCGCAGCTCACTAGGCTAACCCTCCGCCTGCGGCGCCGGCACCCCGGGTTCTAGTCCTGGCACCTACATGGGATGCAGGTACTGCAGGCAGCGGCTTTACCCACTAACCCACTACGCCACAGCACCAGCCCCAGTAATTTCAGTCTTGAAATAAAAAGTGGGAGGGGCCGGCACTGCAGCTCACTAGGCTAACCCTCTGCCTGCGGCGCTGGCACCCTGGGTGCTAGTCCCGGTCGGGGCGCCAGATTCTGTCCCGGTTGCCCCTCTTCCAGTCCAGCTCTCTGCTGTGGCCCGGGAGTGCAGTGGAGGATGCCCAAGTGCTTGGGCCCTGCACCCACATGGGAGACCAGGAGGAAGCACCTGGCTCCTGGCTTCGAATCGGTGCAGCACCGGCCATAGCGGCCATTTGGGGGGTGAACCAACTGAAGGAAGACCTTTCTCTCTGTCTCTCTCTCTCACTAACTCTGCCTGTCCAAAAAAAAAAAAAAAAAAAAAAATTTGGGGTCAAGAGGAAACGTGAGATGTGTGAGGCTGCAGCTGGTGTAATGTGGCAGACTGTTGTACCAGAAACTGAAAAGTCATGATGAAAAAGAGAAAACGTGCAAATCAGTAACAGACTTATTATGCAGTTTGAGGACGACACATCATTCTGTGTGCTGTCCTTTGATAGGACCCCGAGTGCAGTTGTGTTCACCCCAGCACCACTGCAGACACTGAGTACTGCCCTGGCGATACCACAGCAACAGTGGTACCAGCAGTGGGAGTTTTCCGGCTCCATTACAGTCTTTGGGACCACTGTCCTTTTCATGGTCCATTGTTGACATCATCACGCAGTGCATGACTGTGTATGAATTTAAGGGACTCTTCCAACATTTTCTAAAAACCTACACTCTCAAGACTTGCTGAGTTAGCTAGTAAATATGACAACCTTAACCTTTCTGTATAGGATTGTGTGTTCCTTCAAAAATGGCATAAAGGAGCCAGCATTATAGCTTAGGCAGTTCAGCCACTGCCTGCAATGCTGGCATCCCATATGAGCACTAGTTCAAGTCTGGCTGCTCCACTTCCGATCCAGCTCCCTGCTAATGCTCCTGGGAAAGCAGCAGAAGGTGGCCCAGCTGCTTGGGCCCCTGTACCCATATGGGAGACCTGGAAGAAGCTCCTGGCTCCTGGCTCCTGGCCCCAGCCCTGGCTGTTCCAGCCATCTAGGGAGTGAACCAGCGAATTGAAGATCGATCTCTCTCTCCCTCTCTCACTCCGACTTTCAGATAAATAAATAAATCTTTAAAACAAAAGGTAGCATAAAAATTGGCCTCCTAAAGCAAAAAAATATATAAATTATATTAAATTGAATAAACTGAGAGGTTTGTGGTTGTTTTAGAATTGTAATTTGCCACAAACACTAGCTCAAACATTACAAATAGCAGTTGCCATTATTCATTACAGTGTGTACATCTTTCTTTGTATTGTCAGAACATCCTGTGAGGTAAGTATTAATGATTAGGTGACCAACAGTGAGCTAATGGCCGGAGATTTACATTTAGATAATGAAATAACCAACAGCAAAGTGAGCTTGAATGAATGAAATTTCTCTGAAGATTTTATCACTTATTTTGAATAACAAGCCTTTTTCATTGTTCTAAAGAAACCCAGTATTTATGAGAAAGATAGACACCTGTGCTCTGACCTGATTTTAAAAAATCACTGACGGCCAGTAGTGTAAGAATTTCAAATAACAGCCTTTCTGGTATATAAAATGAGTGGCACTGTGCACACACTATCAGTTTCTCATGGCAGTGACTGTAAAGATTGAGGCATTTGAGAGCAGGCATGCAGTGTGCAGGATTTGCTGCATCACGCTCACCTTCACATTGTAATTCTGTGACAGCTGCTGACGGGAGCAGCGGGACCCAGCTTGGGCAGACATCACGCTGGCCTTGGCTGCTTGGGCAGACATCACGCTGGCCTTGGCTGGGTTTCCTTTTGTTTATGTGCTCTTTGTACAGTCAGGATTGATCGTTGCCTATAGCCATCTTCATGTGTATTCAAATTAGTGTGGATTTCCTTGAGTATTTTTTATTGGGTATATATTTGAATAATTTCCTGGCTTCAAAAAAAATTTTTTTTTTGTGGGCCAGAATTTTGAGACATTTACTTAATTCTGACTTATGTTTTAAAATATCTGATTGCTTGAATAATTGGGAGTCCTGGATTGAGTTCCTGGCTCACACCTTTGGCCTCAGCCCCAGCCCAACCACTGCAGGCGTGAACTATGAACTAGTGGATGGGAGTTCTGTCTGTGTTTCTCTGTGTCTGCCTCTGAAATAAAATGAGAGTTTAAAAAAAGTTTTAAATATTTACGTGTCTGTCTCATTCAGACATTTATCTCTAGAGTCTTTTTTGCAGGTAGACTTAAAGATTAAAGCTGTGCTCAGTCTTATATCACTTTTTACTTTCTTTGCTTAAGAGTCTTAAGATTTATTAATACTTGCATAGAAGTATTAATCTTTTTATTAAAAAAAAAAGATTTTATTTATTTGAAAGGTCGAGTGACAGAGATAGGGATCCTCATCTGCTGGTTTACTCCCTGGATCCTTGTAATAGCTGGCACTGGGCCAGGCTGAAACCAGGAGCTCCACCCACATCTTCCATGTGGGTGGCAGGGCATAAGCACTTGGACCATCTTCCACTGCTTTCCAGGTGCGTTAGCAGGGAGCTGGATCAGAGCTGCAGCAGTTGGGACTCAACAGCCCTCTTTTTTTTTTTTTTTTTTTTTTGACAGGCAGAGTGGACAGTGAGAGAGAGAGACAGAGAGAGAAAGGTCTTCCTTTGCCGCTGGTTCACCCTCCAATGGCCGCCGCTGCAGCCGGCGCACCGCGCTGATCCTGGCAGGAGCCAGGAGCCAGGTGCTTTTCCTGGTCTCCCATGGGGTGCAGGGCCCAAGCACCTGGGCCATCCTCCACTGCACTCCCTGGCCATAGCAGAGAGCTGGCCTGGAAGAGGGGCAACCGGGACAGAATCCGGCGCCCCAACCGGGACTAGAACCCGGTGTGCCGGCGCCGCAAGGTGGAGGATTAGCCTATTGAGCCACGGCGCCGGCTCCCCTCTTTTTTCGTTTCAAGTGGCAGCTTAGCCCCCTGCACCCTAGTGCCAGCCCCATGACTGCCTCCAACCTTCCTGCATGTTCTAGGATCTTCTCTTCAGTTTCGTCTCAGCTGCTTTGCTTGAGAGTCTCGTCTGTGTCTTCTCCATGAGGTCGTGTTCCGTAGTCTGCTATGGAGCTGCATCTCTGGTTCAGGGTTTCGCTCTGAACCTACCTGAGGCTTTTCCTTTGTAGCTCTTTGGGGATATCTTTGGAAAAGGAATGTTGCAGTGTTAAGTCAGATTCTTATTTTTAATTCTGTAGTAGTTCTTCCCTTAGTTGGGCCCATTTGAATTGCTGATTCTCCACTTATCCAAACAAAACCTGCAGTGTGATCTGTCCTCGAATGTCCCTGGTGCCTGGGCCCCGTGTCTGAGAAGGTTAGCAGCACATTCCTCTCCTCTGTGTTCCCTTCGAGGAACTGGAAGAGTCCTGAGATGAGGGAGATTTCCTACTCAGATGAAACTGGGCTTTATGAAAAGGAAGGACAGCATCCTGTGTGCACTGACTGATGTAAGGTGCAGATGATACAGAATAAATCCATCACTGTATTATTAAGGATCCAGGAATATAGCCTGAGAGGAATGAGTCTTGTACAGAAATCATGGGAAGGGGCCAATGGTGTGACACAGGAGGTTAAGCCATGGTCTGCAGCACCGACATCCCATATGGATGCCAATTCGGGGCCCAGCTGCTCTACTTCCTGTCCCGCTCCCTGCTAATGTGCCTAGGAATATTTACATGCCTAGGAATATAGTGGAGGATGGCCCCAGCCCCTGGACCCCTGCACTCAGTTGAGAGACCTGAAGGAAGCTCCTGGCTCCTGGCTTCCGCTTGGCCTACCCCCAGCCTTTGTGGCCATTTGGGGAGTGAACTCGTGAAGATCTCGCTCGCTCGCTCTCTATCTCTGTAACTCTGCCTTTCAAATAAATAAATCAGTCTTTTTAAATAAAAAGAAATCATGGGTAGCCCAGGCCACAGCTTGCCACCATTTAAAATATCAAAGGAATGTAGGTTCTTTTTTTTTTTCAAATGCCTCTAGTTTGATTTATGACATCAATAGAAAAAAGTATAGTTGGGGCCGGCACTGTGGCGCAGTGGGTTAAGGCCCTGGCCTGAAGCACCGGCATCCCATATGGGTGCCAGTTCGATACCCAGCTGCTCCACTTCTGATCCAGCTCTCTGCTACAGCCTAGGATAGCAATAGAAGATGGCCCAAGTCCTTGGGCCCGTGCACTTGCGTGGGAGACTTGGAAGAAGCTCCTGGCTCCTGGCTTCAGATAGGCACAGCTCCAGCCATTGCGGCCATCTGGGGAGTGAACCAGCGGATGGAAGACCTCTCTCTGTGTCTCTGCCTTTCTTTATAACTCTTTCAAATAAATAATAAAAGAAATCTTTAAAAAAAGAAAAAGGTATAGTTTTCCCAGATCGCCTGTTTGAAGTAAGACTAATATTCCATTTCAAGGAGTTTATTATCTCAGTGGGAAGATCAGATTCCCACATTGTGCAAGTAGGGAACAGGATAAATAGGATATTCTTTTAAGCTAAGGTAATACAGATTGTTAGCACTATATACAGTTGAGAAGAGAGGGAGTGCTTAGAAGAAGAAAGCTCTAAATGCTAGATATGTGGCATGTTACTTCAGTTTGTCTTCACCGCAGTCTTCCAGGGAGACAATCCTCATTTTATAGACCAGTAAGCAAGCACGCACTAGTGGACGCCCCCTCTCAGTCCACAGAGCTTTTAAATAGACTGGAATTTGAGCCCATTTTATTCCAACAACAAAGTCCATGTCCATTTTTCTTCATTGCTTCAGGCTGCATTGAGAGAAGAAAGGGTAGCTAAATGGGAACAGAGCAGGCCCTTTAGCCAAGGGCAAATGCCTTCACAGGCAAAGTGGAGTCTGGATTATTTATGGGGATGGCGATGGGGACACAAAACTAGAGTCAAAGATACTGGAGTACTAGAAAGGCAGGAAGTGCCTGATGCTGTCAGGCAGCCTTGTCCAGCAGAATGTACGTGCTGACGGCGCCGTCCACTGCAGTAGCTACCGGTGCCGTGTTGCACACTGAAAATGTGGCTTCTGTGACTAAGGAACTCATTTTTAAATTTAATTTTCATTTAAGTAAATTAATTTAAGTAATTTAAGCCAACTTGTGGTTGGCTAGTGACTAGCGTACAGGGATAGCATAGCTCTGAGGAGTAGGTAGCCCATTAACGGTTTTTGATCAGATACGTGATGATGTGAAAATGTTACCCAAAGAATATTAATGTCCAGGAGATTTGAAGGGAAGAAGAAACTACTCAAGTTCCATTCTCTCTTAATAAGAATGATGTAACTAATAATAAAACTGGTTTACAACTCGGTATTATCTCCTAATTTCTACTTAGGGGCTGCGATTTATCCAGTTGAAAAACCCTTGGAGCCATTTACGTTGGAAAGGAAGATACAGTGAAAATGATGTGAAAAACTGGACTCCTGAGTTGCAAAAGTACTTAAACTTTGATCCCCGAACAGCTCAGAAAATAGATAATGGTAAATACCTTTTTAATTTTAACACCATTTATTTGTCAATGAAGTAACATGTTTTAACCAGGGAAAATATACTTGAGTCATTTATCATTAAGAGATTTTTAGATTAACAAAGAATTAACTTTCAGGAATATTTTGGATTTCCTGGGATGATCTCTGCCAGTACTATGACGTGATTTATTTGAGCTGGAATCCAGGTCTTTTTAAAGAATCCACGTGTATTCACAGGTAATTTTTGTACATTTCAGAATGTGCTTTATAGTATTCTCTGCTTTCTAAACTAAAAATGTAATGGTTAATTTAGAAAAACTAGCATTCCTTTTTTGTCATGCCTACCCATAACTATCTTGTAACAGTTGTTTTCTTTTTTTTTTTTTTTAATTTTTTTTTTATTTATTTATTTATTTTTTGACAGGCAGAGTGGACAGTGAGAGAGAGAGACAGAGAGAAAGGTCTTCCTTTGCCGTTGGTTCACCCTCCAATGGCCGCCGCGGCCGGCGCGCTGCAGCCGGCGCACCGCGCTGATCCGATGGCAGGAGCCAGGAGCCAGGTGCTTTTCCTGGTCTCCCATGGGGTGCAGGGCCCAAGCACCTGGGCCATCCTCCACTGCACTCCCTGGCCACAGCAGAGGGCTGGCCTGCAAGAGGGGCAGCCGGGACAGAATCCGGCGCCCCGACCGGGACTAGAACCCGGTGTGCCGGCGCCGCTAGGCGGAGGATTAGCCTAGTGAGCCGCGGCGCCGGCGTAACAGTTGTTTTCTTTGTATATTTCAGGGTTATGCCAAAAACTTTAAAAACAGTCAAAAAATCTGGTAGTTTGTTTTTGAAACACAACGCTTGTTAAAGCAATATAGTATTTCAGCTCTATGAGAAATGTAATTCCTTCCTTCTTTGTTGACTTTATCTTTTAGTACTTGGGATGCTAAGCAAGGACCTGTGAAAGATGCCTATAGCCTGGCCAACAACCCCCAGTACAAACTGGAGGTGCAGTGTCCACAAGGGGGCGCTGCAGTTTGGGTTTTGCTTAGTAGACACATAACAGACAAGGTACTGATACCCTTCTAATGCACTCCAATCCAGAAATTCTTTTCAGTACGCGTACAATCAGACCATGAGATGTATGATTTGATCACCAATCTGTCTCTTTATGTGCCCTGATAATACTCTTTTCTTAAATATATAGATATTTTCCTCCAGTGAAATTTCTATTTTGTGATCAGTTTAAATCTTGTTCAGACATCCTCTCTAAAGAAAAATGTGAGAGAGTTTATGCTTTTCTTTCTAGTGAGGGTTTTGGAGTTGATTATATATACTTTAGATCTTAAGAATATTATGCTGAAGGGGGTTTGAGAATGTTGTCTTGATTCTAATTTTAATACCTCAGAATATTATTTAGTGCTGTGTGCAGTGTGTTTATTGAAATGACAGTATGATTTAGAAATTGTTTTATAGCACTAAATAACTGAAAGAATTGCTATTAAATATTCTTCTTAACATTAAATACAGAGTATTTTTAATGACCATTTCCTTAACCACATTGAGTTCTTTGTGATTTTAGGATGATTTTGCAAATAACCGAGAATTTATCACAATGGTTGTATACAAGACTGATGGGAAAAAAGTTTATTACCCAGGTATGTTCAGTAGCCACACAAATGTACATTAAATTTTTATTTACATCGTTAAGTTGAAAAATGACTGATTTTGGTTAGATGCTATACAGATATTATTATGCTGAGAGACTAAAGGAAGCCACTCTGGTGGATGCTTGTGCTCTTATATTTGGGTTATTTGGTTAGCAATTTAGATACTCCACAAATTTTGGATTTCTACATTCTTGTATGTTGCTGATTTCTGAAACTTAAATCATGTTGTCTTCTGTGGTCAGAAGTATTTTCTGGTTTCCCATGGGCTCTTGGATGAATCTGATGAACTCTCCAGCATGGGATGGGCCTTCTTATGTTCTGGCCTTGATCTTCCTGTCCCACTTTATTCTGTGCCCTGGTTTTCAGAGCTTTCACTGAGAAGCTTGGTCCTCCTGAGCACACCATGGCCTCATTGCCCCTGCTTCCACACACACTTCCATCAAGAGTCTCCCCCTGCCCTCTCCCACACACTCCTTATGCCCTGCTCTGCTCATTCACCGTGGTGAAGACACCTCTCTGGGTTCTGCCAGGCAAACGGAATCTCTTCTTTAACACTGAACTAAAGCACCTTTGCTTTCCCACACAAAAAACACACACACACACACACACACACACACACACACACAAATACTAAGTGATAGGAAGTGTTTCAAGGCCATGGGGAACCCATGGTGAACAAAACAGGACCCTCCTTCATGTAGTCTATGTTCTGATTGGAGAGACAGATAATAAGCAAGGAAAATACCAGGTGTGTAAAGAAATAGGGTCTAGTGTTGGTGCTTGGTTGGTTGCTTTGGTTGAGTGGTGGTGGAAGGCCTCTTTGAGGAACTCTGAATCACAAAAAAGGAATCAGGCATGCAAAGAAATGGAGAGAAAAGCATTACAGGCCGAAGGAGCCAGCACGGGGATCCTGAGAAAAGACTGGCGTGGTGAGGAGCAGGAAGAAGGCCGATGTGCCTGCTGGGTGTGGGATCTGAGACAGAGGGCATGCAGAGGAAGCCACTGGGAATTGGGGCTCTTCATCAGGAAAATGGCATCATCTGATTTTTAAGATTTATTTATTTTACTTGAGTTACACAGAGAAAGGAGAAGCAGAGAGAGAGAGGTCTTCCATTTGATGGTTTACTCCCCAGTTGGCTGCAACGGCCTGAGCTGCACTGATCCAAAACCAGGAGCCGGAAGCCTCCTCCAGGTCTCCCACGTGGGTGCAGGGGCCCAAGGGCTTGGGCCATCTTCTACCACTTTCCCAGGCCCCAGCAGAGAGCTGGATCAGAAGTGGAGCAGCCAGGACCCAAACCAGTGCCCATATGGGATGCTGGTACTGCAGGCGGTGGCTTTACCCACAACACCACAGTGCTGGCCCCATCATCTGATTTTTTTTAAAAGAACATTCTTTTTTTAATTGAACAGGGCCAAAAATGGAAGCAGAGCAACCATTTAGGTGATTTTTTTAAAAAAAAGATGTGTTTATTCATTTATTCATTTGAAAAGGCAAAGTCAGAGAGAGAGGGGGATCTTCCATCCATTGCTTCATGTCCCAGATGGCCACAGTAGCCAAGGCTGGGCCAGACTGAAGCCAGGAGCTTTCTCCAGGTCTCCTATATGGGTGCAGGGGTCAAAGCACTTGGACCATCTTCTGCTGCATTCTCAGGCACATTAGCAGGGAGTTGAAATGGAAGTAGAGCAGCCAGAACTCAAACCAGCACCCACATGGGATAGCAGCGATGCAGGCAACAGCTTAACCCACTATACTTCAATGCCAGCCTCCATTTAGGTGATTTTATGTGTGAGAAGTGATAATGGTTTGAATTTGAGGTGGTAGGAGTGGAGACGAGAGGAAGCGGGCATATTTGAGTCTCAGTAGAGTTGTCAGGACTTATTGACAAAGGGGGCAGAGGGATACCAAGGATGACACCTTTGTTTTCTTGAACAATAGAAAGGTGAACGGTTACTGCAGTGAGCAAGAACTGGTGGGGAGGGCAGGGAGCAGATTCATTGTAGAGTACAATCTGATGTTCATTTTTGGTTTGTGAAGTAAGTAGGTGGATTTTTTTTTTTTTTTAACCGTTCTGGGGTGAGGTTAGCACTGGCGGTATAGATGGAGGCATTTGAGTCCTGGACTGTGTCAGTCACCCATGGAGAGGTTTGTGACTACAGAGGTGGACATCCAGGACCTGACCTTTGGACACTTACATGTCTTGAAGCCGAGTAGAGGAAAAGACTGAAAAAGAACCTTAAGAGTTCCTGGTGAAACAGAGCGAGGTTTCACATAACTCGAGAGGAAACGATGGGGCAGCTGCATCTGTTGCCATTTGGGAGATCAAGGAAGATTAGGTGACGAGACTGTTGGACCTGGCGTGCTGGTAGTCACCAGCCTTGACAGAAGAGCCTGCTGGAGGAAGCAGACCCTTCCTGAGAGAAGCACCTGTGCAGAGAGCGGGGCAGTGATGGGGCGGTGTGAGCGAGTTACTGAGCACAGGAAAATACGGCGTTCTTCCCATTTCACTGTGTTGAGGGCAGGACAGGGCTCCCATTCCCGAGTACCCACACCAGCCAGGCCAAGGTAGGAATTCGGTCAGGTCTCCCACGTGGGTGTCAGATCCAGTCACTTGAGCTGTCATCTGCTGGCTCCCAGGGTGCACAATACCAGAAAGTTGGAATTTGGAGCAGAGCCAGGACTGGGACCCAGGCATTCAATACAAGAGGCAAGCATCCCAACCAGCACCTTAACCACCATGCAGACATCGCTGAGTCTTCATCAGTCAGTATCCCTAGATTCTGGAGTGGTCAGTGCCAAGCTAGAATAGCTAAATTTTCCATTTTTTATATATTTGTTGGTCATTACAAAATCAGAAAGAAAGTACAGATACTCTGAGGTATTACTGACATTCAAAAAGTGTTACATGGCTTTTCAAGTAGGTGAGAGGACTTTGATTGGTTCTTAGAGGAGCCTGAGTTGTGGAGCAGCAGGTTCAGCCACTGCTGGGGTTGCCCACCTCCCATACCAGAGTGCCAGTTCGAGTCCCAGATCCTCCACCTCCCATCCAGCTTCCTGCTGATGTGTACTGTAAGGCAGCAGCTGATGACTCCAGTGCTTGGGCCCTGCCAGCGAGGTGGGACCTGGCTTCCGCCTGGCCCAGCCCCTGCTGTTTGGGTTATTTGGGGAGAGAACCAGTGGATGGAAGATCACTTAGTTTTCCTCTCTGTCACCATGCCTTTCAAGTAGATGAAAATACACATTAAATGGAATGAAAAAATTTATTTTGGTATAAAAATCCTTAGAAATATAAAAATCCTTAGAAATGCATAGCTTTTTCATAATGACATATTTTCCATAAATTCTTTGAAGTACCCTCATATTATTATTTTTATTTGGATTTTTAAAAAAACAGTTCTATTTTACTTATAGTGAGTTCACTTTTCTAAGAATGTTTTCAGGTTTATGGCTCTATTTTCATCACAGCACAACAATAAATAGGCCTTATCTTGTTCTGCATTTGGAGGAAGGTTGGAAACCTGTCCAGGACCACAGATTTGCCCATTCTCTTTCTCTTCCAACTAGGGCACACCACCTCTCAGTATTAGAGACTTACTGAGATACACATTGTGAGTATTCAACATTCCTAGGTAAACTGTGTGACACAGCATTGACCTTAAATGACTCACAGTAGTGCGTGAGCCGGAAAGGATTTTACTACATCAGGCTCCAGTGATGAGACAGAGCACTGAAGAGTGTATCAGGCAGCATTGTAATAGCAAACTATGGGAGACAATCTGCATGTCCGCATTTTCTGGATAACCAATTGGAGGTGTGGATAAAATCTGTCATCCTCATGTGGTGAAATGTTATTATAGGCAGCCAAAAGGAGTAGAGGCTCTGCATAGGACATGGATTTTTTTTTAAAGATTTTTTTGTTTTTTTGAAAGTCAGGGGGCCGGTGCTGTAGCACAGTAGGTTAATCCTCCACCTGCAGTGCCGGCATCCCGTATGGGCACCAGTTCTAGTCTCAGCTGTTCTTCTTCCAGTCCAGTTCTATGCTATGGCCAGGGAAGGCAGAAAATGGCCAAAGTCCCCTGCACCCACGTGGGAGACCCAGAGGAAGCTTCTAGCACCTGGCTTTGGATTGGCTCAGCTGCAGCCAAGGCGGCCACCTGGGGAGTGAACCAGCAGATGGGAGACCTTTCTCTCTGTCTCCTCTCCCTCTCACTGTCTATAACTACCTCTCAAGTAAATCGATAAAATCTTTAAAAAAGAAAAAAGAAAAAGAGTTACACAGAGAAGAGAGAGAGAGAGAGAGAGAGGTTTTCCATCTGCTGGTTCACTCCCCAATTGGCTGCAATGGCCAGAGCTGTGCTGATCTGAAGCCAGGAGCTTCTTCCAGGTCTCCCTCACAAGTGTAGGGGCCCAAGGACTTGGGCCATCTTCTCCTGCTTTCTCAGGCCATAGCAGAGAGCTGGATCGGAAGTGGAGCAGCTGGGTCTCGAACCGGCACCCATATGGGATGCTGGCACCGCAGGCAGCAGCTTTACCTGCTACACTACAGCGCTGGCCCTAGAACATGGATCTTAAAAAACATGATGGATGGGGTGGACAGCTGGTGCAGCAGTTAAGATCCATTTGGGATGCCCACATTCCACATCAGAGTGCCTGGGTTGGCGTCCCACCTGCACTCTCCAGTTTCCTTCTAATGAGCACCCTAGGAGGCAGCAGATGACAGCTCAAGGAATTGGATCCCAGCTATCACGCAGGAAACCCCGATTGAGTTCCTGCTCCTGGGCATTTGGGGAGTGAACCAGCAGATGGGAGGTCTCAGAATTTAAAAAAAGTTTTAAGTTGAATGAAAAATAAGAGAGATAAAATGAAATGTATACTACCCTTTAGGTGTAGATATGCTAGTATCTCTGATATGAAATGCTCTGAAGTACACTGAAAGTCCAGCATGATATGCTCAAAACATTTTGGATTTTAGACCTCTAAGATGTTCAGATTAGGGATGCTCAGCTTGTACTCAAAAATACAATTTTGTTAATTTTGTCACAAAATTTTGTTGATTTGTTCATTTTAGACCCCCACCAAATCCATCAGTGGATGGGCATAAGATAGGGGTGGTAGGTAGAAGAGTTTGTTTCACAAAGAAGCTGCTGGCCAAGGATCTTTATATATTTTAACCTCAAAAAGAAAAAAGCTAACCTGACTTTAAAATCCTGTACTGGAGAAGAATGCAGTGCAGAACAAGTAACAGGGATCATTGTACTCACTGGACATGCTCCAAAGGGTGGCTCTTGCTTGTTAAAGACTGCTTAATGTCAGAGCTTTACCATGATCTGCCAATATCATGTACTCGTATCTTAAAGGCCCAGCCAGTTAAAAGGCTATCTGTCCATTGCACTATTTTTCCTAGTATCAGTAGTGTAATACGGAATCTAAAGAAAAGTCTCCATTTCTGTAAACCTGCTTGCTTGTTTGCAGCTGACCCCCCTCCCTACATTGATGGGATTCGAATTAACAGCCCCCATTATCTGACGAAGATAAAGCTGACCACGCCTGGGACCCACACCTTCACCTTGGTGGTTTCTCAGTATGAAAAACAGAACACGATCCATTACACTGTTCGGGTAAGCCAAAGCCCGTGGCAGGCGTGGTTCTAGAAAGTAGTCACGTGGTGACTGCCTGGGAGAGGCCTGTCCGGAGAGGAAGCCTGTTTCTGAAAATGTATTGTTCTCTTCTTCCACAGCGGTACTTCCAAAAGATCATGGAAAAATGGAATTAAAGTTTATTTTGATACAAAAAAATTGAAATTCATGGAGTTCTTTCATAATATACATTTTCCATGAATATTTTAAAGTATCCTCGTGTTTGTACCAATATTCAGTTATGCTTTTAAATATTTTTGTTTTGAATGACATTTTGAGTATTTTCATTTTCACAGTAATAGTTTAGTCCTAAGGTAATGTGCTGTGTTGGACTAATAAATTCAATTTTAAACCAAGGAATAAAAACTCTTTTTAGCCTACGTAATACTCTTCTTGACTTAGAAAAGACTTTTTGACCTTTTTATTCACCAGTAAAAATACTGTTCTTGTGTAGTTGGGAAGATCATTGTAATGTTGCCCTGCATAGATTTGCCACAAATAAGATGAGACTGAATCTGAACAGGTTTTTGGTGATGAGCGGGCACCCACGCATCTTTGCAATGCAGTCACCAAGGCCTAGGCAGACCGCGGTGTGTCCCGAGCCGTGCGGGCGCAGCAGGGCGTGCTCACGCCGGGCCGAGCTCCCGGCCTCCCAGCTCCTTCATGCTGACCTGCTTCCCACTGCATTGCCTGCACAGAACAACCCGCAGATGCCAGCTGTTTGATGAGTCTCCCAGCATGTTCTCTCACTACTCTGAAACTGCAGTTCCTCAGTGTATCTTTCATGTTTAAATCTAGGTGTATTCCGCATGCAGCTTCACCTTTTCAAAGATTCCTTCACCATACACCTTATCTAAACGGGTAAGACGATACTTTCTCCAGGTTGTAATCTCAGCATCCTTCTAGAATTTTAGAACTTCCTTTCCCCTTTCTCCTTTTTTTCTTCATTTTATGATTTATTCCAAAACAAACATTCTGGGGCTCGACAGGAATACGAGAGAAGGAAGCGGCCTTCGTCGGGGCTGGCTGTGAGGCCGTCCCTGAGCGGCATTAGAGTGATTCCGTGGAAAGGGAAGTATCCAGACAGAGGAGGAGCAGAGACCTCAGTGGTTAGAGAAGGCCGTGTGCAGGGGAGCCCTGGAGCAGCATCAGGGCTGCAGGCTGCAGGCTGGGCGCGTGTGCAGAAGATTCCAGGGACGCTCTTGGCAAGAGGAACCATTTTAGTAAACAGGGAGACAGAGGGCTTGGTGTGGCAAGACAGCCTGGCTGAAATGCAGCAACACGGACTGTCAGTGGCAAAGAAAGAACTAGCAACGGGGTAGAAGTATTATTTTTTGTTTTGTTTTTGTTGGTAAGATAGAAAGGAGTATTGTCTGTACAGTGGAATTGAAGAATGTGAAACTTCACTAACACAAAAACTTGTTTTTGTTAGATTAATGGGAAGTGGAGTGGTCAGAGTGCTGGAGGATGTGGGAATTTTCAAGAGACTCACAAAAATAACCCCATCTACCAATTCCACGTGGAAAAGCCTGGGCCGTTACTGATTGAGCTAAGAGGACCAAGGTGTGTGATGGGAAACGTTCCTGATGTCGTTAAAAGTGAACGCCGTAGGAGAGGATGAGGTTTGGAAACAGCTCTGCGTCTGTGTAGACGTTAGATTTGTGGTGACCGTGGCACCGGGGCGAGGGCGGTCTCTCCAGGGAATGGAATGGCCGAGTGCCCAGGGACGAGAAATGGTAACCAGACCCCACCTCACCTTGCATCCAAAACCAGTTCCAAGTGGATTCCACACCTAGGTGTGACCAGCAGAAGAGTACAGCCTCTGGAAGGTAGCAGAGGGTACTTCAGAAAGTTCATGGAAAATGCATCGCCTGATTCCGTGTGTCCGGGAACTTTCTAGGTACCCTTGTAGGCGAAACAAGGGATCCCATTGCCCTTTTGTATTTAATGTCTACAGAAATTGAACACGTAAGAATTTTTAGTTCATGAGCAGTTTTTCCTTTTATTGCGTATTCATGTCTTCTGCTCATTCTTCTGTTCCTGTTCTTAATTATAAAAGTTATGAACAAGGATATTAATTCCTTCATACATTTGCAAATGTTTTTCCACATAGAGAAGTAGCCTTTTTCCTTAAGGTTTTGTTTATTTGAAAGCCAGAGTAACAAAAAAAGAGGGAGACACAGGAAGAGGTCTTCCATCCACTGGTTCACTCCCTCAGTGGCTGTGGCTGGTCCAGGCTGAAGCCAGGAGCCTGAAACTCCATCCAAGGCTCCCATGTGGGTGGCAGGGGCCCAAGAACTTGGGCCATCCTCCAGTGCCTTCCCAGGTTCATTAGGAGGGAGCTGGATCAGAAACGGACCAGCTGGGACTCGAACTGGCGCCCAGATGTGAGGTGCTGTCACAGGCAGCAGCTTACCCCACTGCACCACAGCACCAGCCCCAAGGATCATTTTAAAGGAATCCAATCTGTCATTTCTGGATTCCTTTTACTGTAAACAGGAAATCTCACCCAAATACCAGATTTGTACCTTATTTTCTTCTGTGAATTAATTTTTTACATTTTTAAAAATCCATATGGTATATATTTCAGTATTTGATAGGAATTCAATTTTATTTTCAGCTCATCACCATCTAAATTAGTCCTTTATTTCCTTATTGATTGGGAGAACTATGTCAGTTCACTGTTTGTAGAAATTTCTATTTTATTCCAGGGCTTTCTTTGCTGTTCCATAGGCTTGTCTCCTATTACAATAAAAACTATCAGATCTTTTAAATTTACATGACAGAATATTTCATCTTTTAAATTAGTTCTCGGGGAACCTGTGATAAAAATAATCTCTTTTAAAGTAAGTTTAGTACAGTATTACTCTTTATGGCTTCAAATAAAAAACACACTTGATTAAAAACATACGGGGGTGCCGGCGCTGTGGTGTAGTGGGTAAAGCCACTACCTACAGTGCCAGCATCCCAGCGCCAGTTCAAGTCCTGGCTGCTCCACTTCCATCCAGCTCTCTGCTGTGGCCTGAGAAAGCAGTAGAAGATGGCTCAAGTCCTTGGTCCCCTGCATCCACATGGGAGACCCAGAAGCAGCTCCTGGCTCCTGGCTTTGGATTGGCCCAGATCCTGCTGTTGTGGCCAATTGGGGAGTGAACCAGCAGATGGAAGACATATCTCTCCCTCTCCCCCTCTCCCCTCTCCCCCCTCCCCCCTCTTCTCTCTTCTCTCCCTCTCTCCCTCTCTCCCTTTCTTCTCTCCCTCCCTCCCTCTCTCTCTCCCCCCTCCCTCCTTCTCTCCCTCCCCCCCCCCTCACCGCGTGACTCTTTCAATAAATATTTTTTTAAAGCACAGGGGATTTAGTATAATTAGAAGTGAAAATAGTTTGCAGCGGTTTCAGAAGCTTCAGCAAGCATACACGGGCACTTCAAAGAGCAGGAGCCACTGTCACGGCGTAGCAGCTAAAGCCGCCGGCTCTGGTACCAGCTTCCCTACGGGCGCCGGTTCAAGTCCCAGCTGCTGAGCTTCCCATCCAGCTCCCTGCTAATGGCCTGGAAAGCAGAAGATGGCCCAAGTGCTTGGACTCCTGCCATGTACATGGGAGACCCAGATGAAGCTCCTGGCTTTGGCCTGGCCCAGCCCCAGCTGTTGCAGCCGCCTGGGGAGTGAACCAGCAAATGGAAATGGAAGCTTGCTATTTCTGGCTCTTTCTCTCAATAACTCTTTCAAATAAATAAACCTTAAAAAATAATTTGTGGAAAATGAAAAGAAGCTGAGCTGATTTTTGAGCAAAAAGCTTTGAAATCCAGGCATTACTTCTGTAATACCCCTTTTTCCATTGACTTTGTGAAGACCCCTCATACTTGATAATCTGCACTTTAGATGTGCTTGTTTTCTATCTCATTTATTTCAGTGCTGTTCGTTTTCCTTGCCAGGCAATATAGCGTTGGATTTGAGGTTGTAGCAGTTTCTTGGGTAGGAGATCCTGGCCCTCACGGCTTCCAGAGGAAATCCAGCGGAGACTACAGGTAATGGCATTGGATTGTATAGAATTTATGGTTGACTCTTGGCACCATCCTCAATAAACCTTATTTACCCTGTCCCTGAATACAACAGGTGTGGATTCTGCTACCTCGAATTGGAAAATACACCTGCTGGGATCTTCAATATCATTCCTAGCACGTTTCTGCCTAAACAAGAAGGTCCTTTCTTCTTGGACTTTAATAGTACTGTCCCCATCAAGACGACACAGCTGCAGTGAGGGGACCCCTGCAGCCTTAGCACTTTGTTTACCCGGCTTCGGCTCCGCAGAGGAAGACACAGATCTTCAGGATGAGAAACGACCATCGTGCAGCTCTAGACAGCTCGTCACAGTGGAACCTGGTGCTTGTCAGTGTTGGGTAAGAAATGTATATAGTCAGAATTTCCTGAATCATCTAGAAACACTGTGTACATGGCTGTGTGTGCAGAGTTGGCTTGTACGTAGGGGCCACTCTGTATCAGACAGTGCATAGGATTAAAGACTAGACTCGTTCATCACTGTGACAGGCCTTTGCTAAGAGGACAGGGCAGGAGACCAGACGAGGAAGCAGAGGGGCAGAGACTGAGTGGAATGGCGGCCTGGAACGTTATCGCGTTCCCTTTTTACAGAGCATGCTGTAAGCTAAACCTGCTTGTGTTGGCTCCACTGTACATCTTGTACAACCAATTACCAAATCATGTCACTGTAACTGACTTTAATTTTGCATTATTTATGACTTAATGTTTCTTGTTGCCCAGATGTTAGGAAAGAGGAAAGCTTTAAGGATTGACTAGCTTAGCATGAAGACGCTCATGCTTAAGAATGCAGGCTGTGGACCCTAGACCCCTACATCACATGGACCTGTGTGGCAAGGACTGAGGTGTGGTCAGTGTTGTTGGAAGTAGTGACCTGACACACCGAAGACATATAGTTCAGTGTGGACAGTCTCATAAAATTGCTCTATAGTTTAATGCTCAGCACTTTGAAGAAGAAAATGGAGAATTTAATATATGGTGATTGGGTTAGAGAGCATTCAGGAAAATAATTTGCCATGAAGTCTAGTGTTGTGTAGATTGGCCAGTCATTTATATAAAACCCCATCAGAACAGGACACCCACGATTTTAAAGGTCTGAAATTAACTAATAGGGTGGGATTTTTCATTGTCTCTACTTTATAATTATCAAAACTTTTTATTTTGTATTTTTACTGCCTTTAATTGAAATAAAATGTTTATACTTAATGGAAACTGCTGGTTTAACTTAGAAAAATTTATTTATTGAAAGATTCTTCTGTGGTCTAAAAGAAAAGTATTTGCATGAACACACACGGGTCAACAAAAATACATAGTTCTTTTAACTTGGGATAGTGATGGATTATTTTCTGATATTGCACTTTTAGCATACTGATTCTAGCTGGATTAATTTCACTAATTTTCTGTGAGCTTTTAAAAAAAAAATCCAATGCATACAAGCTGTATATATTAAACGCACATGACTTGAGCCTTGTGTGTTAAAGATCTTGAGCAGGGCGTGTACTAAAGTGGGACCCGCCCTCAGGAATCGAATGGAGGAGACACGCATGGAGCAACTTACTGTACTACAGTGTTGAGTTCTCTAACAGAGCTGCAGGTGCAGTGCCACAGATGAAAGAGTAAACCACAACTTCTCAGATGCTAGGCAGAAAAGGGGTGAGTTCCCACACTCACCGGCAGCAAGCCTGGGTGACAGCTGGCAATGTGTCTGCTCATGTCCGGGCAGAGAGCACTTTTATAGAGAGAATCTGAGGAGAGCAAAATTATTTACACTGAACTGTGCTGGCTCTAGATAAGAGGGGCAAGACCACACGGGCCAGGAGGCCTGGGGATGGGCGGGCTGCTGCTGGGCTCTGAGCAGGACGCACTGGCACCCAGGGGCTCAGCCACTTCAGTCAGGGTGGTTTTAAGATTTGAAAGGCTGGCCTGCACCGCGGCTCGCTAGGCTAATCCTCTGCCTTGCGGCGCCGGCACACCGAGTTCTCATCCTGGTCGGGGCACCAGATTCTGTCCCGGTTGCCCCTCATCCAGTCCAGCTCTCTGGTGTGGCCTAGGAGTGCAGTGGAGGATGACCCAAGTGCTTGGGCCCTGCACCGCATGGGAGACCAGGAGAAGCACCTGGCTCCTGGCTTCGGATCAGCGCGATGCACAGGCTGCAGCGCGCCGGCCGTGGCGGCCATTGGAGGGTGAACCAACGGCAAAGGAAGACCTTTCTCTCTCTCACTGTCCACTCTGCCTGTCAAAAAAAAAAAAAAAGATTTGAAAGGCTGAGGTCCGGTGCCGTGGCTCGCTTGGCTAATCCTCCGCCTACAGCGCCGGCATCCTATATGGGCACCAGTTCTAGTCCCGGCTGCCCCTCTTCCAGTCCAGCTCTCTGCTGTGGCCCAAAAAGGCAGCAGAGGATGGCCCAAGTCCTTGGGCCCTGCACCCGCATGGGAGACCAGAAGGAAGCACCTGGCTCCTGGTTTCGGATCGGCGCATTGCCGGCCATAGCAGCCATTTAGGGAGTGAACCAAAGGAAGGAAGACCTTTCTCTCTCACTGTCTATAACTCTACCTGTCAGATAAAAAAATCTTTTAAAAAAGATTTGAAAGGCTGGGACTGGTGCTGTGGCCTAAAGCGCCAGCTTCTCATATGGGTGCTAGTTCTAGTCTCGGTTGCTCCTCTTCCGATCCAGCTCTCTACTATGGCCTGGGATAGCAGTAGAAGATGGCCCAAGTCCTTGGGCCCCTGCAACTGCGTGGGAGACCAGAAAGAGGCTCCTGGCTCTGGATCGGTGCAACTCCAGCCGTTGTGGCCATCTGGGGAGTGAACCAATGGATGAAAGACCTCTCTCTCTGCCTCTCCTCTCTCTGGGTAACTCTTTCAAATAAATAAATCTTAAAAAAAAAAAAAAAAAATTTGAAAGGCAGAGGTGACAAAGAGACATAGTGAAATCTTCCATCCACTGGTTCATTCTCCCAAAATGATGTCAACAGCCAGGGCTGGGCCAGGCCAAAGCCAGGAGCCTGGAACTCCATCCAGGTCTCCCACATGGGTGCAGGGGCCCAAGCACTTCGACCATCTTCCACTGCTTTCCCAGGCACATTAGCAGGAGCCGGGTCAGAAGTGGGACAGCCGGGACAGGAACTGGCGCTCATACAGGATGCCGGCATCACAGTGGCAGCTGACCTGCCTCGGCCTGCAGTCAAGGGTCCTTACGTGCAAGCATGGGGTACTTTTTGTTGTTGGTTTGGCCCACAGCTCGCCTCTCCCCTCCTTCCTCCTGTTCTTATAATTTAGGACCTTGGGATTCTTTTATCCAGAAGTTTAAGGAAGGTCTGAACCAATACAGAGAAACCTACTAGGCAGCCATAAAAAGTAGCAGTGAGTGCCTACTATGTAGCTAATGTGTGCATCCCTTTTTATCTTCCCACTGGTTGAACAGAGCACTGGTACCAGTACTTCTTTCCACGGCTGAGCAAATCCAGAGACGCGGCAGAGGTCCCAGCTCTCTGCCCAGGCTGCCAAGCTGTCCAGAGCGCGCCGGGGCTGCTCTGCTCCGTGCAGTGTGGGGCAGCGACTGCAGTAAAGCACACACCAGACGCTGACTCGGGGGGATGGGGGTGGGGGGCAAGCTCAGACCAGGTTTCAGGACAGTAACTGCAATGAATGATCAGAATGATCAGATACAAAGGGAAAACAGGCCAGGTCCTTAAAAAATATTAAAATTTGAAAGAGTTACACAGAGGAAAAGACCAAGATCTTCACCCACAGATCATTCCTGGGCTGGGCCAGGCTGAAGCCAGGAGCCCCCTCCGGGTCTCCCACATGGCAGCAGGAACCCAGACACTTGGGCCAGCCTCTGCTGCCCCCCTCCCAGGCCATCAGCAGGGAGCCAGATCACAAGTGGAGTAGCCTGGACACGAACCAGCACCCACACGGGATGCCGGCGTGCTAAGCCACAGTGCCAATCCCAGGCCAGGCCAGGCCCTTCTGAGGTCCTCAGTTCCAACGGTGGGGTAGAGTGGAGACAGAGAAACCAGTCAGGAGTCGATGGAGTTGGAGGGTGGCTGTTGGCCTGCGGGCAGAGCTTGGAGAGTTCAGAGAAGCCCATTAAAGGAAGGTGGTCCAGGAAAACCCAGGTCTGCAGTAAGCACATGGCGACGAGTGAGCTACCCCAAAATCAGAAGTCACATGTGAAGTAGAAGTGGCTAAGAACTGGTTTAGGGACCACATTTTTAGAAGTAGTAACTATGAAGATAAGGAGTGGGGGGTCTGGGGAGGTAAAGAAGCCAGGTGAGCAGGGATTCCCAGAGGCGGCTGCAGTGACAGGGGTGGGCACCGCATCACCCAGCAGTCCGCGAGGAGCGTCAGGAGGGGGCAGGGTCAGAGGGAGCCAGAGTCTGAAGTCAGCAAAGAAATAGATTACCCAGCAGTCCTAGCGCCCAAATCCAGGACACTACCTTGATGACGTAAGGCTTTAGTCTTCCAAACTCTGCCGGAAGGACTCAGAGTTTCGTTCTGAATCATTAGTGAAATATTCTGGGGCCAGTGCTGTGGTGCTGCGGATTAACGCCGTGGCCTGAAGCGCTGGCATCCCATATGGGTGCTGGTTCTAGTCCCAGCTGCTCCTCTTCTGATCCAGCTCTCTGCTATGGCCTGAGAAAGCAGAATAAGATGGCCTCAGTCCTTGGGCCCCTGCACCCGCGTGGGAGACCTGGAGGAAGCTCTTGGCTTCAGATCAGCATAGTTCCAGCTGTTGCAGCCAATTGGGGAGTAAACCAGCGAATGGAAGATAGCTCGCTCGCTCTCCCCCTCTCCCCGCTCTGTGTGACTCTTTCAAATAAATAAAATCTTTAAAAAATACTATAAAAAGTTAGTGAAATGTATTTTTGTGGTTTCTGTGTATTTACAAGAGAAATCTGCCACCCACACACAGGTGGAGGAGCTGCAAACCCTCCTAGTGTGGCTGCTCTTCTGGAAGGGAGAAAGTGAAACAATGTTTCAACTGCGGGGAGCAGTTTTTCTGACAGTAATTCAGGAAGGGGTCTGGGAATTCACAGTGCAAGGGGGTTTCATGAGAACTGAGTAGCTGTTTTATTTGTAAATCTAGTGGAAGGGCCTTCTGGGAGCTTTTCTGTAGGACAGGAAATATTAACTAGGAAAAAAGTATTTCTCGTTCACAGTGCAAAGGGTTATGAGCTTTCCTGAAACCACGCACTCTGTCCCCCACAGCAGACTTCAGCGTGTAGCACACTGACACGGGGACATCTCCATGAGACACAGGGCCCAAGATGACCATCGGACTCCCAGACCTGAGTTTTCCTCCAGGTCCGAAGCCCACGTGCGCCCCAACTCCCAGGTAGCAGCCTCTTGGGGTGAGGAGGCAGCGCACAGCTCCGGCGCTTGCCAGCTTCCCTTCATCCCCGCCCGCTGCCTGCTCGCCGCTCACCGCAGCAGCGGAAGGGGAACCGGGTCCCTGCTGTCAGGATTCCCGACCAGGAGTGACAAATGAGAACAGGTGGCCACCACCTTCATGCCCCACCCTGCGCCAAGAACACTGGGATTTTCTTAACTGAAGTCGCCAAACACAAGGTTTCTTAAGCCGTTTTTATTACACTCAAGGTATAAGACAAGTACAAAATAATCTTGTAAGTAGGATATTGTATCAGTGAATAAAAAAGGAGAAATCACGCAGTATGAAGAGCTTTGCAAACGCCTAAGATGCAGACGCTGCGACGTAACACACAGCCTGAAAGGGAGAGGCTGCTTTTCCCCTCGTTCAGAAATGCTGGATTTCCCGAAACAAAACAGGGCCAAAATAAAATAAAATAAAATAGGGTGCTCTAAGTATGCGTAACCAAGAGAGGAAGAAAGATAAAGCGGTCTTAACACTACTATTAGCATACCAGACGCCACTGCTCCTGTTTGACAGCCTTTGCCAACACATGCCTACTCCCTTCCCTTTCAGGAACAGCTTCCTCTAAGGAACTCTAGTGCTGCAAACCCCTTAAATAATTTCCTTACGTTACAACCTACAGAGAAAGGAACACTGGTCAGTCTTGGAGAACAGTGGAAGCCATTCCTCACATGCACTTCTCGTCGAAGATCGGCTGGCTGGCAGGGTGAGGTCTCTGCTGTGGAACCTTCCCTCCTATTCTATGAAACGCCCCTTCCGTCCGCAGCCCCCCGCCCCCGCCCTGGCACTCATCCATCCCACCCCCAAAAGTGCAATTCCCGGTGACTTTTTTCTGCGGCCTCTGAACGCCATAGGAAGTGGATGACAGCAAACTCCGTTCTCGGTTTCTTGAAGCCTTCACTGGGTCAAAACGGTGCTCGGAACACCCTGAAAAGGGTGTCTGCTGGGGGAGGCAGTGGGGATGGGGAGGGGGCCTGGGGAATGAGGGAGGGAACACCTCCTTCCTCCCAGCCAGCCTGAGGGGCAGGTGCACGCCGGGCCTGGCTCCGCAGCTCTCCCAGGAACGCGGTACTGCTTCCACAGCGCCGGCACACAGGCCGCTGCGAGCCGGGCCCAGTCCACCCGCCACAGCAGCTCTGCTCCGAAACACCAGCCAGCTCAGGGGTCTTACCAGAACAATCTGCAGCCCCCAAGGTCGCTGAGACCTCATTAGTTCAGTTCAAAGTAAATGCTTAAGATTTGGCATAGAGTGAACAACTATTGGCACGGTGCTCTCCAGTTTCCTGTATAAATAGTATTCACAGGGCCACGGGCCGGGTCAGCCGATCTGCACCACGTTTATGTCGGCAATGAGCCCCTCTCTTCCCTTGGAGCACTGGAGGGAGAGCTGCTGCACCCGGCTCTCCAGGGCCTGGCCCTCCAGGGACACGCTGCTCGGGCCCTTCCGGCAGCCGCCGCCGCCGCCGCCGCCGCTGCTGAGACCCCGGCTGTGGCTGGCTTTGTCACTTGTCTTATTTTCTGCCCCTTCCGCCCTGTCTCCTGGGGAGATAGAGAGAGCTCAAGTGAGTAGATGGGCAGGGGCCAGGAGGCCCACTCAACCCGCGGGGCTCCAGGGGCTGCCCACTGCACAGAAAGGGCGGCTCCCACACTCGAGCCCTGGAGAGCACAGGGCCTGGGCTCTGGCAGGAGCCCCCTGGGGAGCACGGCAAAGGCGCACCCGGGGCCCAGGCGCCTGGCACTGGGGGGACCCTGAGACCCAGCCGAGGGGTGGAAGGGTACAGAGTGGCCTGCCACAGCGCGAGGCTCCATGGACAGGGCAAGGCTGCAACTCACCTCGTTCCACCTCGCACTCGGGGGAGGAGGCCCCGCTGCACTCACTGCGGGGGCCCAGCACTGGGAACATCAGCCCGAACTCCGACAGGGACACGGGGCTGGGCAGGTCCAGGCTGCCGGGCCTCGCCACCGCAGGGAACGGCTCGGCTGTCTCCGACGGGCTCGTGGGTCCGGAGCTGAAGCTGGACACCGACTGCGTTTCTGAGTCATCTTCAGACACGAAGTTGCTGCAGGTGTCGTCTTCAAAGGCCTCCGAGGCCACTGGGGCGAGGGGACAGTCAGTCACACGGGTGCTGACGGTCACCTGCCCCTTCGACTTCCCCTCCCAGGGTGCCCTGCTTCAGACACAGCGCAGGGAACACACTGCGGCCCTGCCAAGCCTCTCCGCAGCCGGAGCCCTGACATGAGGTCCTCGCGATACCCGTAACCCTGCCCTCCACCTGGAAGAGCAATCAGCGGCAGAGCGGCCCTCTTGTCCACCTGTGTCCCTGAGACACACAGCTGCACAGGAAGGGGTCTGGCCCCGCCCACGCCAGGCTGGCCAGCTCCCCTCTGGCCCTACAGGAAAAGCAAGAGCCACTGGAAGACTTGGCCCTGCGGAGCCTGCAGCTGGGGGTCTTTGTTAGCCCCCGCTAACTCCTGAGCTCCGCAAACATGCACTCAGTGCCTACCTGGGTCCCTGTTTGCTCCCTCCGCAGGGCTCTGGAGCTCCGCCTGCCCTGGGGACCAGGACCATCGAGGCCCAGAGGCAGGGCCCTGGCCTCGTCTCCAAGTCTCCTGGAGCCCGCACACAGCCCATGTGTTACTAGGTCTTTCCTCCTCCCTCGCCTTTAGAAACAGCCTGGCAGCTCCCACAGAGAATTACTCCAAATGACAAGGGCTTCAGGAACGTTGGGGACACAAAACAGGCTCAGACCTCAATCCAAACCCCAACTCCACACCTTGCTGAGTGGTAACCTAACTTCTCTGGGCTCCAGCTTTCTCTCCGTGGAGGATTAATGAGCGGTAATTCACACACAGTCGCTGCTTAGATGATGGTTCCCTTTTCCCTGAGAACTAAAGAAGTCCTGGGGAAGCGCCCATGGGCCTTGTAGCACAGAAAAGAGGGGTGCAGGCCAGTGCCGGAGGGGTCTCCTGATTCACCATGAGAAGCCAGGTCAGATCTGTTGGGTCCCTGCCTGCCACGCGGGAGACCAGTCTGGGATGACTTCCAGACTCACGGGACCCCAGCATCCTGGGAAGCCGTAGCCTGCTGAGCTCTGAGACCCTCCGTGCCGGCCACAGAGGATGGGGACCTGGGAGCGCACCGCACGGCCCGACTCACCAGAGACGGCGTCCGGCTCTGGTTTGCTCCCCGCCAGGCCCTCCGCAGCCACGCTGCTGCCCTCCGCGCCAACGCCACAGCCGCGGGGCCCCATGGTGCTGGAGCGCCGCCGCTCGTGGATCTCGTCGGAGATCATCTCCAGGTTCTTCAGGGCCGTCTTGTACTCGCCTTTTGCCAGGCTCAGCTTGGCCTGCAGCTCGTCCACCGCCGCCTTCAGCAGCTGCACAGGAAGGGAGAGGCTCGGTGAGTGAGGGCGCCCCCTGCTGACCTCGAGCTGCACAGGTGACAGGTGCAAGCACACGGCCCCTGCCCATCACTTTGGGGATTGCCAACACACGAGGGAGGAAAGACCTGATTCCTCCCATCAGCCCCCCGACTCCCACCAGGGGACAGGCTCCAACAGCCCAAAGCCCACCCCAGCAGGGAACAACAGTCTGGCCGTCCTGGCCATTTGGCCCCCAACACAGTACTTCTCAAACATGCGCTCATGTGGAGGCCCCACTCCCAGAGTCTCTAACTCAGCAGGTGCAGGGCGGGGCCTGGGAGCCTGCCTTTCAATCCTGGGGCCCGCACAGGCTGCTGGTCCCAGGAGCACACAGTGCGAAGGCACAACCGGGCCCAAGACAGAAAGGGATGGAACAGCCCAGTCCAGGAGCTCCCGGGAAAACCACAGCCCAAACTGCATCCTGGGACAGCCCTGCTGCATCACAAGGCGGGGGCCGAGGGGCAGGAAGTCCCACCCGCCAGGAAGCCCCAGGCCACACGTACCTCCAGCTGCACGTAGTACTTCGCCTTGAGCTCAAAGTAAGGCCTACACAAGACAAGGAAGAAAGCGTTCAGAGTACCCTGGTGACCGTGACAGAGACCCCCACGGCTGTAGCAGAGGCCAAGGGGAAGGAGGGCGAGGCTCCCAGCCACCACCCGGGGTACACACGGCGGTGGGGGAAGCACAGCAGCACTGCCCACCTTCCCCTTGCCCACAAAAATGCCACGGACGCCAACACCTGCTGCTCAGCAGAGCCCAGAGCGCCCCCTGCAGGCCGTCTCCCTCACTGCACCTGGACCCCACCCAGGCCCAGGCCCCTCCCGGCTGGAACTGGAGTCCAGGGCCCCAGGACAGGTCTTTCTGGAGCCCCGCAGGTGCACCCTGCTCCAGGTCTCTGGCTGGCAGGCCATCCCCAGCCCCGCTCCTCTCTCTTGGAGGCCCAGCAATTTCGCAGGAAGCAGGGGCTTGGCGTGGCCCGGAGAAAGAGGGCGAAGGCCGCACCAGACTCACTTGGACTTGTTGATGGCTCTCTTGAGCTTCTTCTCCAGCTGCCGCATGCGGCCCATGGCGGCGTTGTACCTGGCCGCGGTCTCCTTATGCACCAGCTCGCTCCTCGTCTTGGTCTGCTCGGCCTCCATGACCTTCAGACAAGAGCAGGGGTCAGCCCGGGCAAGCCCAGAACAGCTGCTGCTTGGGGTGTGCCTTACATCACTCTGTAAAAATACGCTTTGGGGAAACGAGCAGGCAGAGAGAAACCGGGGCAGGGGCTGATGGCAGACAAACGGCCAAGCAGCACCAGGGCAAAGAGCAGAGCCATCGAGAAACTGGAAGGAGAGTCCTAGAAAGACGGGGCACCAGCAGGCACAGGGGCCCGTCAGGCTGCTGCCTGCAACGCTGGCACCCACGTGGGGCGCCAGTTCAGTCCAGCGGCTCTGCTTCCCACCCAGCTTCCTGCTGATGCGCCTGGGAAGACAGGCGATGATGACCCAAGGAGTCGGGCTTCTGCCGCCCATGTGGGAAGCAGGCCTGGAGGACCTGGCTCCTGGCTTCGGTCTGGCCCAGCCCTGGCTGTTGCAGCCACTTGGAGAGTGAACCGGATGGAAGATCTCTGGTCTCTCCCTCCCTCCCTGTCACTCCGCCTTCCAAGTAAAACATCTTAAACAGAGACGCAAACAGGTGTGACAGCAGTGTAGCCAACGAGGCAATCCCGATTTCGGTTGTTTGGGCCTTTCCCAAATGTCCCAAATTAGCTGGCCGGCCACAGAAGAATCCAGGACCTGGAAGGGTCAACGTTAAACAAAAGCCAAGTCGCTCCGATCTGATTTCAAGGCTTACAAAGGTTTATGACCAGGAGACCAAAGTTCTGGCAGGATGTCCTGGTGGGAACATTTTGTTAAGCCTGGTGACTCAAAGGCCATCGGTCCAGGGCCCTCAATAGCACACACCCAGAGACGGGGGCCCGGCCAGCCCTCTGCCCGGCCTCCTAAACCCAAGCAACAGAACAAGGCCTGCCTGGAGGAGAGGAGAAGCACCTGGCCACAGCGACAGCTTCCTAACCCCTCTCCATCTTCCACCAACAGCTCACGCACGCTGATCTGGGGTCTTGATTGTCCTGTGGAGCCCAGCAGGACACTGCAGGAAGGGGCCGCTGTGCCCAGAACTTAAGGTTAAGAGTGAGGCCCCCCACCTGGGAGGCCAACGTCCTGCCATCTCCTCCTGGCCAGCAGCCACGGTCAGCCACGGCGCACTGCGTTGTGATAAGGACTCTAAAGGCTAGCAGGGCAGGTCACGAAAGGCTTACTACAGGCATGAAAAAGTTGGGGGGGGGGGGCGGCTGTGGTGTAGCAGGTAAAGCCCCAGCGTGCAGCCCCAGCATCCCGTGTGGGTGCAGGTTCAAGTCTCAGCTGCTCCACTTCTGATCCAGCTGCCTGCTAATGTGCCTGGGAAAGCAACAGAAGATGGCCCGAGTGCCTGGGCCCTTGCACCTGTGTGGGAGACCTCCAAGAAGCTCCTGGTTTTCAATCGGCCCAGCTCTGGCCTTTTAGGGAGTGAACCAGTAGACGGAAGACCTTTCTCTCTCTTCCTCTGTGTGTGTGTGTTTGTATGTAACTGCCTTTTTTTTTTTTAAGACAGAGTTACAGAGCCAGGTAAAACCAAAGAGAAAGGGACAGAGAGACAGAGAGGTCTTCCATCTGCTGGCTCACTCCCCAAATGAATTCAACGGCCAGAGCTGAGCTGATCCGAAGCCAGGAGCTTCTTCCAGGTCTCCCAAGTGGGTGCAGGGGCCCAGGGACTTGGGCCATCGTCTACTGCTTTCCCAGGCCACAGCAGAGAGCTGGGTCAGAAGTGGAGCAGTTGGGTCTCAAACTGGCACCCATGTGGGATGCCAGCGCTTCAGGCCAGGCGTTAACCCACTACGCCACAGCGCCAGCCCCAGTGATGTATCTTTTAACAAAGGCTTCCACACTGGTAGTAGTTTTTAAAACAATAAAAACAAAACCAGAAGCAACTGAGCTAAGGCAGTGGTGACGCGCTTGCTCAACCGGGACCAGAGGGCTGGAAGCATTTTTTCTTTTTGCACTGAAACGCACGAGAAGCATGTCACACGTGACCCTGGGGGAAACAGCAGTGACTCTCGGGGTGGTCTCAGATCTCAGGCTCTAGGGCTCTACCCACAGGACTCTGATGAAAACTCAAAACCAGACACCGGGCTGGGGAGCTGTGCGGCACACAGAGGCAGAGGCTTCCTGACCTCAGGCGCTCACACAGCTCCCAGCAAGACTGCGAGGTGACAGACAAGCACATCACTGGCCCCGCTCTGCCCGTCAGGCCGCGTCCACCATGTCCCGGCCCAAGCCCACCCTCCCTGCCTACACTCGCAGCCTCCCGAGCTGGGAGGGAGGCCCACACACATTCAGCTTCCCGCCTCCGGGGAGAAGGCCACCAAGCGTGTCACCTTGGCCACGTCTCCTAGGTAACCAAGGAGCCCCCCCCCCCTCCTGCTGCAGCCTGCATCAGGCAAGGGAGGAGGGGGCAGCCCCGGGCCCAGGGTTCTCCAGGGAAGTGGAAGCAGCAGGGAACAGAGCACAGCCACAGAAGCGGCCCAAGGAACAGCCATGGCTCAGACCTAAGGCCCCTGAAGCCACACCCCAGGCCCCCCAAGGGGCACCCTGCTCTCCTCAAAGGTCCCGTTAACCAGACGTCAGGTCTGGACTCGAGAACCCCACCCCCATCCCTGTACCAAGCTCTTCCTCTTTACTCCCATCATATTCAGTTCAGAGCCCCATGCGCTGATTAAGTACCTGCTGTGTACAGGCACTGCCCAGCACACAACAGACTAAGCCCAGCAGTGACTCTCAAGTCAGCAACACCTGGAGCCCGCGGCAGGTGAACCTGGGAGGGCGACCTCGAGTCTGTGGTCTTTGGGGCAGTGGCAGCCAAAGTGCTGCAGGGGCTGGCAGGGGCTGCGCTCCCTCCTCTCATCCGGCCCTGGGGCCCTCTGCCCCACCGCCATCTGCCCGGGCCAGCTCCCAGGAGCACTCTGCTCCAGGGGGCCGAGCTGGATACTCTGGAACTTTCTCCATGCCTGGGGCGAGCCACCGGCTCCCTGCCAACTTCAGACTGTGTCTGCCTCAGCCGGCAGCCCTAAGAAGCCAGGCCACCCTGGGGTTCCCGAAACCTTCAGACACCCACTCCACCCCCGGGACCGCCCAGGAGACAGCCAGAGCCGGCACCAGGCAAGCAGGTGGGCAGCGGGCCCTGGGATGCCACCCAAGACCAGCCACCACCCTCCCCGCCCCGTCCAGCACCGGCAGCGTGCCCGCCCCCGGGAGCCCTGCCCTTGCTCAGAGCAGCCCACAGGAGACTTGTCCAACAGCTGGGGCCTCCCTATCCAGACGCCGGTGGGCACTGCACAGGTGGGCCAAGCTTCACCCTGCGTCCCAAGCCTGCAGAACGACCCGCACCAAGTGGGAGCTACCCGGCCGACATGGCCGCAGCTTGCTGCTTGCCCGTCCCCAGGGGCCTGTCCCTCCGTGTCTTGCCGGCAGCACAGGGCCAAGGCCAGGCCGCTCCGCAGGGAACAGCAGTCTCACCGTCTGCTCAGGCCCTCAGTGAGCCCTGCACACCACTGCGTGATTCTTCCCACTCCCAAGAAGGCAGCTCTCACCACCACACGGGAGGGGGCGGTTCAGACCCACATGTGCCAGCACGGCTGCCCCACGCAGCTCACCTGCTCCCCGGGACCAGGGGCTGGGGCTGGCTGAGCCTCCGGCAGCCACCTGCTGCACCAGCTCGGAACAGCCTAGGCCCCCCCAGCTCCCAGCCGTGTTCCCTCCTCCCGGGCCCACCCTCCTGCAGCAGGGCCAGGACAAAACGCCCTCACGTTCCCAGAAAGGCCAGCCCTGGGCCCTCCTCCCCCTCCTCTTCTTTTTTTATGTGTGTAGGTATTTATTTAACAGAGGACGAGGCGAGGTGGCATGGACTCCCACATCGCCCATCCTCTGCTTCACCCCCCAAATGCCCACGATGGCCCGGCTGGACCAGGCAGAAGCCAGGAGGCAGGAGCTCAATCCAGGTCTCCCACTTGGGAGACGGGGAGCCAACCACGTGAGCCATCACCCTGCTGCCTCCCAGGGTGTGCACCAGAGCAGGAAGCTGGAGGTGGGAGCAGAACTGAGACTAAACCCAGGCACCCCGACATGGAATGGGGTGTCCCGGGCAGCGTCCTAACCCCAGGCCGAACACCTGCACCCCAGCCTTGCTCTGGGTCTGCTCTTCCTCGGCCTTAGGCTAGTACCTTCCTTGGACGCAGGCTTCCCGGAGGATTAAGTCAGACAAGCAGTGTCCCTCGGCAGGATGAGCGCCCAGGCCCGTGAGGCTCTGCGGTGGTCAACATGAGCCCCCTTCTGGGGAGACGGGATCCCAGAGATGGGTTCCCGGTCAGCAGCACAACCGCAAAGCCAGGCGTCTGGCCTGCAGGGAGCATGCAGCTCTGTGGCACCCTCACGTCCAGAGAGCTTGCCCTGCAGGCTGCATTCAGGCTGCCTCTTGCTGGCGTCAGTTTTGAATCCGTCAGTTCAGGGAGAAGCAGTCAGACTATGCAACCGTGAAGGAAATGAGAAACGCCAACCCCAAGGTGGAAAGCCTGACCCTGGCCCTGGCCCTGGCCCTGGCCCTCTCATCTGCAGAGGTGTCCCCCATGGCCAAGGACACGGAACGACTGGGCCCTTCCCTAAGGAAGCCATGGAGAAGGCACACATCCCCTGAGCCTCCAGGGCCACTGTGGAGCCCTGCGTGACCTCAGGAGGTGCCAGGACATCTCGTACAGCTCCAGGTGTGTGCACTGCACAACTGCAGAGAGCGACTTTCCCCAAGACTGCTGTGAACAGTGCCCCCTGCTCAAAGTGTGCAGTGTGGAAGTCCGGAAGCACCTCTCCTTGGGCACACTCCCCCCCGCCACTAGGGCCTCAAAACTGGGAAACTAGATAATCAGTGCAGGGCTGAGCATTTGGCCTAGCAGTTAAGACACCCAACATCCTGCAGCTGAGTGCCCCAGTCTGATTCCCGCTCTGGCTTCTGACTCCAGCCTCTGCCAGGGCAGAGCCCGGACGGCTCCAGCAACTGGGTCCCCGGTTGGAGACCCCAGGGAGACCCGGATGGACTTCTGGGCTCCCAGCTTTGGCCCTAGCCCAGCCTCGGCCATTGTGGGTATCTGGGGAATGAACCAGCAGATGGGAGATTTCTTTGTGAGTCTCTCATACGAAACAAATGTTTGGAAAAAATAATTTTAATTTTGTAAAGTGACATTCAAAGCAGATGCATGCTTTGCTCGGTGTTTTTTGTTTGTTTGTTTGTTTGTTTTTAAGCTTTGCTCGTCTTTTAAAGAACACATGGAATAATTTCTTACAGGCCGACCCAGAGCTCCAGCAGGGGTGGAGGGAGGCTTTGAGGACAGCTGATGGCTGGGTTCTCTTAGTGCAGGGAGGGCAGGCACGGGGAGTGGAATGACGGGGTGTCCATTTCAAACCTCTCTGGCTTGTCAATCTCCAAGATTTCCACCCTCCCCTTTGGCTTCCCCGACTGACCCCCAAAAAGCGGTCCCAGCCTGGACTCAGCTGTGAGCATCAGGCCCACTGGGGGGCAGAAGACTCACACAGAGCCAGCTCCTGGGCAGACCCGCGGGGAGGTGGTCAAGGATCTGACCCTGGCTTTCTATTTAAGGAAGCGCGGGCCCCTATCCGTGCGACACTGAAAGGGGAGAGGCTGCTGGCACCCCTCCCGCCTTTCTATTCCAGTCCCCTGGCAGCCTCGGGAGCCACAGCTCAGCACCGTGACCTGACCCTGCCTCCCTGACCCCGGCCTGGGCCAGAGCTGTGGTCTGACGCCCCCGGAGCGAAGCTCCCTGGCCACCCTGCAGTCAGCCAGTTGGGGGGTGGGGGTGGGGGGGGGAGGCCGGGCCCAGGCTGGCGCTGAAGGTCAGCAGGAACAGGAGGGAGGAACCCAGGAGGCCCCCATTCTGGGCAGCATAGAAGCCCAGCAGAGGCAGGCAGGAGTGCCCAGGTCCCGCGCAGCCAAACTGTCCTCTCTACCTGCCCCTGCCCAGGTCCCGCTGTCATCCCTACCTGTCCCCCAGCCCCCAAGTCCTGTGCTGAAACCTGATCCCTGGCGTGGTGGCCTTAGGGGGTGGGGCCTTTGGGCTGATCAGCTCACAGTGTAAAGCCTCTGTTAACAGTACTGGTGCCTTTATGACAGAGACCCAAGAGAGCTCTGTGCCCCGTGCCACCACGAGCCGGGAGATGAGCCCTCTGTAGACACACCTGCCGGCGCCTCGTTCTCAGGAACTGGGGGGTGCACTTTTCTGGGGCTTATAAACCACTGGGTTTACGGTCCATCAGTTACAGCAGCCCCAGCGGACCAGAGTTCTACCACTTCCCACGTGGAGCCACCTGGCCAGACAGGAGCCCCAGAATAACAGCAGAAAACCAAGCCAGTCAAGGACTGAAGATCAGACACAGCCCGCTTCCTCCACACAGGCTGGCTCCTCGAATCCCAGCCTCACCAGGCCCCCTGAACTCTGGTCTAATCCACCACGACCCCCGCCTTCCACCAACAGCACCACCGCCGAGCCCAGGTCCAGCGCGGTTGAGACGTCCACTTGGAACTCCACACCCGGGCACGGCCCTCTGCTGGGGCTCCGTGGGAATGGACTGTGGAAAACTACCTGGTCCCCCTGAGGTGCCCAAGTCCACGGTCAAGACCTTCAGGGATGAGCTCTACCAGGCTGACCTCCAAGCGGCCCTGAGCGGGGGAGCAGTGACCCGAGTGGGACCTGGCACCAGGCTGGGACCACCTGAAGATAAGCTGACCTCTGGAGAGAGACTATGGACACCTGGGGGAACGCAGCGCATGCGCAGTGCAGCGCGGGCGCAGCCGCAGCCCAGGGCGGCTCCTACCCTCTGGGTGGCGTGGTTCAGCATCTCCTGCCAGGCGGAGTCGAACTGTCGCTTGTCATCCTCCAGCAGCCGCTGCTCGGCCAGCGAGATGGTCTCCTTGGCGGCACGCAGCACCTCCGTGGCCCTCTGGAAGTCCTGTGTGGCCTTCTGGGCTTCCAGCTGAGCCTGCGTGACAAAGCACCCCCGTAAGAAGTGACAGGGGCTCCCCATGGCCTGTCACGCTCTCCCCCACCCCGACCCCCACCCCCAAGGAAACGAGCACCCTGAGAGCCAGGATGTGCCCCGTCCAGCTCTGCCTCTCCCACTCTGGGACAGGCGAGGTACCCCAAGGCCTTGGAAACGCCAGACAGGACAACAGTCGCCCGACGAGGAGCGGGTGCCGACTCGCTGAACGGGTACTTTTCCCAATGCAGGACCCAAAGGATCAGAAGAAACACATGGGCCCTCAGTCAGTGGCAGACAGGTGCACCCAGCTGTGGTCACACGCTCCGGGAGATTCCTAAGGCCAAGGTGGACACGGTGGTGCCCAATACCTTCCCTGCCCAGGCCTGTGGCTCAACTGTGGGCATGTCAGAACCAGAGAGGCCCCACGGGAGCAGGATCCCAAGGGAGCACGGGCCACCCAGGGTCACAGGGCTGGTTAACGGGGAGCTGGGGGCAGACTGCTGGCAGCACGGTCCCCAGGCCAGCACTGTGGCTCTGCCACACAGCCCCCCACTGCAGTCACACTCACGGACACCAGCGACAAGGGAAGGGCCTACCTGTAAGAGCTCAGCCCCACCAGCCCGTGGGGGCTCCTGAGCATCTGAAATGGTATTAATCCGCTGTGGAGCACAAAACACGCCTAATTTTTAAAGACTCTCTACAAAACAGCCCCTGGGTGATTTGTGCACTTAGTACACGATGAAACATCTGGGATATAGGGAGGCCAAGTAAAATACATTCAAATTAAGGTCATTTGTTTCCTTTTTTAAAATTTATTTGACAGGTAGAGTTATAGACAGTGAGAGAGAGAGACAGAGAGAAAGGTCTTCCTTCCGTTGGTTCACTCCCTAAATGGCTGCTACGGCCGGCGCGCTGCGCCGATCCGAAGCCAGGAGCCAGGTGCCTCCTCCTGGTCTCCCACGCGGGTGCAGGCGCCCAAGCACTTGGGCCATCCTCCACTGCACTCCCGGGCCACAGCAGAGAGCTGGCCTGGAAGAGGAGCAACTGGGACTAGAACCCGGCGCCCATATGGGATGCCAGTGCCGCAGGCGGAGGATTAACCTATGGTGCTGCCCCCCCCCTTTTTTTTCCCCCACTCTGTCTACTGGGAAATGTAAAATACGTAGCAGACGCACACTGCATTTCTCTAGGATGGGGGAAATGCTTCCCAAAGAACAGGCCGCGTGGCTATGACTACAGCAGTGTGAATGTGTCTGAAATCAGCTGCCAAACATCCCGTTCACCCGCCAAAGCCCCCGCAGGCCACGGCCAAGGGTCGGCCACCGCAGGGTCCCCCTAGGCTGACAGAGGCCCTGCTGGGACACCCAGGGGGCAGCCCCCTGGGGCTCAGAAGGGAGAAGGACCAGCAGGGCCCCACCCTGCCCGGGAGTGACTCTCACATGACTTAGAGGAAGTGTTCAGAAACCGCAGGCTGAGGGCGCTTGTGAAGAAGATGAAGGGGAAAAGGAGAACCTGAGGCTTGGGAGCACGCCAGCTCCCCACCCCCACCCCGCCCCAGGGCAAAAGGGGAGGGGGAGGGGCCCCAGGGGGGCTCCGCCAGGAAGCAGCCCAAGGTGGACTCCGCAGCCTGCAGGGAGTCCACAGGGAACTCCAAGGAGAAATGACTTCCTGCAGGGCGAGCTGCAGGGGTCCTGGCCGAGGACAAAGGAGAGGGTGACACAGAGACAGGCAAGGGCCAGCGCAGGCCAAGCCGGGAGGAACCCAGTGCCCTGAGAAGAGGATCTCTAAGAGCTCTTGCGGCCTCGGCTCACAAGGAAGGCCAGGCAACACCTTTGATGAGGAACCTGCCTGCCGCGGCCCCACCCTGCGGCCCTGGGACCAGCCAAGTCACCCACGCCCACTCAGGCGTGCTCAGCCACACTACCTCCCTGGAGCTGATCAACCCACTGAGGAGCAACGTGGCCGGCAAGACCCACCCCGCCCCCCTCACCACACTGCAAACCAACACCAGGAGACACAGGAGGACGCTGTACCTGCCAGGACACTCACAGGACATCTCGCTGCAATCCTCCCTAATTATGAACCTATTCTCTGTTCAAGCAAGTAGAGATGCCCTTGCAGGGATGTCCCCAACACAGCGGCGGCCACACCGCAGCCTGGCACTTCCCATAGCTCCTCCCAAGAAGATGACTCCCAGACTCCACGGAGGCGGGGGAGACATGGCTCGGCCCAGGCGGCCGTGCATGACACATCTTTTTTGTAAGGATTCATTCATTTATTTATTTGAAAGGCAGCACTATAGCAAAGGGTGGTGGAGACAGAGAGAGCTTCCATCCACTGGTTCACTCCACAAATGGCCGCAACGACCGGGCATTGTGTGCCACCCCAGAGCGTCTCCCCAGTTCAAGAACTGCCAAGCAAGGGGCCAGCGCTGTGGTGTAGAGGGTAAAGCCGCCACCTGCAGTGCCCGCATCCCATATGGGCACTGGTTTGGGTCTGAGCTGCTCCACTTCGATCCAGCTCTCTGCTATGGCCTGGGAAAGCAGTAGAGGATGGCCCAAGTGCTTGGGCCCTGCACCCACATGGCAAACTGGGAAGAAGCTCCTGGCTCCTGGCTTCAGATCAGCACAGCTCTAGCTGCTGCAGCCATCGGAGGAGTGAACCAGTAGGTAGAAGACCTCTCTCTCTCTCTCTCTCTGCCTCTGTCTCTCTGTAACTCTTTCAAGTAAATTAAAAAAAAAAAAAAAAAAAAAAAGAGCTGCGAAGCAGGAGGGGCCAAGGTTTTGTGCCAATACCTGTGAACCCTCCCACACTTTTTTTTATCCTCCACTGCCCTCCTGGGCCACAGCAGAGAGCTGGATTGGAAGAGGGACAGCCGGAACTAGAACCAGCACCCATATGGGATGCCGGCACCACAGGTGGAGGATTAACCAAGTGAGCCACGGCGCCGGCCCGCCTCCCACACTTCTATACCCTTCTCAGTCATGGCGGCTCATGGCCTGCCAACCACACAGCAGGCCCCCGGAACCAGCACGCCCCAGGTCACAGCCCTCCTGTCACTGCAGGGGCACTGCAGTCACCCACCCTGGGCAGAGGAGGCGCCTTGCTGCGGGCTTCCTCCTGCTCTCCCCACGGTGCTGCCGGCACCACAGCAGCATCCCCCCTCACCCACACAGAACTGCCGATGTTGGGGGGTGGGGGCGCCACACTCACAGACGGGGCTCACCGCCACACCTAGACCCCCAGCCCACAGAACTCAAGGACAGAGAAACAATGTGCATCAGCCATTTTATCACGGAAACAAAAACTCAGGGTCCCCTGCTGGGGCGGGTCTGTCCCTTCCTCCCTGCGCTGCCACTCACACGCCTGCCATCTCCACAGCACCCCCAGGACACAGCAGCACCTGCAAGGTGTGCAAGACACATCCATGAGGGAAGCCTCTACACCCTTCCACTGCGATGCACAACACACAGACCCGGGCCACGGAAAGTGGCCTGGTCACCGCCCGACGATCTGAGGGCGGGCACAGCAGGACGGACGCCACCCGTGGCAGGAAGCGCCCGCTCTGGAGCTGTGCCCGTGACAGTCCTCGGCAGTTAATGAGTAGCTGCTGGCTTCCCCTGAGAAAAGGGGCCCAGGAGTGGGCTGTGCAAAGAACCGGGGGTCCCAGCTCTAGAAATAACATCTTCCTGCCTCAGCAGACGAGACCCGGCCGGCACAAGACGCCCCGCAGAGCTCTGAGCCCAGCGCCGGGAGGTGGAGGAGCCAGGTCATTCCCGTGCTCCGCTTCTGCCTCGACAGGCCCAGCCCTGGCTACCTGGGCATCAGCAGCACAGCTACCAACACTTGCAGGGACAGCCGTCCAGAGATGGTCCCACCAGCACCACACGGATGGTTCTCCATAGCTCTCCAAGGCCCAGGACCCCAGCTCTTAACAAGTGGCAACAAAGCAAACATTCCAACGCCTTGGACAGAACTGGCATTGACTGCCCAGGACAATCGGGCCACTGTGAGGCCGCAGGAGGAACAGGGCACATTCCTGGCACCAACAACAATGGCCATTGTCGTGGGTCCATGACCTTGAACAAGTCACTCACCTCCGCAGACTGGAATGCCAAGGCCTGTGGTCCCCCAGGGGCTGCACACAAAGAATCACAGCGGTGGTCAGCAGCCACGGGCAGTGGGCCGTGGAACCATCGAATGACTTTGCTTTTGCAACATCACTGTATGCTTGCAAGTTTTCCACAATAAAAAGTTTCTAAAACTGCTTCCTGGTGCGTGTCTTAATCAGCTATCCCTTCGCTGGTGATCTACCATTCAGTTCTTTATACTCCACGCCATGCCACTGGGTTAAGGAGTAACAGTGGGAGGAGCAGGAGGCAGCCCCTGCTCCTGAGCAAACCACAACAAAGCAGCTGCTTCCAGTGGCTTGCTTTAAACCAATCCTAAGACGGCACATATTTGAAACGGCTGGGGAAATCTGAAAAAGAACTAGACGATATTTAAGAATTATGACTGGGCCGGTGTTGTGGCACAGGGCATTAATGAGCCAGTGCACATAATGCTGGCAGCCCATATGGGCGCCAGTTTGAGTCCTGCCTGCTCCACTTCCAATCCAGCTCCCGGCTAAGGCACCTGGGAAAGCAGCAGAAGATGGCCCAAGTGCTTGGGCCCCTGCACCCACATGGCGGATAACCAGGCTCCTGGCTTCAACCGGGCCAGCCTTGGTCACCGCGGCCAGCTGGGGAGTGAATCAGTAGATGCTCAATTCTACAATCTCTCTCTCTCACGCTCGCTCACCCTGCCTTTCAGAAAAATGAATACTTTTTTTTATAAAACATCTATGATTAACTTTGTTAAGAAATAAAACTGTGATCTTTTAAAGGTTCTTCTCCGCTAGGGTGAGTGAGTATCGAGACGGGGAAATGAAACATGAGTGACGTTAGTAACTGCTGACGCCAGCGACAGGGACAGGGGGTTCACAATGACTCTCTCCCTGCTTTAGTGTACACCTGAGAAATTCCAAAAAAGAAAGTTACGGGGGTGAGGAGGCCGGTACTGTGGTGTAGCGGGTGCCGGCACCCAATATGGGCACCGGTTCAAGTCCCGGCTGCTCTACTTCCCATCCAGCTCTCTGCTATGGCCTGAGAAAACAGTAGAAGATGGCCCAAGTGCTTGGGCCCCTGCACCAGTGTGGGAAACCCAGAAGAAGCTCCTGGCTCCAGATTGGCTTAGCTTCAGCCATTTAGGCCATTTGGGGAGTGAGCCAGCGGATGGAAGACCTCTCTCTCTTTCTCTCTCTGCCTCCGCCTCTCTGTAACTATGCCTTTCAAATAAATACAATCTTTAAAAAAAAAGTTACAAAGCCTGGTCTTCGAAACCACTGGTTCATCAGTTACTGCTTTTGCTAGTTCCCTTTCACGTAACCCTTAAGGAAATGCTACTCACTAGAACAGGGATGCTGGCGGGCCCTACAAGAGGCAAGATTTTCAGAAAGTAAACAAAACCAAAAGAAAGAAACGCCTCTAAGATGGGCAGTGAGGGGAGTTTAGGAGGCAAAATGCTCTCTCCTGCTATGACACTAACCCCCAGCTCATTCCAAGTCCTACCATGGACAGAAGACCAAAAGCACTAATAAAAGCCACTCTCATTACACAGTCCTCCCAGGCAGGGCCAAAGCCTGCCTGCAGGCCTGGGCCAATGCTACCCTCCACTCACACTGCCCTGGCGGAGGGCACAGCAGGCGCCAGCAAAGGGCATTTGGTTACCACAGCCCCAGTGGGTGCCATGTGGAGTCTGGCCTCCAGGCCTGCTGGCAGGTTCTGTACCCATTTACACTCAAAGCAACAGGCCTGGTCCAAGCTCCAGGGCTTAGCAAGGAAGGGAACTGGAACTCGAACCCAGACCCCCAACCCCAACAAGCTGCAGGGACGCAGCACACCCGGGCCCTGTGCCGTTCCACGTCTCCAACGCTGCAGCCTGCTGAGGAGCTCACGAAAACTCACTTCCAGAAACCCCCTGCACACTGCCAGCTGCACACCCACTCCACCGAGCGGGCACAGGCGTGGCGCGCCCTCTGTGGCTCCGTACCTAGGCACCAATGGCTCAATGGAACCCGCAGCAGAGGTGCCTGCCATGGTGACTTCGCTGGATTAAATGAAAAGCTTTCTGTCTGGCCTCCCCGCTCCCAGTCCCACACTCCACGTGGCGTAGACCGAGTCTCACACAACAGCATTCGGGACACTGGCACTCCTGACAAAGTGTGCATCTGATGGCCTGCTCCCTGGCCTAACACCCCTTCCTCAACAGGACCAGGCTGCGGCACACGCTCCCCCTGCCCAGCGAGACGGAGCCCCTCACCATCCACTCCCTACTCCTGGAGGCCAGGAACACGCCCTTCTCCCTCACCTCCCTGCAGGGGACTCCGGCTCATCCTCAGAAACCCATCTCAAACGTCCGGTCCTCTGAATTCTCACGTACCACGGCGTGCTGGAGGCCGCCACCGAATGGTCAGCTCTTCTTGCTTATGGAATCCCTGAGGCCATTTAAAAAGTTCTTGTCACCCCTCAGTCTACAACGAATGGTCCTATTCTAGACTCACAGGTCCCCTCTTTCCTGAATTTCTACTGAGCTTCAGTTTGCCAGCACTTGATGGAGAACCCGTTCAGACAGCCTATACTGCTCAGCAGCAGCCAAGCACCCGAGAATCTGCAAACCCAAAACTTGGCAAACGTGGGAATCATGCACCCAGCACGGAGCAGAACGCCTGCCACTCCCCCTCCCCGCCCCACACACAGCCATGCTGCGGCATGGCTGGTGTGTTCCCCGTCCCCGAGCCCGTCCCATGTCCCAGAAAGACTACTCCCCAGCTCCTACCCACCACTGTGCTGAAGAAGGCCACTCTCATGCTCAGCCAACACGGGAAGACCAAGTCTGTGGTTCCCGAACCACCCATCCTTCCCAAACTCCCTCAATCACATCCAGACGGCTAGGAAACTAACAGCCAATCACAAGGAGACATCATCACACATGGCCCAGGGAGGCTCAGCCTCTGGATTCCGGGAAAGAGGCAGTGAGAACACATGGAGCGCTGCCCATCCTCACCACCTGCCCAGCCCGCCACGCGGTGCTAATCCTGCACTCCGCTCAGCTTCACTCGGAAACTGCTTTCTAACATGAGTTAAACAAACAGGTTAGGGGTGGGCATTAGGCACAGCGCCATCAAGATGCCTGCATCCTAAGGCCGGTGCTGTGGCGTAGCGGGTAAGGCCACCTGCGATGCCGGCATCCCATCCTGGCTGCTCCACCTCTGATCCAGCTCTTTGCTATGGCCTGGGAAAGCAGTGGAAGATGGCCCAACACCCTGGGCCCCTGCATCCACGTGGGAGACCCGGAGGAGGCTCCTGGCTCCTGGCTTCAGATCAGCACAGCTCCGGCCATTGCGGGCAATTGGGGAGTGAACCAATGAATGGAAGACCCCCCTCTCTCTCTCTCTCTGCCTCTCCTTCTCTCTGTGTAATTCTTTCAAATAAATAAATAAATCTTAAAAAAAAAAAATATGTCTGCTTCCCATTTTGAGTCCCAGGACTGCTTCTAGTCCAACTTCCTCCTGGAAGGCAGCAGGTGACAACTCAAATAATTGAGTCCCTGTCACCTACACAGCACGTTCCCAGCTTTGCCCTGGTTTAACCCCAGATGTTGTGGGCATTTGAGGAGTGAACCAGAGAATGCAACAGGTAGATGTAGATACCTGTGTATTTGTTTGTGTGTGTGTACATTTCAAATAAAGATACATGGGTTCAGAGCCAGACATTCAGCTCATTGGTTAAGAGGCTGGTTAAGAAGCCTACGTCCAGAGCCATCGCTGTAGCGCAGTGGGTTAGGCCGTGGCCTGCAGTGCCAGCATCCAATATGGGTGCCGGTTTGAGTCCTGATTAATCCTCTTCTGATCCAGCTCCCTGCTAATGTGCCTGGAAAAGAAGCAGAAGATGGCCCAAGAGCTTGGGCCCCTGCACCCATGTGGAAGACCTGGATGGAGTTGCTGGCTCCTGGCTTTGGCCTGGCCATTTGGATTGTCAACCAGCAGATTAAAGATCCCTTCCTCTCTCTCTCTCTGCTTATCAAATAAATCAATCTTTGGAAAAAAAGGACAACGACAATGACCATGTCCTACCTCAGAGTGCCCAGGTTCAAGTCTCACCTAGGGCTTTTGACTCCATCTTCCCACCAGTGCAGACCCCTGGGAGCAGTGGTGATGGCTCAAGTAGTCAGGTTCCCGCCACCCACATGGGAACACCGTGGATGGAGTTCCCAGCTCCTGGCTCGCGCCCCTGCTGCTGTGAGCATCTGGGACTTAAACCAGCTGATGGGATCTGGCTGGTGAGCTGTCTCTCAAACTAAATAGATACATAAGTGGGTTTTAAAGCCATTGCTATCCCTGAGACAATAAATACTCAAAAGGAATGAAAGGAATATCTGTCAGCAGCCCGCTCCCTGCCAGGCGGGATCTACAAGAGGCGGCTCTTGCTTAACTGGACACCTTTGCACAAACGCTTCACTTCCCTCCCAACGGGCTGCCGTCGGCAGAGGCCAAGGTCACTCCAACGAAGTGACTCAGTGAACACCAGCTCACTGTGTGGCTTGGGAACTTGGAGTGTCTTCTCCTGGCCTGGGAGCCCGGGGGAGACCCATAAAGAGCAGGTCAGGGAGGAGAGAGACAAGAAGACAACCCAAACCCAGGGACACCTGCAGCCCCAGGCCCAGGCCCCTCAACAGTGTCCAGCTGCAACAGCAAACAGTCCAGCAGCCCCCAGCTGGCCCCTCCCACTCAGCACATGGGATTTCTATGCTCTGTGGAAGCAGCAGCAACCTCGGTGACCAAGGAGGCGAATGGGAGCAGAAACCGTGGCTGGAAGATGCACTCCCCAAACCTGGCACAGTGGCCGGCGCATTGCATACGCAGAGACGCCTCTGCTTCATTAAGGTACCCAGCTACAGCACAAACGAGAAGCCTCAAACTCCCTCACGGCCAATCGTTTTAATTCATCTGTGATTTTTGTTATCTCCTGCAGCTCACGTAATAGATAAAGGTCTCTCTGGGTGCATCTATCCTTGGAAGTGCCTGTTTATGGTGATATAAAAATTCACCTGAAAAACCTCCATACCATACACAGTAAATCCTGAGTTGTGAGCACCATTCTCTCAAGACCAGATACTGAGGCCGTGCTGTGGTATAGCAGGTTAAGCCACTGCCAGTGATGCCAGCATCCCATACGAGCACTGGCTCAGGTCCCAGCTGCTCCACTTCTGATCCAGCTCCCTGCTAATGCACCTGGGAAGGCAGAAGATAGCACAAGCACTTGGGCCCCTGCACTCACGTGGGAGACCCAAATGGAGATTCCTGGTTCCCGACTTTGGCCTGGCCCAGTCCCAGCCATTATGGCCATTTAGGAAGTGAACCAGCGGATGGAAGACCTCCCACTCCCCATCCCTGCTTTGTGACTCTTTTCAAATTAAAAAAAATAAATAAATCTTAAAAAAAAAAATCAAGCATTGCCCCTTGCACTCAAGATGCCTCTTCTAAGCTGAATGGTAGGAGCTGGGATGAGTCCCATGGGGCTTCAGGAAATTTGCGCCTGGGTAAAATATGACCCTCTTTGAATTTTTTTTAAAAGACTTACTTATTTGTTTGAAAGGCAGAGTTAACAGAGAGGCAGAGAGAGAGAGGTCTTCCATCTGCTGGTTCACTCCCCAAATGACTGCAATGGCTAGAGCTGGGCAGATCCAAAGCCAGGAGCCAGGAGCTTCCTCCTGGTCTCCCACGAACTGCTTCCCCAGGCCATAGCAGAGAGCTGGATCGGAAGTGAAACAACCAGGACTCAAACTGGAGCCTATATGGGATGCCGGCACTGCAGACGGTAGCTTTACCTGCTGTGCCTCGGCACCAGCCCCAGACCCTCTCTGAATTTACAGAACCAAATTTCTGTATTTCTGCCCCAGGCCACATTTGAGATCATATGACTACTGCAAAAGATTCACAGATAATGGAATTAACAGATAGACATTGGCTCCCAAATTTTGAAACCCATCTCCACGAACTTTTTGAAGGCCTATCGTACAGACGGATTTTGGAAATCCCTTGAAGGCAGGGCGAGGTCTGCCCACCGGTGCACCTCCAGGTGCACCTGCTCCCCCGCCCCACCTCCTCCAGGTGACCTCCCGTCACTGGGCACCACACGGAGCCTGGTGCAGGGAGCACTGCCAAGGGAATGACCAATTCACAGCAACTCCAATCCCCAGATCCACCCCATCTTTTGCTTCTGGCTCTGAGTGACCCGGCAGGATTTTAAGACAGGTTGAGGATCCCTTATCTGAAATGCCTGGGGCCAGAAAGGTTCAAACATCAAGGGTCTTACAGATCTTGAAATATTTACAAAGACTCTGCCAGTTGGGTATCTCTAATCTAAAACATTGCGCAAGCCACAATTTTTTGAGCTCAAAAAATGCACGTTTTGCATGCTCAGATTAGCAGCGTTCAACCCGTTCAACTCGTGCACCTGCCAGAAGAATTCCAAAGGAATGCTGGGCAGCGGAACAGAGGAAGACGAGGGTCTGGTATAAACAGCAGCCACCACAACGCCCCTCCCCGCCGAGCACAACGTATGGAAAAGCCGAGCAATGTGTGTCAGCCTGTGGCAGAGTTGGCCACGCAGCTCGTCAGAGACAGCGTCACCCACGCAGGCTGAGGCTCACGGCACTTCAGGCCCCCCAAGGCCTGCCGAGAGACAGGAGCAGGCCTGCGATGGCCAGGGCAGCAGCTGGGCCCCGGCCTGGGGAGGCCAGGTGGACACAAGCTGGGGTGCCAGGGGCTCTGTGTGTGAGCCCAGGCCCTGGCAGGTCCCTCCCTTCCCACCTGTCACCAGCACATGGAGCAGCCCTGCGGGACCCACGGCCTCTCCTCACCCCAGAGGAGGATGGAAGCCAGCAAGGACAAGGACAAGGCATATACACGCGCGCGCGCACACACACACACACACACACACACCGTCTCCAGGCTACAATGGACCAAGCTGGGCTAAGAGGCGATTTCCACCCTCAAGGAGGTCCCGTGTTTTGGATGCTGGGAACTCACACTGGACCTCATGCAGCCTGGATCAAGCCCCAAGCGGGCCATGCAACAGCAGCCCAGGAGCGAGCGAGTCAGTGCACAGGAGGCACCCACGGCAGGGGAGGACTGGCTTTCTGTTACGTAAGCCAAGCCGGGGCTATGTCCTCGTCCTCCTCGCACGCATGCGCTGGGCGCTGGAGCCGGGGAATGCCTCCAAGGTGCACTCAGAACTCTCACCCCGGGGGGAGTGTTTCCGCTCTCACAGATCCAAACTCAGAGCAGCCAAGCTGAAGGATGCTCAGGGAGGGGGAGGGGAAGAGGCCCCAGGAGGGGCTCCCGGCAGCCCCCCACCCTGTGGGGGCTGGGTCTTTGCTTCCCATACATGAAGGGTTAAAGTCGAGCTCGCGTCCCTCAGAACTTTCTGCAATGAAAGAAACGCTCTCCATCTGCACTGTCCCAGAAGAGCAGCCCTTCAGGCGTGGCTGGTGACACGAGGGGCTAATGGCCCCCACCGCAGCCCTAGCACGGGTACAGGGAAACCAGCGCAAGAAAGAACAGATGACGTCATGACAGAGACCGAGACGCGGTGTTCCAGCAGCCGGGAGTTGTGGCGTGGGTGGGGGCGTGCGCACAGCACAGATGCGGAAGATGACGGCGGCTCGGCCAGATGGCACAGGGCCTGGTGCGCTGAGCCTGACGCTGGAGACAGAAGACAGGAGCTGTGCGAGAGACAGCGTCCCCCAGGAAAAAACAGAAGCAATCAGACAGGCTCACGGAGGCAATCAGACAGGCTCACGAGCCAGGGACTGGCTAGGTGACCATGGAGGCTGCGAGGGGCCGGGGCTGTGGCTCAGACTGCAGGAGCCCCTGCTGCACGCCCGAGGTCACTGGGTTGTTCTGACGGATCAGGAGGGGCAGGGCACTCTGCTATACTCTAGGCCTCTGATTCCAAAGTCGGCCTCATCCAAGCACAGCCTCGCAGGAACACTGGAATAACACTGCACCCGGCATCTGGCCACAGGGCCCAGCACAGAATCAACCATCACCCGTGCTACGGTCTTGAGCAAGACAATCAGCAGAAGAGACTACAGTCAGAGAACTCCCCTGTGGAGCTTGTGCCACGGAAGCAAGAGCGAGCGCTGGCCCCAGCTGGCTTTTCCAACAATCTCCCCGACCTACGGGGGGCACGCTCACCTCCTAGACCCCGAAACTGGACAAAGCTTCCTCCCCAGCACCACCAACTTCCGACTTCAGGAGCTGTCGCCAAATCCTATCAAAGTGCAGCAGGCTCGCACTGGAATCTGAATTTCGAGTGAACACACCATCTTCTTAGCACAGGTCCCAAACACTGCACGAGACGGACTTGTAGTTAAAACAACAACTGTCTGAAACTCTGATGTAGGCTGGTCCCGCGTCCTTCCGGGAACCCTGCCTCTAGTTCAAACTCCACAAGGACATTCTTGCGGTCTGGACCACTCAGTGCCTCCTGCGTGGCATCCTGGCGGGATGGCTCCTTGCCCCGCCCATCGGGACGCTCCTGTGAGTGATGAGCCTGCGCCATGGGCACATGGCTATGCTGAGACCAGCCCATCTGCAAGCCTAGGCTCACCAGACTCCCCCGGGCAGACTTCCACAGGAGGGAAGGGAAGTGGAGGATGTGAAGTCACAACCAGGAAGGCAGGGAAAGCAGGAGTCTGCCAAGGTCAGGAACAGGAAGGGAAAGGTGCGCCAAGGGCCCCAGGCCCTGTCGCCCTGCAACGTAAGAAAGCCTGCCCACGTTGAGAGACACAATTTACAGTCTGGTTTGCTTTCCCTGCAAATGTGACCACTCCGCCACCCTCTTCAGGGAATGCCTGTGGTTCGCACACGGGGGTGGAACGCAGCTCGGCCAGTCAGCCCGTCGAGCGTATTAAAAACAGCCACAGGAAGAAAAAAGCCAGCCAGCCCCAGAAACCTCATGGTTTCATGTACAAGTGCAAAACTGCACACCCTGCTTCCCTGTACCCGTTAGACAGTGGGCACAAGCCACAGCTGGCAGCTGCAGAGAGCATGTCCCCCGCCCAGCCACACCATGGAGAAGTGCCACAGGACAAGGACACAGGGACTGTCCAGGACAGACCCGACACAGCAGCAGAGGCAAGAGCCAGCTCGCAACCAGCGCCCTCCAACGGGGCTTCCTGCCACCTGCCAGGCGTGAAAGGGTCACTGCCCACCACCCCACAAGTAGAGGACCTCAAGGTCAGCGGCACTGCACCTGCTCCAGCCAGCCCTCGGGGGTGGGGCGGGGGAGGCTGAGGCAGACCAGCCAAGCAAAAGGGTACAGCTAGTTCCACGGGGGTGAGGAACTGGGCCTTCCGACTGAAAGCAAACACGCGCTCTGTGTCAGGGGCCTGCAGCCAGACCCTGTTCCAATTCACCAGTCAAGGCTTCCAAAACGCGGCTACTGCTTCCCGGGACCGTGAGCCTAGACGCAGCCTTGCAGGCGGAGTGAGCAGTGACCCCATCCTCATCCTCCATTCCACTGCCAGTCACCGGGCTTCAGGACAGATGCCCCGTCACCCGCAGCTTGCCCTCATCACAGGCACGGGGACAATGCAGTTCCCCGGGGGGCTGGCCTGTGGCCGCCCACAGGAACTGTGACCATCGGGGCCTCCTCACCCAAGCCCCTTGGGAGAACGACAGCCAGGGGCGAAGGGAGGCTGACGGAGCCCCGCTGCAGGCCCAGGTGAGCGGGGCTGAGCTGAGGGGTGGGGGTGGGGGGGCAAGTGCCCAGGGTCCCAGGGGACTTGGACAGGGACCCATAGTTCTACAGCGCAAAGGCAGGGAACCCACAGGGGAATAACCCACCACACTGATGGGCTCAAGAGCTGCCTCTAGGCCCTCACGTCACTCAGGTCTCCGACCTGTTCTCAGAGGTGCCCACGTGCCCTCGGGCTGCGCCCCTCACAGGACAGGCAGATGTGGCTCCAATCCTGGCTCTTCTCCTGCTGAGGCCTGCGATGATCACGCACGCCCTCAGAGTGAGCAAAGGAGACAACAGCCACCAAGACCCACACCACCAAGCGCCCCCCCAGGCTCCCCAGGCCCCCCAGGCAAGCAGCAGGTCCTCGGCTTCTCTCACGGCCAGATCCCCCTGCCAATCACTTATGGGTATTGAGGCCAACACCACAGGTTCCCCAGGGCTCAGCCTTGACAGCTAGTTAACTACTGAGTCAGCTCCAGTCTCCACATTCCTGGGCCACCCCAGGAATCACAGCAAGGCCCGAGGCTCGGTCTTTGGGCTCCAAGACTGGGTTCCTCATTTGTACAACAGGGACAGAAAGGGAAGACAAATGGCGTCCCCGACCCAGAGCGGCACACACGGCTCCTAACGCATCCCTGGGGCCCTCCCCACCCCTAAACGGAGCTGCCATTAATGAGAGAACATGGCACCGGCCATCACCGCTGAAGTGAAACAGCCCACGCCCCGCTTCGGAGTCCCCAAGGCTGCACCAGGGCTTCTCCCCAAGTGCTGTGCCTCATGGGAGAAAGCACGTATGTCGGATGAGCTCCCTCTGCCAGGAGTCACGCTGCCAGCCCCGAGTTCAGGGCCAACGAGCTGACAAGGCGATACACCCAGGAAGAGGAAGAGGAAGTGCACCAATCTGAACCTGAGTCCACTCGCTACGTGCTCAAGGATGAAGCAACAGAAGAGATGTGTGCATTCTGCAACTTACAGTCCAGGCAGGAAGACGTTCGGCCCTTCTCGGCTTGTGTTTTGTTACATAGCAATACTCCCTGTAATTAATCACTCCTAAGCTATGCAGATCCAACAGGTATACTTAAACAGAAATACACCTACAACAAGGCTATGCATTAAACGCCGTGACCAGGGGCTCTCGGGAACCTAACCCTCACTTCGCCCCCAGGAGCAATGCCTCAGTCCTCGCTGACTCAGTGTCCACGGCAGCTTTACAGGATGCACCTGCCACCGTGCCGAGTGTTAGAGGAGGCGCTCCAGAAATGCTGGGCGATGCTTCATTCCTCCAGCCCCGGGGCCACTCCAGTCCTCTCACTGCCTCCCTCCCCACCTCAGACACAGAAAACACAGGCACGTCACGCCAGATCACTGACACGGATACTGCGTTTGCTCACAACCGCCCACACCACACACTCCTACAAGACGGCCCTGAGGGGCGTGGGCACCACCAGGGCAGGACTGGAATAGAAGAGCCAGGACTCCAACCAGGTATTCTGGATGTGATGTGGAGTCCCAAGCTCTGGCTCAACTGCTGTGCCAAACACCAGTCCTTTTTTTTTTTTTTTTTTTTTTAAAGGCAATAGGTTTGCACAGAAAAACACATCTGGAGTAACATTTCTTTGACCCAACTGCTTTACATGTACTAATTAGATCACTATAGTCAGTTATGAAAATAGCTCTAATACTTTCTAGGTACTTAGTGTCGCTCCCCCTCTTCGTGGAGGAACGACACAGGACCCTGCGCTGTTCTTTCGTCTGCTCGGCCCTCCCCGGGTTCGCTGCTGGTTCTTCCCGGGTTGGCTACTATCCCTTCCACCTCCGTGGAAGGGCAGTTCCCCCTGGCCACATTCCCCACTTCCGCAGGGGAGCGGCACACCGCCGGCCGGCTCTCTCGGGGGCTGCACAGGTATTCCTCAGGTAGATGTTCCCCTTAGATGTTCCTCGTGAATGCCGTCTCTCTCCTCCTTTATAGTCCTCCTCCGCCAATCCTAACTCGGCTGCCCACACGCCGAGTACGCTGCTCTCCTCTAATCAGGAGTAGGTCCTACAGTTTATTGGTTGAACTGGAGGCAGCTGCGTAGAAGCTGTTTTCTCCTCTCCCAGCGCCATATTGTGGGAGAGCAGATGCATAGAATAAGTCTTAATTCCAGTAACTCAGTCCAGTCCGGGTTGCTCCCCACAGATCCCCCTTTCTTTTTATTTTTTGGTGTTGATACGCGCCTGTCTTCGGTGCCCCGCGGCACACACTCTGCTCTGCTTGCTAGAGTTGCCACAGGTTCTTACAAGTCCTATCAATCAGGCAAACCGAATCCGGGTCCTCTCTTCGCCATGTTGTGAGGAGGTTTTTAGGCGCTGATGCGTGCCTGTGTTCGGTGCCCCGCAGCACATGCTCTGCTCTGCCTGCAGGGGCTTACAAGCCCTAACAATCAGGCAAACCGAATCCAGGCCTTCTCATTGCCGTATTGTGGGGGAGACTTATTAGTGTTGGTTCGTGCCTATCTTCGGTGACCTGCAGCTCATACTCTGGTCGAGCTGCTTGCTGGTGCTTACCGCCTTAATCAGGCAGACCGAATCCAAGCTCTCTCATTGCCATGTTGTGGGGTGACTTATTGGTGTTGATAATGTGCCTGTCTTCGGTGACCTGCGGCGCATAAGCTGCTAGCCACCCGCAGGTGCTCACCACTTCCCTAATCAGGCAGACCGAATCCAAGCTCTCACATTGCAGTGTTGTAGGGAGGCCTCTCTATTTCTCTATTTCTCTATCTCCGGGCATTCCTATTTCTCCCATTTTACTTCTATCTTCCAGCATTCCTATTTCTCTCCTTTTACTTCTAAACTTCTGTTTCTCTTATCCCTGCGGCTTCCCGGCGGCGCTCGCCCCGAGGCTGCTTCTCGGCACCTCGCCCCGCGGCAGCTTCACGGCTCTGCGCGGCTTCCCAGCGCCTCGCCCCGCCGGCGGGTTCCCGGCTCTGCGCGCACGCTCCGCGGTCTCCACGCACTTCGCGCCCGCACCACGGCCTCGCGCCAGCCCCGCGTTCCCTATCTATTCACGCCCCGTGCTCTCTCTGCACGCGGCGGCTTCCGCGAATGTTTCCGCCACCACCGGCATTCAGTCCAAGTTCCCCGGACTAACCTGGCGAATTTCAACCTGGCGGCCCACGTCTCTGCCTCTGGTTCCAGATCTTCGCCTCTTGCTCCCCGGGGTGACTTGAAGAATTCCAAGGTGGCTTATGTCTCCGCCTTGGCCTGCACTCGCGGCTTCATCCTCCCTAACATTTTTCTCTACCCGGTATGTTTCCCTAAGTTTTCTTCCAACAATATTCCTCTCTCATTTCTCCTGGCCTCTCCCCACAGTCCGTATCCAAGTCTAAGTTTCTTATAGGTTTCACTTTCACTTTCAACCTGCAGTCCGTATCTGAGTCTAAGTTTCTTCTTGCTTTCACTTTAAATCCTAACTTCTTTCCCACAGTCCATATCCGAGTCTATGCCTAGGCTTTCAATAGCTTCTTCTGGCACCTTTTTCGTCCGGCTTTTCCCTAGGCTGTTTGCTAGTCTCTCTCTCTGGCATTTTCCACTTCTTCCCGTTTCTTCCCTCTTAGGTTTCCTATCCAAGTCACGGCACCATTATGTTGCTCCCCCTCTTCGTGGAGGAACGACACAGGACCCTGCGCTGTTCTTTCGTCTGCTCGGCCCTCCCCGGGTTCGCTGCTGGTTCTTCCCGGGTTGGCTACTATCCCTTCCACCTCCGTGGAAGGGCAGTTCCCCCTGGCCACATTCCCCACTTCCGCAGGGGAGCGGCACACCGCCGGCCGGCTCTCTCGGGGGCTGCACAGGTATTCCTCAGGTAGATGTTCCCCTTAGATGTTCCTCGTGAATGCCGTCTCTCTCCTCCTTTATAGTCCTCCTCCGCCAATCCTAACTCGGCTGCCCACACGCCGAGTACGCTGCTCTCCTCTAATCAGGAGTAGGTCCTACAGTTTATTGGTTGAACTGGAGGCAGCTGCGTAGAAGCTGTTTTCTCCTCTCCCAGCGCCATATTGTGGGAGAGCAGATGCATAGAATAAGTCTTAATTCCAGTAACTCAGTCCAGTCCGGGTTGCTCCCCACACTTAGCACTAGTTCACTTTCCCCACCTCTTGGTCACTAACAGACTATTAAGAATCAAACACAGCCGAGGTCTGAAAGCAGCATACCCTTTTTGTTCCTGGAATGCCAACACAGAGGGACAAAGACGAGGCTGTCTGCTGGGTGACACGCATGTGGCCCAGTCACCCCTGCCCACCGTGGGACAGACAAGGACCCCCTGAGGATCAGCCACCCCAGCCAACCACCCACAGATGGTAAATGCATGAGGTCAGCTAAGCTTGAGATCAGAACAATTACCCGGCAAAAGCAGGAGCTATGTCAGTGTTTTAGGCCGCTAAGTGCTGGGGAGGCTTGTTCTGGAGCCAGAGCTAACTGATGCACGGCTCCATTGTACAGATGTAGAAGGTGAGGCACAGAGGTATAGGACGCTGCTGATGGCCCCACAGCTAGCAAAGGGTGAGCTTGGGATTCGAAGCTGGGCATTCTGGCTCCAGGGGCTGTCCCCACGGCTAAGCCACTGAGGTTTCCTATGCCTCCCCTCGCCTACTTTTCTAAAGGGGCTCAGTGTAGGCCAAGGATTTCCATGCCCCACAGACACTAAACAGGCAACTTCCAGCCCTGAGCGACCCTCATCGTTCTGCGTTGATTAAACCTGCTCAGCTCTCTTCTGGTATGTTCCAAAACAACACGTTCCCCCTAACGACAAGGTTGCCCGGTACCTACAGACGAATAGGCCAGCAAAATGTAGTTGATCAACCTGACACGACAGTATTCAACCTTAAAAAGGGGGGGAACGGCGGCACACACTACATCACGGGTGGGCATGGGGACATCTTGCTAAGAGAAAGCTGCCAGCCATAAATACGACAGACGGTGTATGATTCCTAAGTGATCACGTGACGTACCTGGAGTGGTCACATTCACAGAAACACAAGGAAGGGAGTTACGGCTTAATTAGGAAGACGGGACAGTTCTGGAGGCAGAAGTAGTGAGGGTGGCACAGCCAAGACAACACACTGCGTGCCATGGGCTTGCACCTTTTTATTTTTTTCCTTCAATTGGATTTTATTTGCTTGAAAGGCAGAGTTACAGAGGGATAGGGGGAGACGGGGGCAGGGGGTCTTCCATCTGCTGGTTCACACCCCAAATGGCCGCAACGGCCAGGACTGGGCCAGTCCAAAGCCAGGAGCCAAGAGCCATGAGCTTCTTCCGGGTCTCCCACATGACTGCAGAGAACTGGCTTGGAAGTGGAGCAGCCGGGACCCAAACCAGCGCCCAGATGGGATTCCGGGCGTTGCAGATGGTGGCTTTACCCACTACAGCACAGCGCCAGCCCCAGGCCTGCACCTTTAAAAGGGCTAAACAATCACTCTGCTTCACCAGAACTGTACAAAGAATGAACAAGGGTTGGCCCTGGCTGTGACCAAAGCACATTCTGAGGTCACTGTCCGCGAGTTGGAAAGCAAGGAGCACAGGAAGCAGGAAAGCAAGGCTCTCGGCGCGGCCCTCCTGAGTCAGCACCCCGCCCGCAGCGCGGCCAAGGCCAGATGGGCGGGCAGAGGAGTCACGGCAGCCTCACAAACAAGCCTGGGCTCGAGGGCGCAAGCCCGCCCCAGCCAGCCAGAGCCAGCTCCAGCCCAGAACACACAGGTCAGGTTCTACGGCTCAGCACGGGGGCAATCTGCTTGAGCTTTTCAGGATTCCAAGACTGAATCTGACTCCCTGGCAAGAAAAGAGGGGGCATCTGGGAACGGCAAAGTCAGGATGGACAGACACAGTTTCCAAGGGCCCTACACCTGCACCTCTGTGTAAACTACAGAGCCCCGTGGCAGGCATGGGCACCTGAGACACAGGGAACCACTGCTATGGCATGAGTGCTGACTGAGGTGTGGGATGCGGGGTGGGGGTACATACAGCAAGTAAGAGAAGGTACTGGGGGGCCGGTGCTGTGGCATAGTGGGTAAAGCCGCCGCCTACAGTGCCCGCATCCCATATGGGTGCCGGTTCGAGTCCCAGCTGCTCCACTTCCCATCCAGCTCTCTGCTATGGCCTGGGAAAGCAGTAGAAGACGGCCCAAGTCCTTGGGCCTCTGCACCCACGTGGGAGACCCAGAAGAAGCTCCTGGCTCCTGGCTTCAGATTGGCTTAGCTCCAGCCATTGCAGCCAAATGGGGAGTGAATCAGCAGATGGAAGACCTCTCTCTCTCTCTCTCTCTCTCTCTCTCTCTCTCTCTCTTTCTCTCTCTTTCTGCCTCTCCTTCCCTGTGTAGCTCTTTCAAATAAAGAAATCTTTTTAAAAAAAGAGAGAGAGAGAACGTATCGGGACTCATTCTCTTTTTGTCTGCTAAGTTTTCTGTACTACTCATAAATCCTATTTTTTTAAAAGGTTTATTTGAAAGGGAGAATGATAGGGAGAGACAGAGAGAGATTGTCTGTCTTCTGGTTCACTCCCCAAATGGCTGCAACAGCCAGGGCTAGGCCAGGCAGATGCCAGGGGCCCGGAACTCCAACCAGGTTTCCCACGTGGTGCAGGGGCCTAGGGACTAGGGTCATCCTCCACTGCTTTCCCGGGTGCATTAGCAGGGAGCCTGATTGGAAGCGGAGCAGCCGGGACTTGAACAGGTGCCCATTTGGGATGCTGGCGCTGTGAGCCGAGGCTTAACCTGCAGCACCACAAGGCCAGCCCCTGGAAAGCCCAATTCTTAAAGAAGCCCAAACTCAAGTTTATGCAGGGATCTCATCGTCAAACACTTGGTCCTGGGAGAACCAGACTGACCCCTGGGCCCTCAGAGTCTCCCCATGAGGACACAGAGGCTCTAGGAACAGTGCCTCCCACGGACGCCTGAAAGAACTGCAGTGGCAGCTTGGGAGGGGGCTGCAAATACAAACGGGAACTGGGGGAGGCGGACGAGGCCAGGGGAAGCAAACAGGAAGGCTTGTGAGGCAGCAGCACCAGGAAGGTCAGGGCACACCTGCCCCCAGCCCAGGTGCCCACCACGCACAGAGAGCAGAGGCCACACTGCATCCCGCTCCTCCCCTGGGGACTGGGGGGCAGGGCGCGCTCTCAGCCTTCCCCACCCTTTGTCCTGCCCTGCCCTGCCCAGGCCCACAGTAGCCCCTCAGTGCTCACCACTGAGTCAGTCACCCCCAGGACCTGGGCCCCATCAGATGAGACCTGGTGACTCAGTGGCTTGCCCAGGGAACTCCCCAGCAGAGGGAAGGGAGAGAGCCGCCGTCCCTGCCTCCTCTGACCTTCCCCATCAAAGAGGATCCGGGGTACAGAAAAGCAAGGCGGGGTGTCCAAAGCCGCCACACAGGCTTTGAACCAACCCAGCCCAGAGGAAGCGGGGTTTGCCTCAAATCCTCCTGCTCCTACCCCTACCCCAGAAGCAGCAGGGAGGAGAGGGCAGTGGGAGGAGGCAGGGGAAGCCAGGCCCGCCTTCCACATTCACCCTTGCGTTCATCCATCTGCTCAGTCCCCCAGGGCTTCCGGAATGCCGGCATCGCAGCCAGCAGACAGAATTCTGCGTCCTTGAGAAGCAGCGCTGCCGTGGACAGGACCCTCCCCAAACCTGGCAGGCGTGAGAAGTGCTCCCGGGGAGGAAGCCGGAGCCCACTCAAGGGAGGGGGAGGCGGCTGGCAGAGCCCAGCCACATTTCTGAACAGAAACCTGAAGGAGAGGCGGCTGTGGCACAGTGGGTTACGCCTTAGCTGTGACACTGCCAGCATCCCATATGGGCACCCATTCGCATCCCGGCTGCTCCACTTCCCATCCCGCTCCCTGCTGATGCACCTGGGAAAGCAGTGGAAGATGTCCAGGTGCTTGGGCCCCCTACCCACGTGGGAGACCTGGAGGAAGCTCCTGGCTCCTGGCTCCAGCCTGGTACCACCGCAGCCATTGCAGCCATTTCAGGCATGAATCAACAAATGTCAGGGATCTCTGAGGGTGGGTGTGGGTGTGTGTGGGGGTGTCTGAGTGCTGCTCTGCCTTTGAAATAAATACATAGATCTTTAAAAAAAATACAGAAAGAAAAATGTGAAGGAGATGACAGACTGGGCCATGAGAAACACGAGGGTCGGGACACCACGGCCACCAGAGGACAACAGGAAGTCGAAAGACCTGGAAGAGGGGGCACGCGTGACGTCAGTGCAGCCACAGAGGGCAGCGTCCGACGGCAGCCAGGGCCAGCGGCTCACTCAGAGCGCCAACCCCGAGAGGCCTTGACCACACAGTCCCTGAGCTCCCGCTGCCCCGAGATCGGAGCTCGAGGGAGCAGGCAGGAACACAGCAGGTGTGGAGGCCACCGCCAGCCTCCATAGGCCGCTGCCACAGGACAGTCTCACACGGGTCTGCAGCACAGGCCGAGTAGTCCTTATCCAAAACGCTGACGTCCACACATGGTCAGATTCTGGAATTCCTGCAGGCACACAGTAAGGTACCTCGGGGAGGGGACCCAAGTCTAAACACAAAACCCATTTATGTTTCACAGACGACGTACACCCGAGCCTACGAGCCTAAAGTAATTTCACGTGCTACTTTTAATCAACGTGTGCATGAAGCTGAGTTTGGGAGTGTAGAATATTCTACTGGTGGCAACCTGTTCGCACTCAACAAGTTTAAGATTTTGGAGACTTCGAATTGCTAACGAGAGGCACTCAACCGGCAGCTACCCGTGGGTGAAAAAGAATCAGATGGCGATAAATTGAAGCGTTAAAAACTTTCAGGAAAACAGATTTCGTGGTCTCCTCAGGATTTACCTGACATTTAAGTGATCAGAGATGGCTTAAGCCTAACGGGGGGCCCTGTCTACTTGAATTTCGGGTAGAGACTGAGGCTGCCTTGACTACCCCACGTGGGGACATCTCAGCGACTCTGGGGACAGGCACGCCGTGCAGCGTCGGAGCTGCAGCAGCTTTGGGGAAGGGTTTCTTCCCCCCGGAGCACTGGAGGCCACGAGAGGGAGGCGGGAAGAGGAAGTGGCTGCTCAGAGCCTGCTGCAACCAAGGAGCAGGTCGCTGGCACTCTGAGGTCGCCCAGCCCGGTTTTCCAGGTCAGGACAGGAAGGAGGGTTCAAGGCAGCCACTCCGTCCAGGGGTAAAGGCACCCTGCCTGGCACGGCTCCACCAGACACCTCACATCTAGCTCAGCTCAGAGTTCTGAGTGCAAAACCCAAACACCTCGCCAGGACCTCAGCCAGGGGTGCCCTGATGAGAAACGGAAAGGGCAGGGCTGGCTCCTCGCCCTCCACGACTCCCCGCCTAACACGTTTCTGGATTTCTGGGGCTTCATTTCCAAAGCGTTCACCCCACCAGTGACTCCCCTACCTAGCCCGACAATATGGTAAAGGTCTGGGCAAAGCCCCCAGCCCGGGCATGGCACGTAGCAGGCGCTGGGGTCTCTGTTGGGGGCTCTTTCTCAGCCCCTTTCACAAGGCTGGGTGATCAGAGGCTGGGAGGTGGCAAAGCCATCCACTGTGTCACCTAAGAGGCCACCAAAGGACAAGCTCTGAAACCAGGCTGATGTCCACAGCTCCCCTTGCCACGCCCCTGGGGCCCTTATCTGCATATTTGGGCTGGAAGGACACAGAACCAATGTCTCAGGAGTATACTTCCTGCCACCTGACAGGCAGTCACTGGGACAGGAGAAGCCAGCCTCACGTTCTAGGTGCAGCTGCGTATTCCGGGAAGCAGGCCCAGCCCCCAGGGACGTGGACCAGGCTCCCACTCGGGCGGCCATGGGGGTGCCCACTTGCAGGTCATCCAAATGCCAGCACCCACCCTATTTATAGCATCACGATCTGGAACGGGGCAGATCCCACGTGGCCGTGCACACAGTCACAGCAGTGTCACAGCACGCAGGCGCCAGGCAGAGGCAGGGGAGAGGCCCTGCAGGGCTACCGTACCTGCCTCGCCACCCTCCGCGCCTCCCAGTAGGGCTTCGAGTCTTCCACGGCTTTGCCAATTTTCTTCACCAGCTCGTCCAGCTTCACCGTCGCTTCCACCAGGACCGAGCGGAACTTCTGGCGAGCATCCTGCAGCCAGGGGACATGGAGCAAACAGAGGTCAGGGTGAAGAAAGGACTTGTGGACACCTGCTCCCCCTACCAGGATCGCCAAGCGGGACTTCACCCAACCCCCAAGCCCCTAACTTCACACCCTGACAAAACAGCGTCCCCACCAGCACCATCCGAAGGCACTTTCCATGACGGTACAATGGCCTGTGCTCCACGAAGTCTTCACCCACACAAGGGACACAGTCAGTATTCCACACTCAGTACAAATTTCCTGCGTGTAGCACAGCGGGTAAGGCGAGCACCACAGGCCACTGCAGGAAAGTCAGCATCGGGATGGAAACAGCACAGGGGTCACGGAACCCAGCGGCAGAGGACCTCAGCAAGACGAGGTTCTGGAGAGAGACTCATGGAAACTTCTAGAAAGTATCCAAACAGAAACCTGAAATGTGCATGGGCACTTGGGGTGAGAGAGGCAATACCCAGACCCAGGCAGGCTGCAGGTCCTGGCTCAGCCTAGAGGGAGGGGGAGCAGCCTGGTAAATGAGTGAGATGGGAGCGCGGGGTGTGGAGTGTGGAAAATGGCCAGAGCTACGGTAGCCCCTCACCCTGGGGACAGCAACGTGGGCTTGACAGCATTTGGAAGGGAAGAACCAGCGGTTGGGCTGTGCTGGGCTCAGTTACACCAGAAAAGTCAAGAAACCAGATGGGGGGAGGCACGTGGTACAATGACTAAGACAACTGCAGCCCGTGTCGGAGTTCCGGGTTCGAGTCCCAGCTCCACTCTTTAGACTCCAGCTTCCCGCAGCAGTCCTGGCTCAAGCATTTGGGGCCCTGCCACCTGTGTGGGAGATCCAGATTGGGTTTTGGACTTCTGGCCCAACCCTGGCTGTTAGGGACATTTGGAGAGCGAACCAGCAGATGAAGATCTCTCTCTCTCTCTCTCTCTGTTACTCTTTCAAATTTAAAAGAGAAAGACATAAAAGAGAGAGAAATCCAGTCTGTCATCCGGCAGGACCCACACGGGTCAGGTCTGTACGTCTGACTCCACATCCCCTCCACCTCTCGTCTCCTTGGCACCCCCCTGACGAAGCCACACCCAGGGTGTGTGCACACACGGGACCACAAACCAGTTTGCAAGAAAGGAAATGGATCCTCAAGATAAGGGAACACCACGTGCTCACGCGCCCAGGGGCTGCCCGGAGACTGGACAGCTGCCTGCAGGCAGCACCCGTGGTCCATGGGCCACGTGAAAACTGTGTACCCATGGAATCACAGGGCTCCTGGCTTCGGCCTGGGCCAGCACCAGTGATTGTGAGCATTTGGGAGCAGATGGAAGACTCCTCTGGGTCGGTCTCTCTGCCAAATAAAATAAAAATAAACTTAAAAAAATAAATTAATTAAGTAAACCCTTGGGGACCTCAGGCAAAGGTGGCTGATGTGCTACCAGAATAACCTGTTACACTGTGAAAGCAGCCATTTGAAATCAGATTCCTGCCCCCTGCAATTAAGCCTTAAGGAAAACATGAGATTGAAAAATATACCTCAGGGTGGTCATACTATTCCAGGTAGGGAGGGGGCGGCCCACACCACCCCCACTACCACCGCAGCAAAGCACCGTGATGTGATTGGATCCGGCCAGCTGCTGGGGGGCCTGCCAGTAAAGCTGGGGTTCAAGAGCAGAGTTATAAAGCCTCTTTTAAAAAAAGAGATTTATTTATTTATTTATCTATTTATTTGAAAGGCAGAGTTACAGAAAGAGGGAGAGCTCTTCCATCGCAGGTTGACTTCCTAGATAGCCACAACAGCCAGGGTTGGGCCAGACGGAGGCTAGGAGTCTGGAACTCCATCCAGGCCTCCCACATGGGAGCAGGGGCCCAATACCTAGGACATCTTCTGCTTCCCCAGGTGCGTTAGCAGGGAGCTGGATCAGAAATGGGGCAGCCAGGACTCAAACCGGCACCCACAGGGGATGCTGGCGCTGCAGGGGATGGCTTAATCCGCTATGCTGCTGCACCGGCCCCTATAAAGCCTCTCTTTAAATCTATGCCAGCGACAGCCTGCCCCAATCAGACACATGCTTTTTCCTTCCTAGTTCAAGGAAAAGACCGGACTGTGGTTCTTTGTCTCTCACAGTTACAAGGACATGTGTCCCCCGAGATCTGAGAGGGAGGACACATGTCCAGGGAGGAGAGCAGGCTGTTTACCCCCCCGGGAAACCACCCGCAGAGTGGGGAGGGTCCAAAGCGCAAACTCCTCGCAGAAGAACAGGCAGACCTTTCGCCAGCCCAGGAAAACAGGCTCTCTCCTGGGTCAGAGCTGTTGACCTGTGGGTCTTTAACACCAGCCCTCAAAGGAGCCCTGAGACCGTTCCCTTCGGCTGCATGAGGCCATGGCTCTTAGATGCCAAAAACTGTCTCATCCACTTGTGACTCGGGCCGAGGACAATTTGTGAGCAAGCCAAGAGCTGCTGAGGTGGCACGGCCTCCCCGTGCGCGTGTCACTGCGTCAGAAACAGCCCTGTGTGACAAAGGAATGCCAGCGAAAGCAGTGCCTCAGACACAGGAGACCCGGCACCGGCTGGCAGCACCGCGGGGCGGAGTCCCTGCCTTCCGCCTCCGCCCCAGTGACCTCACTTGTAAACTGAGAATGACCGCCTCTCCCTTCCCCACGCTGTCCTCGGAGATGAGGACGCCAGCTTTTTAAAAATAACTGCCCTGCATATCAGAGATGATGGCACGCTTTGGAGGGCACTTAGCAATGCCGTTTCTGCGGGCACAGCTCTCCATTTGTGAGCTGCACCTCAGAACAACTCTGTCGGACTGGCTCAGCCAGAACCACTACCCCCAGCCCGCAGGTAAGAACCCCAGAGAGGAGGCCTGGCGCTGCAGTACAGCAGGTTAAGCTATGGCCTGCAATCCTGACCGCTCCACTTCCAATCCCACTCCCTGCTGATACACAGAGAGCAGAGGAAGATGGCCCAAGTCCTTGGGCATCAGCACCCATGGGAGACAACATGGCCATGTGGGGAGTGAACCACTGATCAAAGATCTCTCTCTCTCTGTCTCTCCTTCTCTCTCTGTAACTCTGCCTGAGGTCATGGGAGTTAAGCATCAGACCTTCCACAAAAGCACACATTTTGGGCTCCGTCCTGCGTGCCTTTCACGGCACCATGGGCTCCCCCAGCAGGGTCCCAGGGAACCGCGGAGGGGAATCTACAAAGGGGAAGCTCTTCTCGCTGAAGAGGAAGACGCACTCGCCTTTCTGGTCAGCACTCTCCCCCGTGAGCGCGCGATGGGGCTTTCCAGAGGCTGTATGACACGCAGCCTGCAGGGACGGACACAGAAGCAGACACGTGGACGCTGCAAAAGGCTGTGGCAAATGGAGCTACGAGGCGAGTTCTGGGGGAGACATCTGGCCTGGTGGAGGAGACGCCGCCCCCAGTTCCAGCCCCAGCTCTGCTGAGTCCAGCTCCCTGCCAGTGGAGACCCTGGGAGGCAGCAACAATGACGCAAGAGACTGGGCTGCCGCCACCCACAGGGGAGACCCCGCCTGCGTTCCCAGCTCCAGGTTTCAGCCTGACCAGCCGGACTGTTTGGGGCACTTGGGGCGTAAACCAGCAAACAGGAGCTCTTACTCTCTCTCTCTACCTATCAAGTAAATAAATTTTTTAAAGATAACTTTATTTTGATGCACAAAAAATCTGAAAGCCACACATAGAAGAAATCTCTAAGAAGTTCACAGAATATATATTATGAAAAAACGATGCATGGATTTCAAATTCTTGTGGCACCAAAACGAACTCGTCTTTTATAATTGCATTTTTCCACAAACTGAAGTCACCTGAGACCCCAGTTCTACTAAAGCAGACGTTCAAGAGACCTGCAAGTGTACGGAATCCTTCATTTTAGGCTGAGGCGTCCTTTTCAAGCGAATGCACACCTGAGTTCTCACTTCTTACAGGGCGCACACTGTAATTACTAACAAAAATTACTAATAAAAAGCTCTCTGAGGCACGGGGTGATTACCACGAGTGTAAAGGGGAGGGGCCAGCAAAGTGGCCCCCCGCCCCCGCCTGCTCCGGAACCCTACAGGATCAGTGACTCCTCAGAGCTTCTCTCCTTCCGGCTGTCACTCAGAAAGGCTCCGTGCAGGCCACTGTGTATTCCATAGTCTTCACCTCCCCAACCCCCTCAAGTGCACGTGCAAGCCTCCCACACAGGAGGCGGTGCTAGGATTTGAAAAGCAAAGCTAGGCAGCCACTGGGAACCATACAGGGTGCTCTGCCCCAGGGTGCTGGGCACTTCCAGTGTATTAATCTCTAATAAAAGGCTTGCTTTGGATTGGCATTATGGCATGACACCAGCATCCCACATGGGCGCACGGGTTCAAGTCCCAGCTGCTCCGTTTCTGATCCACCTCCCTGCTAATGTGGTCTGGAAAAGCAGCAGATGATGGTCCAACTACTTAAGCCCTTGCTACCCACATGGAAAACCTGCATGAAGTTCCAGGCTCCTAGCTTCAGCCTGGCCCAGTCCCCTGACCTTCTGGGGTACAAACCAGCAGACAGAAGACTGGACTGGCTCACTCTCTCTCTCATTCTCGCTCTCGCTCTGCCTTAAAAAGAGTTTGCTTTAAAGATGTTTTCCTCTGATGGTTTTCCAGAGTCTCCTGTTCAAACTTACTGCAGTACAAGAAAATAAATAAATCCGTTTAAAGGACAATTTGGAATAAACAGCCCACACAGCACCAGCAAGTGGCAAAAAAATGGCGGCCGCAGAATGACTGCATGGAAGAAGTACTGCTCTCGACACAGACGGCAGCAACATCTACGTTCGCGCAGAGCGTGCCGGAATTCTGGAAAAAGCTGCAAAAGGTAGCGGCCGGTGGCGGAGCACCTGCAATGCTTTCTCTTCACCCGGCCCGCGTGTTCTTGAGGTTCACTTGAGCAGCCACTGAACACACACAGCAACCACTTCAGTGCTGGCGACAGCGCGTAAGTGCTCTCCAGGGCTGGCCGACGGAACCTTTGGCGAGGCTGGATGTGTTCCTTTTCTGCACCATCCACTACAGATGAATGAACAGTGGGTTTCAGTAGAATTTACACAGCTGCACGTGGTGCACACGCCTAGCCCCCAGATGTCCACCTTGAGAGATCTCGCCGTGGTCCCCCAGCCCTGCAGCTACCTCCCCTCCTGGCCTCTGTGTCTCTCATTGCCCTGGAAGAATTCTACAGCAGAGGCAGGAATTCAGGGACTGCGCAGTGGGGCAAACCAGAAAGGCCAGCGGGTGCAGAAGCCAGGAAGCAGCAGGGGGGGAGGGGAGGGGCCGCAGATAAAGGTGATCATGGGACTGGACACTCGGTCACCGCGCAGGCCCGCTTCCACCTCCATGGGCCCCATCCGACCCTAAGAGCCTGGTGAATGAGCCCCTCAGTGACAGAAGCACGAGTGGGAAGGCAGGAGAAGACAGACGAGGTTCTCCGGCTGGGTGCCCGCAGGAGAGCTGGGGGTGCCCGCCCCGCCTCCTGCCGACCCAAGCCCTGACTTCCGCAGCACAGGGCTGCCACGTGAGGACAGTCCTTCCACAGTCAGGACCCAACCTGCTGCCACGCTCCTGACACAAGACCCTCTGGCAGGGATCGGAACGGACAAGGCCCACGACAGCGGCAGGGACAAAGACAGAGATGAGAAAGGAGAGAAAGCCAGCGCGCAGCAAGACAGGAGGCGGCCTGGGACGCTGACTCTCAGCCTGCAGTAACACGCCACACGGCTCATCAGCCAAGCCAGGCACCTCTGGGAGCGAGCCAGGGCATGACCTGGTCAGGTGGCCTCCCTCCCCTGGGTTACTTATACCAGAGACTCCCAGGGCCTTTCTTTAGTGTCAGCAATTTGGATGTGGGACAAAGTGCGGGGGGTCTAACTGGCTGTAGGGGCCCCTTGGCAGCTCCCTGATAGGACCTGATCCCAATGCCTGACCCCACTGGGACCTGCAGTACTGCTCGGCCTTGGCCCGGTTCCTTGGTTCACCGAGAGGTTCCCTCCTCATGGGGAGGGTGATGGGGACATCCCCACCTCCACCACTGCCGCCGGAGTTAACAATGGTCTGGGGGCCTTTTAGGCTGTGTGGAAGTCCTCCCAGGCAGAAGGGCTAGGGGTCAGAACCCTGACTACAGAGCATTTCCAAATAAACAGGTGAACTGGAGAGCACCCAGCCCCACCTCCCGGAGCCTCACGGCCGTCCCACTCTAAAACTCCGTAACCAAGGGAGGCGCTGCCACTGGGGATGGAGTTAGACCCCTGGCAGGCCTGAGAATGGAGAAAAGCCTTTACTTTTGAAGAAAGTTTTAATTTGGGGCTAGCGTTGTGGCACAACAGGTTAAGCCACCACCTATGACACCAGCATCTCATATGAGTGCCGGTTCAAGTCCCAGCTGCTCCACTTCTGATCCGGCTCCCTGCTAATGTGCCTGGGAAAGCAGCAGAGGAATGCCCATGTCCTTGGGCCCCTGCCACCCATGAGGGAGCCCAGGATGGAGTGCCAGTCTCCTGGCTTTGGCCTGGGCTGCTGTAACCATTTGGGGAGTGAAGCAGCCAGATGAAAGATCTCTTTCTCTCTGTCTCTCTGTCTCTAACTCTAAATAAATAATTTTTTAAAAAAGTTTTAACTCAAAGTAATTTGTCTTTTTAAGATTTATTTATTTTACTTGAAAGTCACAGTTACAGAGAGAGAGAGACAGACAGAGAGAGGTCTTCCATCCAATGGTTCATTCCCCAGATGGCTGCATCGGCCGGAGCTGGGCCAATCCAAAGCTAAGAGCCAGGAGCCAGGAGCCAGGTGCTTCCTCCAGGTCTCCCACAAGGGTGCAGGGGCCCAAGCACTTGGGCCATCTTCTACTGCTTTCCCAGGCCATAGCAGAGAGCTGGATCAGAACTGGAGCAGCCAGGTCTCAAACCGGCGCCTACATGAGATGCAGGTACTGCAGGCGGTGGCTTTACCCACTACACCACAGCACCAGCCCCAGTAATTTCAATCTTGAAATAAAAAGTGGGAGGGGCCGGCACTGCAGCTCACTAGGCTAATCCTCAGCCTGCAGCGCCGGCACACCGGGTTCTAGTCCCAGTCGGGGCGCCGGATTCTGTCCCGGTTGCTCCTCTTCCAGGCCAGCTCTCTGCTGTGGCCCGGGAGTGCAGTGGAGGATGGCCTAGGTCCTTGGGCCCTGCACCCGCATGGGAGACCAGGAGAAGCACCTGGCTCCTGGCTTCGGATTAGCGCAGCGCGCTGGCCGCAACACGCTGGCTGTAGTGGTCACTTGGGGGGTGAACCAATGGAAAAAGGAAGATCTTTCTTTCTGTCTCTCTCTCTCACTGTCTAACTCTGCCTGTCAAAAAAATAAATAAATAAAATAAAAGCGGGGGGATGAGATGGAGCAGACATGATGCCCTTCACCAGAAGTATTGTGATGCATCCATGTTTCCTAAAAATAAGACCGCCGTCCCCGGGACCCAGAGTGCAATCATCAAAATCAGAACATTCACACGGAATCAACACTCTGCACTGATCCTCCTTCCAACCGTACCTATTGTCCCACTGATGTCTTTCACAGTTAAAGGGGGTGGGGGGAGTGTTTTTCCTGCTGCTGCATCCAGTCCCGGCTCACTCCTCACATCCCCTGGGGTCTTTCGAACTGGAACCGTTCTCAGCCTTGATTTCTTAAATAAGAGTCGCTTCACAGAACGCTGTCCATTTAGAAGAGACTCACTTTGGTTGATGTGACACAGGCCTGCGCCACCAGAACCGCAGTGAGGCAATCACAAAAGAATGTTTCAATAGCCCAAGGTCCAGGGCACCACAAACAAAAGGAAAACCTCCTAAGCCCTTTAAACCTCTGAGCACTGGAACAAGGACCGAAGTTCAAAACAGCCAACAGCTCCCCTACCCTACCCCACCCCCACCCCCAACACACACACACACACACACACACACACAGAGCAAGCCTTGCTGACAAGAGCCAGTGCCTTTTCAGCCATAGCCAAACCCATGTTCTTAAACCCACAGGATTCTCTGTTGTAAGAGGAGGCAGAATTACTAAAACCACAGTGATTTACTGAGTTCAACCACAGGAGGACTAGTTCCATGTTTACGCCAGGAAGCCCAACACCTATCTTCTTGAAGAACCACTCCCCCGCCACCACCAAAACAAAAAAACCTCACAATCACTAGATTCCAAAGTGTACAACTGATATGCACGCTCCTCAGGGGCCGTGCCTGGGCCGTCTCCGCCCACGCACAAGGTCTACTTAGTAATCAGCACTGAGCTTTAGAAGCAGGGAGGAGGAGGGTTCCGGGGCCAGCCTTGCAAGGCTTGGCAGATCCGGCATCGGCATCGCAGCCCCCTGTGCGGCAGGCTCAGCATTCCGGGCAGGCTGGCTAGCTCCTCCCGCCCCACCCCCAACGACAGCCCATCAGCCTGGAAAGGAAGGAGGGCCCCAGGTGCAACGGAGCCACCAAGGCACCCAGAAGATCCTACAGCGTGGCTGCTCCTCCTTCCCGTGTTGGGGACAGCCTCTCCGGGGCTTTCTCCACATGGATGTGCCAGACTGTTTCGACAGAAATGAGAAGCGGCTGCCCATGACAGCAGAGACTGACCACAGGGAGCGCCCAGCACTGGCGATACTCAGGGCGAGTCGTCATGTATGCAGCACGCCGACAGATAAAAATCAAAATCTCAGACACACAGCTAGAAAAGGCTTTGGACACCACTTGGCTCCGAGGCTCCCGCCTCACAGGCAAGTAAGCTAACAGCTCGGGAGGTGAGGCCCTCTCCTGAGGACCTGTTAGTTGCAGGACAGACACTAAGTCCTTGGCCAGTGATCTTTCACCTCACCAGGGTGGGGGTGGGGGATCTCAGACTGTGCATCCTCCCAACACACACACACCCCAAAAACTATTTAGGCTCATAGGCTCCAACTTCAGATTCTTGAATTCCAATCCTGGCTCTTGACACGGCAGATCAAGCTGCTGGCTAGGTGCAAGTCCCAGCTCCACTCCCAATTCCAGCTTCCTGCTAATGCACACCGTGGGAGGCAGCAGGTGATGGCCCACGTACTTAGGTCCTGTGTGGGAGACTCAGATGGAGTTCCAGGCTCCTCACTTCCACCTGGCCCAGACACTTAAAGCATGAACCAGCAGAGGGAATCGATCTGTCTCTCCCTGGCTCGCTGGCTCTCTTTCAAGTAAAATGTAAACCAAAAATTTCTTAATAAATAAAATCCTGGCTCCACCACCCACTGGCTGGGGGACATGGGAGAAGTCACTTAACATGAGTGCCTCCACTCCTCTCTCGCCAACATCCTCAAGAGCTGTTGTGGGAATAGAACAAATTATGTGAACCAGCCGGCACAACACTTCACCTATAACAGGCTCACTCTTTCTAGGTAGATGCCCATACTCAATAAATGGCAGAGCGGGGAAAGGTAAACCCAACACTACGTGCTTCACAACCAGCCCCTCACTCAACTTTAACTCAACTTTTACTCATCCTTAACAGCCCAGCAAGGTTAAACCCTTTCCTCCCCCTTTTAAAAGGACAGGAAAACCCAGAAAAGCTAAGACAAATTTGCCATGACTGCAGGCTGATTAAGAGACAGAATTCAAAACCAGCTCTCAGATGCTATTAGCAAAGGGGAAAAGAAAAAAAAAAAAAAAAAAAAAAAAAACCTTTCCTATACTTTTCTGACCCCATGTTGCATAGCATGAAAGTGTGGTTTTCTTTTAACAAGTTCCACCCAGGCGAGCAGAGCCAACTGCTAGCAAGTGAATGCAACACTGACTGGACCTCCACCTCCCCAGAGGAGACCGAGCAAAACCAGAGGGGGCGAGAAGGCTGCTTGTGTGTGGCTGCCCAAGACCCCGCCTCCCCAATTTATAAAGTCTGCCTCACTACTGTGCCCTTGGCACCACGGTCCACTGAATTTTTCTCAGACAACATTTTTAAGAAATGGGCAGAGTAGCAAGACCTAGGGCACAGCTAAACACAGTTCCCTTGCTTTTTACCGGGGCCTGCTTATTTAACGTCACCCCAAGCCCTAGCGAAAGTCTGGCCCGGCCAGCTGGTGAACCATTAAAGCACCCGCCAAGAAGTGGAGTGTGGCTGTGAAAGCTTCCTGAGAGAGGGAGGGAGGGAGGGAAGTGGGAAGGAAGACACCCTCAGGACGCAACCGCAGCCAGCGCAGCGCCAGGGTCACCAGCAGCATGGTGGTCTCCAGTTCCCAGGCACTGCACCTAGCAAGAGGAATCCAAACTGGAGTGGGCTCCTGCTTGGACCAACAGAGGATGGCCCAAGTGCCACCTGGAAGGATGGGGTACCTGAGACCCCCACCCCACATTAGAAAGGTCACACACCCTGGATGACCACCTCGGCGGAGCTCCCAGGCAGCGTCCACGACAGACACGTGCCAGGGCCACCCTAGACGCCCACAGCCCCGCTGGCCAGCGACTACCACAGCAGAGACGTCCAGACCGAGAGGCGCTGGGCAGAGACCCCTCCAGCCCTCTCCCAGCTCCCAAGTCACAGATCGCTGCTGGGAGCCGCAAAGGTCTGGCAGAAACAGAACCCAGAACAAGGAGCAAGGCCAACACCCTCACTTCCTCTCTTCCCCCCAACCCCGGCACAGCCAAAACCAAGGAAGAAAACACTAGATCCGCGGTCCTCCGAGCTCTCCAGCTGCAGCGCACACCAGGGCGGGCACCCACCGAGACGGCCAGAGCCCATGCATCACGCCCCGGTGGCATCAGACGCCAAGCACACAGTCGCCGTGTTTGTAAGCAAGGGGGCCAGGCTGCGGCCATCGGTGACTGACGGTGGCTATTCCCATCACTGTCTCCCTGTCCGCAGCCTCTGTATCTCTCAGATAATCCGGCAAAGGAACAGAACAAACACCTTTCCAGCTTCCTTGAAGGAAATGCCGAGCTGTCAATGGGCTGCTCATGCCTGGACAGACACAGCCGGGACGGCCGCTAAGGAGAGATTTAATTTTCCTCCAGGCAAACACGCACCACCCCGCAAGCTGCAAATCCCCACAACACAGAAGGGGACAGAACAGCTCCGTGTGGACAGGCTACGGTCCACAGGGACCCCAGCGCTCTGTGAACCCGGGACTTTGAAGATTCTCAGCAACACCTCCGGCCACCCCCACAGCCGACGCGTCTTCTTTCGGGATGGGGACGCTCCGAGGAGAGACACTGTGGGGAGCAGGCCGGACTAGACTGAGTTACTGGAATTAAGACTTATTCTATGCATCTGCTCTCCCACAATATGGCGCTGGGAGAGAAGTAAACAGCTTCCGCACAGCTGCCTCCAGTTCAACCAATAAACTGTAGGACCTGCTCCTGATTGGAGGAGAGCAGCGTACTCGGCGTGTGGGTAGCAGAGTTGGGATTGGCGGAGGAGGACTATAAAGGAGGAGAGAGACGGCATGCACCGGGAACATCTATGGGGAACATCTAGCTGAAGGAACACCTGTGCAGCCCCCGAGAAGAGCCGGCCGGCGGTGTGCCGCTCCCCTGCGGAAGTGGGGAATGCGGCCAGGGGGAACTGCCCTTCCACGGAGGTGGAAGGGATAGTAGCCAACCCGGGAAGAACCAGCAGCAAACCCGGGGAGGGCCGAGCAGACGAAAGAACAGCGCAGGGTCCTGTGTCGTTCCTCCACGAAGAGGGGGAGCGACAGACACCCTGGGAAGTCACATGACGGCAGAAATGGCTGCTAACGGCAAGAGTCTGCACATGCGCCGTGGGTTCCTGTCAGGGGCCTGGGACAGTCTGCGTTAGCTTGTGGGTCTCTGTAACCCCAGAGGAAGACACATTCAATTTGCGTGGGGCAATAGAATCCAGATTCCAGTAGTAGGTAGGTATTTCTCCGTTCTAGCCAACAGCCCAAATGAACATGGTTTTGCTAAGGTGGCCGCAAGAAAAACACGTGTGAGAGAGCCACTGAGATAGGAGGCTGACGGGGGCCCAGCAGGTGCAGCTGCCACCGGTGACGCCGCCATCCCACATGGGCACCAGTTCCAGTCCCAGCTGCTCCACTTCCAATCCAGCTCCCTGCCATGGCCTGGGAAAGCAGCAGAGGATGACCCAAGTCCTTGGGCCCCTCCACCCATGTGGGAGACACAGAGGAAGCTCCTAGCTCCAGGCTTTGGACCAGCCCAGCTCCAGCCATGGTGGCCATGTGAGGAGTGAACCAGTGGATGGAAGACACATCTCTCTCTCTCTCTCTCTCTCTCTCTCTCTCTCTGACTCTGCCTCTCAAATCTTTAAAAAAAGAAAAAAGAAAAGAAAGGATGCTTACACTCAAATGCACACACTAACTGAATAGCTAACTGTTCTCCATAGCTGGAACACCTGGTGATTTCTTTGTATTTTACAAGAAAGAGTGCAAGCGAGTGGTTTCTTGGCTCTAAACAATCCCAAAATGAGCCTGTAAAGCACTTTGCCTTCTTCCATGAGTGACCACGACCACAGCCTAACAAGGCACTCATTCACCCAGCAAGCCCATGAACACCAGGCAGAAACCACCAACGCCAAGTTCTTCCCATCAGCCTGCATAGGTCCTCAAACTCCTTCCATAAAAATCCACCTCTTTCCCTACTGCGGCCCCCTTGCCCGTGAAAGCTGTAAAGTGTGCTCATTGGAGACAGTTCTGAAAACGCCAAGAGTAAGAAATCAAATCGTCAGCACTCTGAGCAACACCAGGGACCCGCTGGTAACATCAGGGAAAGCATTGTCCCCGAGCCGTGCTTCTGAGGCTGTACGGTGAGGCAACCTCCCCACGCACTGCTGTGAGGCAGGGCTATTGTGGAGTACAACAAAAGCCAGCAGACTGAAATGTCACGGCAATGTCAAGGTCTGGAATTCCCAGTCTCGCTCGCAATTTCTTGCATTTGCTTCCCTTTAACTGCTAGCGAGCAGTCCACGTTCCTCAGCCCACACTGGGAGTTAACTCTGGTCTAGGCCTCTGTCTCACATGCACACATTCTTTTACTGCACATATGGTTTGTTTGTTTTTAAAGATTTATTTATTTTACTTGAAAGTCAGTGTTACACAGAGAGAAGGAGAGGCAGAGAAGAGTGTCTTCCATGCACTGATCCGAAGCCAGGAGCCAGGAGCTTCCTCCCAGCCTCCCACGTGGGTGCAGGGGCCCAAGGACTTGGGCCATCTTCCATTGCTTTCCCAGGACACAGCACAAAGCCAGATAGGAAATGGAGCAGCCGGGACTCGAACCGATGCCCACATGGGATGGCCAGCACTGCAGGCAGCAGCTTTACCTGCTACGCCACAGCGCCAGCCCCTGCACATATGGTTTTCCATACACTTGACATATACCTCCATGAGTTAATGTTTCCATTAATTAGTTCATAGCAATTTGTCCATATATCCACACACATCAATATTTTATTTGAAAGGCACAGTTATGGGGGGAGAAGGAGGAAGAGGATGAAGACGGGAGAGGAGGAGGAGGAGGATGATGATGACAAAGAAAGATCTTCCATATGCTGGTTCACTCCCCAGATAGCCACAACAGCCAGGGCTGAGCCAGGCCAAAGCTAGGAGCCAGGAGCTTCATCCGGGTCCCCCACGTGGAGGCACGGGCCCAAGCACTTGGACCATCTTCCGCTGCCTTCCCAGGCACATTAGCAGGGAGCTGTACTGGAAGTGGAGCAGCCGGGACTCGAACCGCCGCTCATACAGAATATCAGCATTGCAGGCAGTGGCTTAACCCACTGCGGCACAAAAAACCAGCAACACACATCATCCCTTCTAATGTGGGGGGCCACTTGACATGCTAACACCCCATGGGGGACGGAACATGAGCCAACACCTCCATAAAGCGTGTGGGTCTATGTGGGAACAAGGAGCAGCACGGGGTTGTCTCACCTGTCCCCAAGGTCAGCCCGGGGACAGACGCCTTCCCAGGGCCCTCTGCTCCACAGGGAGTACACCCATACTCTTTATGCCTCTGTGTTACTCTCCGCAAGGCACTGGCAGTAACAGCCAACCCATAAAGTGACGCTGCGAACTCAATGAGTCCACCTGTGCAACGTAGTAGACGCTCACTATCACTGGCTGTCATTACCATTATTAAAGGACAGGAGACAGAACAGGCAGCAAAGATGGCCAGGACCCACCCCAGCGCAGCCCTCACCTCCCTATACCAGAACCCTGGCAGCCACACTGACTAATGGCTTACACTAAGCGCCACTGCTGGGATAAAGAAACCAAGACACAAAGACATTAAGTAACCTGTCCAAGGTCACTCAGCTGTTAAGAAGCAACCCGTTGGTACTCATTCACCCTACATCAAACATCAGAAGAGTCACTCTAACAAGGCGGGGCTCAGGCAGTAAACAAACGCATTCTGGTTCTTTCACAGCCAACACACATTTACAGACAAAGACATGGAGGTGCAGAGGCTGTGTGACCCACAGCGGGCGAGGGGTTTGAAGCCAGCCAGTCTGGCTCCAGAACCCAGGCTTTGTCAGGGGTCCCGTGACGTAGCCACTCCACAGGTTTCAAATGATTCCCCAATTCACCTACGTGCTTGCCCTCACGTTGGAGAGCGGTGTGGTGGGGTGGGGACCACTGAGGCACAGGCCCTAAGCCCGACCATGAATGGCCAAACTTCACATCCAAGGTGGGGGGGGGGGGGAGCAGGTGCACAGGAAAGCCCGCAGGTGTGTTTACCTTCACAACAAGCCTATCACCAAAGCAGTGCCAGAGGGGATGTCCTTCTCCACTCCCAGGTTGCTCTGGATGTTAGCTGACCCTCTCAATGGATTTGGGGCTCTCTGGCCTCCCAAAGGGCCGTGCCTGCCTCCTCCAGCACCTCTCTCTCCACGGTTAAGTGCACAATCCGCCATAGACCCCAGCACCCAAGGGACTTAGCTCACCAGGCAGGGTGCCAGGTTCGTTCACAAAGACTCTCCCAGCCCAGACAGGCAAGGCCGAGAGTTTGGTGCCTGCTTTAACAGTTGCTCCTCACTTCCCTCATCCATCTACGGCTTCAAACATTTCCTCCCCCGGTGCACCCCACACACGTGTGCATGCGCCCAGAAGGGGCTGGAAGGAGAGCGAGCGAGGACATGGTGACACTGGCCTTGAAGAAAGGAAGTCTCCTCTCCTGCTGTCCCCGGGCAGAGAATCCCTGGCGAGAAGCCAGGCTGCTTCCGCCTCCTGCCTCTGGGTTTGCAAGCTCCAAACAGGGCTGTCTGGTTTGTGCTTTGTCTTCGAGAGAACGCATCTGCTGGTTTCTGGAGGGGGCAGGCAGATGTGCGCCCAGGCTCGAGGCAGGTTTGGGGGAGCACAGATCGCCCAGATCCCAGGGATCTTCCAGCCCACCATGCAATTGGCCCGGAGACCGCCCCCACCTGAGCAGGGAGGGAAGCCCAGAACACTTCCAAAATTAACCGCTTCCACCTCCCAGGGAAGGGCAGGCTGGAAAAGCCAGCTTTTCATCACCCTGAGCCAACCAGGCGCTGCCGTACAGCCCTCCTCTTCCTCCTTAGACCACTTTTCCGCCCCAGAACAGCTGCCTTTGGAGCTAGCAAGGACAATGAGGAAAACCCCACACTTCGGGATTAAAAAAAAGAAATCTACACACAGGTGTGCGCAGAATACCGCAAACCGTGATTCTCAGTAGACTTCGAAAATCTCCATGTGGCGTCTGTTTAACAAACCTGGGAAAAGACGACGGCTCTATGGCACGTGCATTTTTAAATCACATCCACACGTTACCTTCTATGTCATCTCCTGGCAGGGCAGTCACACACCTGCATGACCCACTTCTTGGAATCGGCTCCATCCTTCTATCCATTGCTCAGCCACGCCGGATCCCCGGACCCCTGGCTTGGCCTCAGCCAGCCACAAATCCACTTAGCACTGGCCGTTCCCTCCGTTTGCAATGTTCTTCCCTCCATACGGCCCCAAAGTCCACTCTCTCCAGACTTTCCTGGCCATAGACTTGATACTGCCCTCCACTGCCTCCTTCTGTGACTCACTCTTCTCCTTAGCCGACACCCCTACATCACCCACTGTGTATTTCCAATGTTTCTCCTATTCCCTCCGCTTTGTAACGTAAGTCTCAAGAGGACAGGGCCTCCAGGCCCACGCTCTTCACTGAGCTCTCCCCAGCACCCAAAACTGTCCCTGGCGCATAATCAATAAATACTGGGTGAATTAATACTTAAAGCTAAGCTGTGTGTCTGTGGGAAGACATGTTTATTTTCTTAAGCGAAAACACTGGGCTCCCATCCAAAGGCCTCTCTGGCTCGCTCCGATACAGATCAGAGGGCAAAAGGGGACCCGGCGCTGTCCACAGAAGGGCGGAGGCAAACTGGGGCTGCAGGAAGAGGCAGAGACGGCTGCATGCGGAGGTCTTTGCGTACCCCCGACGTCAGCCGGCAGCCGGGTCAGGCAGCCACGTGCCCAGGAGGTCAAGTCCAGGAGCCGTGCCTGAACCCAAGGGGCAAAGGTGTCGCTGCCACAACCCGGTCACCAACTTGGCTCAATCAGGAGTCAAAGCCAGGAACACTGAACGCTCCAGCTCATGAAGGGAAGTGGAGGCGGCAGCAAGATCCCTCCCTGGGGGGCCTGAAAGTACACAGGAGGAGTCTTCAACAAGTTCACGGAAAATATGCACCATCTTCTGGTTCCCTTTGTCCGTGACCTTCATGGAGTATTTTTGTATGGTCGATCCTCATTATTTTGGGGTTCCATATTCATCTCCTCACTGCAATTTAATTTTCCTCTTCAGAGGCAGAGAGACAGAGTGCTCCCATCAGCAGCTTCACTCCCCAAATGCCCACAGTGAATGGGGTTTAGAGAGCCAGAGCCCAGAGCTGGAAACTCAACCCAGGCCCCCCACCTGTGGGTGGGGGTGGGGGCAGGAACCCCGTCACGTGGGCCATCACTGCCTCCCAGGGTCTGCGTTAGCAGGAAGCCAGAGCCAAGGAACAACAGGCGCTCCGGAGCGGGAAGCAAGTGTCTTAACCACCAAGCCAAACGCCATCTCCAACGTACCAAAATGGACATGGGGCGGGGCGGCGCAGCGGTCACGTCACGGCTGAGGACACCCACATCCCACACCACGGCGCCAGTCTCAGTCCCCGTTCCGATCCAGCCTCCTGCTACTGCAGCCTGGGAGGCAGCAGATGGTCGCTCAAATGCTCGAGGCCCTGCCACCCACGCGAGAGCAGTTTCATGCGACTGCGGCTTAGGTGGTTTTGCTTTTAAAAGTGGCCATGAGGCTGCACTGCCCTGGAGAGGCCAAGTCCAGGAAGCAATGACGATAAACTCAGGGACATGAAGGATCTTCAAACAGAAGCCCGTGGAAACACCGTGACCCACGGCCCGCAGGAACTTAACTCCACGCTTCCCCTAGGAACCAGGGCTTAGTACCTGCTATTCAGCACTTGCACCTCTATAGGATACAACTTGCGTTGAGTGACAAGACCCATAAAACGGCCCGTCTTCCGGTCCCGAACACACCTGCCCCACCCCGGGCCGCCGCTCCCAGCACACGCGCGTCCTCTCCAGTCTCTGTCACCTGGCTCTCCGCTCTCTCCCTGTGCTTAGCACGGTCAGCCCCTGCCCCACCTCTCCCTCACCCACAAATCTGCAGGGGACCCCCAGAGCACCCAGGGCTTGACAGAAGGGACAGACCCCGGCAGCCGGACAAGGTCCACAGAACCTGTATGGAGGGCGACCTCCCGCCCGGCTCTGTATGAGGCTTGCAGCAAATACTCATCAGGCCTTGCTGCCCTGTGCCACACGTGGCCACCAAGCCCTGGAGACAGGTCCCCAGGGAGGGGAGCTGAGGACAAAATACACACAGACCCTTGAAGACTTAATGCAAAAACCTAACACACTACCACAGTGATTTTGTCATAATGAATCCATGTTGACACGACACCAAGCTTTTTAATGTGCCTACTAAGGAATCTTTATTCTGTGGCCTGGGCTGCTCTGAGTCAGTCTGGGTTACAACACCACCGCGAGGAGGGCAGCTAGCGCCACTGCCCAGGCCCAGCCCCCACCACCACCGGCTCGCCTTATACATGGTCCAAGTACTCTCTGGGGCCAGCAGGAAACACCTGTCCCACGGCTTCCTGTGACACACTAACACCTCCGGGCATCCACAAATGGACTCGGAAGTCAGGGTTGAAAAGATGAACCAGTTTCACCCCCTAGCAGACAGCATCATGCAGGCTGAGATGTGGGGCCACCTCGGCACGACCTACAGCAGTGGCCAGCCCGCAGCAGGTGAACAGAGCGAATCGACCAATCCTTTCCTTGGGGGAGGGGGGGCGCAGACAAACTCCAACCTGTCCACTGCATTTGGGATGACAGAATACGTAACACCCACGAGAGACCTGGACAGTGCTGGGCCTAGCATGGGAGACCGGCTCCGCCTCATCACCGAGCAGTGAGCCCAGTATCCATGCCCGTCCAGGCTACTAGAACCTTCCACAGTGACAGACGTGTTTTGTTTGGCCAATCCAGTTGTCACTGAGCTCCTGAAATGCTATCGCTGGGACTAGGGCACTGAATTTTTTTTAACTTACTAAATAATTTTAATCTGAAATTCAAACCACCACACGTGGCCCGTGGCTACCCTACGGGACAGCACAGCTCCACACTGGTGCTGGGATGGACTGAGATAAAGCTTACAAAAAACAAAACATCACTGTGTACACACTACAGCCCCACAGTTTGCTGGGGACAGCAGGGGTGCCATGGTTTAAAGAATTCCCCGGGGGCCGGCACCACGGCATGGCAGTAAAGCCGCCGCCTTCAGCGCCCATATGGGCACTGTTTCAAATCCCAGCTGCTCCACTTCCAATCCAGCTCTCTGCTACGGCCTGGGAAAGCAGTAGAAGGTGGCCCAAGTCCTTGGGCCCCTGCACTCGGAAGAAGCTCTTGGCTCCGGGTCAGCGCAGCTCCAGCCATTGCGGCCAGCTGGGAAGTGACCCAGCAGATGAAGACCTTTCTCTCTGCAACTCTGCCTTTCCAATAAATAAATAAATTAAAAAAAAAAAAAAGATGTATTTATAAGAATTCCCAGCCTGAGATTCGGAGAGCCCAACACAACCAAGTCAACCCATCATAAGTAAGAAACGGAGAAATAAAGTGTGTACAGAACAGGCAGGGAAGGGCAGCCGGGGTTCCTGGTTCCTAGGAGGGCACTGAGGACCCCGCCACAGGGCTGCATGTGCAGCCAGCCAGTTTCTGGCACATTCCACTCCTCCCTCCCACCCCCATGCGCAGGGGCCAGGTGTTGTCTGACCTTGCCGGTGACCTCTGCGGCCACACAAGCCGGTTCTCCCCCAACAGCGCCCTGCATTCTTCCAGCTCTGTGTCCCCCCACAGGCCCCTGATATGTGCAGGGGTTGCTCAGGTTTGCTGGGGATGGCGAAACCAAGACCCACGGGGCGGCTGTGCAGAATGCTCACAACTGGTTTACACTCAGGTCAGAAAAAAAAACGCTCATGAAATTCCAATCAACTTCTAGTCTCCCAAGAATGTTCCCAGCAGGAAAGCCCGGCCCAGCCTCAACAGCTTTTCGTTATCATTAAGATTAATTACATTCCGCATACAGCAGACAATGAAGAAATGAACAGGGATGCGGAAGGGGGAGGGTGGGAACTATCAGGACAGGAAAGCCAAAAATCGGCGACAGCTCGGCAGACAAGGAAAGGATCCGCCCTCAAACACTTGGGCGATTCTGTGAGCTCATTCCTTCTCCCCCCTTAAAGGGCTCAGCCACTTCTCTGCTCAGTCCATCCAACTTGGCCAGATACACAGAAATCTGAGGCTTGAAGCTCTGTGTAATGCTCCACACAGCCCTGGGTTTGGGCTCCTCTGGGGCTTCCCCGATGGAAAACACTGGAAATCAGATCCACAGGCCTCCCACCCACAGGCTGGGCTGGGGGGGCCCCAATCACCTCCCAGCCACGTGCCAAGAACAGGGACCCAGCTCCGCACCTCCAGTTCAGTCTCCCGTCTGTTGATATCATCCGTGGATTGATTTAACTTCTCCAGTTCTCCCTAGTAGGGGAAAAAAAAAAAAAGACTTAAAAACATCCGTTTCCGGCATAAGCTGGTCCAATATCCTGCAAAGTTAACCGGAGCCCAAAGCAGAGGAGGGTAGCAGAGTGAGATCGCTCTCCAGGAAAACAGCAGAGGCTTGGCTGGGCTGGGCGAGCAAGTGGATGTCAACATTTCTAAAAGCCCCTCCACTACCACAATGGGTGTCACGGGATCCCAAGCGCTGTCTGTTCTTACAAGGTCAAACACCCCTTCCAGGTTTGGGCCTTCAGGAAAACCTTAGCAGCCCAATCCAAACAACAGCATATGCCTCAGAGCAAGAAAACCGTGATGAAGGCAGCGGCCAAGCCACAGGTATGATCAGACTCAAGGAAGCCATTTAAACCCTAAGACAGAATTCCCGTAATTCACTCATCAGTGGTTGTCTATATTTTTCAATTCCTTTTCCCACTGGCCACTGTTCAACCTAGCTACCTGGAAAGAAAAAAACAGAAAAAAAATCTCGCTTTAATCCAGATTCCTTATATTTAAAGAATACAGGAGCTGGCATTTCGTAGAAAGTTCCCAACCTGAAGTTGGCATCTTTACTCTGCGAACAAAGCACCTGGCTAACAGAAGTCCACACCAAGAACACAGGATTTAGCCGTCCAAACCCACGATTTTAATTAATACAATTCCTAACAGAGTGGGTTTTTTTCCCCTACCTGATCTTTTATCTTGCTAATCTGACAAAAACAATTCATTTAAACCCCAACCGCTGAGTTAAGTGCGCTTTAAATTGATCTGTGCACTGAAAAACCAATTAGAGCTCCAGAAACCGCAGAGCAGGCTTGAAACCTGTATTTTTTTTTTTTAAGATGATTTATGGAAAGGGTAGAAAACCGGGTCTTGGGAAGGAATTTGCTGTGCTTTTTCGCTTGAGGGGTGAAGAGGTTAAGCTGTCACTCCTACATGTCGGCTTGGAAATCGTTTTTTAATCATCACTCCTGGAAATGGAGACGCAGGAAGCAGGGCCATTCCGCCCGCCGCCTCCACCGCGGCTCCGCGCCTCGGCTGTCCCCATCTCAGCTCCCTCTCCACGGGGAAAAGCAGGGTTTTAACCCGCTGCAGGTCTAGCGGGACGCTACGCCAGGGGGACAATACACCTCTCAGGCTGCGGACAATGAATCCACCGGGCTGAGAGAGGACTCTGGCCGGGCACCTCGGCCAGGTGACAGCTCGAACCCGGCCCGGGCGCCCGCCCACGCTGCGGGAGAGGACGACGCCCACCCGCCCCGGCCACCCTCGGCGCGGGCGCTGCGGGCCAGCGGCTACGCAGTGCCCGTGGCGCCGTGAACCAGGCTTGGGGGGACCCCGATACCCGCCTGGCGCCCCCGCCCCCTTTTCCCTTTGTTGTAATTCGCCCGCCCCACCGCCCCCAGGTACCCCGGCTCTGCGGGAGGACCCCCGCCTGCAGTCAGGCCGCATCCACGCGGGCACAGGAGCCTCCAGACGGGGGTGGTTAATAATAATAATAATTTTTTAAAAGGCTCCCCGTCCGACCCTCTCGCCCCGGGGCAGCGCGCCAGCGGCCGAGCGCGGGACAAGCGTGTGCACCGCCTCGGCGGCAGCTCTGGCGCAACCGGCTGGCGAGGCGCGCGCGCCGTGCGCCCTACCTGGATCCGGGGGTCCACCTCCTCCTCCTCTTCCAGGCCCTGCTCCATCCCCTCCTCCGCCACCTCCTCCACGTCCCGAGCGGGCGGCAGGGACTCGGCCGGCTCCTCGGAGCGGCTCCGCTTCGCCGCCGCGTCCATGCGAGCAGCGCCCGGGACGCCCACGCGCGGCGGGCGCTTGAGCGCAGCAGGGGTCGCGGCGGCGCAGGCTCGCCCAAGCCGCTCCCCGCCCCGGAGCCTGGCAGCCGCCGACGCGGAGGAGACGCGGCCGCCCCCTTCCTGCGGCTGCGGGAAGCGCAGCGCAGCTCCGCCCCGCCCGCCGCCCGCGCTCGGCCGGTGCCACAGTCCCGGGCCCGTCACAGACGCTGGACGAAAACCTGGGCCGCTTCCTTCCCTTGCTCAGGCCCCTGGACCCAGAGCACGGGGAGCCTGGTGGCTGCAGCCACCGGAAGATTTCCCGGAAAAGGGAAGTCAAGGGGCCGTTCTTGCACGCACGGGGCAAGAAGAGGAGCGCGCGGCAGCGCCTCATGGGGATTCCTTGTCCTAAGACCCCGCTCCCAGCCGCAGGCTTTCCTGGGTGTGTGCTCCTACCTGGATAGCCAGCGAGCACGGAGAATCTAGCCCGCTGGATGCAGGGCCCTGGTTTAGCCTTTTCAAAGCTGGGGGGCCCCCTCTGGCCTTGGCTCTGTGAGCTGGGGAGGTTTCCTGCACACCCCCCGCCCGCCGTGGGGACCATCACAAGAGGGCCACTGTGATGTGGGGCAGGTGAGATCAGAAGGGGGCGGGGGTGGGTGAGGACAAGCCTCCCGGAGACACCAGTGTCCTTCTGGAAGCCTGTGGTCAAAGCCACCTTTGGGAAATCTGCTTGGGATGGGTGCCCTCAGATGCTAAGCTAGGGGACTCTTCATTGGACAGGAAGCCACCCTGCACCTGCTGGCCGCGTGGGGCGCTCTAAAAGCTGGGTCCTGGCCCCTGGAGGTGGTGCAGGTGTGTGTCATGGGAGTGTTTCAAAAAAGGTTCCACCTGTTCCGTCTTTAAGGCTAGGGTGAGTCAGCAGTTCTTGAGAGTTGTTTCCGAACTCGAAAGACATAATTGCTTTGGTTTGGGTTTTCCAGTAATAGGAGGAGGCAGGGACAAGATGGCCAGCGAGCGTCACCCAGAGACACGGACCCAGCAGCTACTGAGCAAGTTCATCCTGTTTCTGAATACCTGAGGGGCAGAGGTTGAAAAGCAGAAATGCCAAGTCTGCCCTGACAGTAACTGCTCTCTCTCGGGAGGTGGGACCCCAGCCTTCCCACCATTCTACACAACCGGCTCCACCCTAAGCCGAGGGGTGGGGAGCTTGGCTCCAGATGGCCTCCAGGGAGGTGGGAGCTGGAGCTTCAGACTTGCATGTCTTTTTCGGAGACCTGTGCCAGGTCTAGTGTTAATCCCAATGGTGTTTCTAACGTTCAAAGAAGGAAAATAAAGCACAAACAGTGCCGTACGTTTTCCCTTGGTACCTATGCATGCTTATAAATAAAAGGAAAAACTCCAGGAGGAGTCATACCCAAGAAAGACTGGCTACCAACCCTGGCCCAGGGAAAAGGGGCAGGGAGGGGCCCGGGATTGGCTGCTGGGGCTTTGAGGCAAAGGGTACTCAGCTGCCCAGAAATGCTTCCGTTTTGCACATTAGTATTATTAAAATTTTAAAGTCAAAACAACACATACCATAGTCATTTTCTATTGTTGTGTGGCAATGTACCACAAATACAGTGGCTTAAAACAATGCTCAAGGGGCCAGCACTGTGACATAGTGGGTAAAGCCACCACCTGCAGCGCCCCCATCCCATATGGGCACTCGTTCAAGTCCCAGCTGCTCCACTTCGGACCCAGCTCTCTGCTGTGGCCTGGGAAAGCAGTGGAAGGTGGGCCAAGTCCTTGGTCCCCTGCACACTGGGGACCTGCAGAAAGCTCCTAGCTCCTGGCTTTGGGGGCCACTGAGGCCATATGGGGAGTGAACCAGCAGATGGAAGTCTCTCTGTCTCTGTATGTCTCCTCTTTCTCTAACCTTGCCCTTTTTTTTAAGATTTATTATTTTTTTTGAAAGGCAGAGTTACAGAGATGCAGAGATAGAGAGAGAGAGAGAGAGAGATCTGCCATCCGCTGGTTCACTTCCCAAATGGCAGCAACGGCTGGAGCTGGGCCAGATCCAAAGCCAGGAGCCAGAAGCTCCTTCCAGGACTCCCATAAGGGTGCAGGGGCCTAAGGGCTTGGGCCATCTTCCACTGCTCTCCCAGGCCCTAGCAGAGAGCTGGACCAGAAGTGGAACAGCCAGGATGAAAACTGGTGCCCATATGGGAACCCTGGCTTTCAAACAAATCTTTTTAAAAAAATAAAAATAAATAAATCTTTAAAAAATAAAAAACCAACAACACTCATTGTCCCCCCGGTCTCGGGACAGCCTTCAGACATGGCTCGCCCAGGGTCTCTCGAGAATTCACTTCTTCCGGTTCTGGAGGCCAGGAGCCAAAGGGGAGGGCACCAGCAAGGCCAGGTATTGCTAGCCTCTCAGTGCTTTCTTGGGTGTTGGAATGAGGCCTAGAGTTTGCGCTCTCTCTCTCTCTCTCTCTCTCTCTCTCGGAAGATTTATTTATTTATTTGAAAGGCAGAGTTAGAGAGAGAAAGAGAGATGTTCCATCAGCTGGTCCACTCCCCAAATGGCCTCAATGGCCAGAGCTGGGCCAGGCCAAAGCCAGGAGCCAGGAGCTTCTTCCAGGTCTCCCACATGGGTGCAGGGGCCCAAGGACTTGGGCCATCTTCCACTGCTTTTCTAGACCACAGCAGAGAGCTGGATCCGAAGTGGAGCAGCTGGGACTCGAACCTGCACCACAGTGCCACCCCTGGGATCTCTGTTACAGGGGCACCAAAGCCATTGGTGAAGGCTGTTAGTAAAATGGTGTGGTCTTATCTATGGTTCCATCTACACCCTGACACCATCCTAGGTTCTAGTCCCCACCGCCATTGCTGGAAGCCCGGTGACCCCTTGGCCCACCTCTATCCTAATGGGATTTGCTGCTCCTACTTCCCTGCCCACCCCTGCCCCAGCAAAGTTTTAAGAGGACCTGTTCCTGAACAGGTGCTCTTTCTTTCTTTTTTTTTTTTTTTTTTTTTTAAGATTTTTTATTTATTGACAAGTAGAGTTACAGACAGTGAGAGAGAGAGAGAGACAGAGACAGAGACAGAGAAAGGTCTTCCTTCCATTGGTTCACCCCCCAAATGGCCGCTACGGCCGACGCTGTGCCTATCAGAAGCCAGGAGCCAGATGCTTCCTCCTGGTCTCCCATGCGGGTTCAGGGGCCCAAGCACTTGGGCCATCCTCCACTGCCTTCCCAGGCCACAGCAGAGAGTTGGACTGGGAGAGGAGCAACCAGGATTAGAACCCGGTGCCCATAGGGGATGCTGGCACCAAAGGCGGAGGATTAGCCAAGTGAGCCATGGAGCCAGGCCAGAGGTGCTCTTTCTCTCTCTTTTCTCTCTTTCTCTTGATCTCTCTCCCTCTCTCTGCGTCTCTTGTTCTCTGGATCTCTCTCTTACACTCTCCCTCCCTTTTTCCCTCTTTGCCCCCTCCCTTTGGTCTGCCGGGTTTCCCCCAAGAAACCCTCTCCCTTACTCCGGTGTTTGGTGCGTTTTGTGGTGGCCTTCAAAGGCTGCACCTTCCCACCTCTGTGTCCTGGGACACGGAGCGTTAGGATCTCAGCCTGTGTTCTGCAGAGCTCACACAGTCAGTGTATAACAGAGTGCTTGTGAGACAAGCGAATGCTGCACATTCGTTTCAGCTGGCACACCCATCAGGAGCGATGGGCCGGAGCCCTGGACATCTCCCAGACCTTTCACAGTGTGCGAGAGCTCCAAATGACCTCATGCTGAGACAGTGTATGCCAGTTGCTTTTATCCTCCAGTCCCCACCCCCTGAGTTGGTTTAATTCCAGGTGATAACAGAATTTGGAGAACAAAGACCAAAAGCTGACTCTGGCTGGATTCTGGGGTTTGCTAAGTGAGAATGGCTGAGTGAGAGCCACTAAGAACCAGGGAGCCGCTGTGTGGTTACTTCCCCACTTTTGTACCCAAGTTCACGTGCTAGCTCTGGGTGGCGGGGAATCCTGATGCTTAGGACTGGGACTGACAGTCAGCCTCACTCCAGGCCCAGGGAACAGCTGGCTTCCTGCCGGACTTCCTGATCCCCATGCAGCCCAGGGGCCCTTCTTGGCGGCCCTGCTTTCAGCTCCCCGCGGCCCGCGCTTCTTCGCCTCTCTTTGTTTTTGCGTGATAGCCTGACCTTCCTATCTGTCTTCTCGAGCTGTTTCAGGGCGGCCTCTTGCCCCCTTTGCAGGTAGACACGGTGCTTGCCTATGTAGCATTTGCCAAACTCTCATTTTTACACAAGTGCACGCTTGGAATTTTCTGGAAGTTTTGTGACATGTGATATCCTAACCGACTAAAGGCAGAAGTTACACGACGCCAGCTGTCTTTCATTATGAAATTTGCAGGGGGAGGGAGGACATTTAGCCTAGTGTTTGGGTGTCTCATATCCCATGTCCAAGTGCCTGGGTTTGAGTTTCAGCCCCACTTCCAGTCCAGCTTCCTGCGTATGTGCTGGGAGGCAGAGGTGCTGACTCAAGTAGTTGGGTCTTTACCACCCACATGGGAGACCAAGACTGAGTTCCATGGGGCCAGCGCTGTGGCATAGTGGGTAAAGCCGCTGCCTGCAGTGCCGGCATCCCATATGGGCGAGACCCAGCTGCTCCACTTCCGATCCAGCTCTCTGCTATGGCCTGGGAAAGCAGTAGAAAATGGCCCAAGTCCTTGAGCCCCTGAACCCATGTGGGAGACCCAGAAGAAGCTCCCGGCTCCTGGCTTTGGATCAGCACACCTCCGGCCTTGTGGCCAACTGGGGAGTGAACCAGCAGATAGAAGACCTCTCTCTGTCTCTCTGTCTGTCTCTGTCTATCAGACTCTCTCTCTCTCTCTCTCTCTCTCTCTCTGCCTCTCCTTCTCTCTCTGTGTAACTCTGACTTTCAAATAAATAAATATTTAACAACAACAACAACAAAAGACAGAATTCCCGACTGGGCATTGGGAGTGAGCGGGCAAGATGGGAGTTCTTTGCCTGCCTCTCTGTTTCACGCTCTCTCTCTCCCTCTTTTGTCTCTCAAATAAATAGTTTTTTAATTAAAAAAATGAAAAATGTAAAACAGTATCTTCCTCACTATTTGTTTTGTTTTGGAAGCTATTTTATCTTTTCATTTTGTAAACTATAGTTATTTTCATAAAATTATACTTGTATTAACAAGTGATAGATTTAGTTGTTAGATTAATTCATTTAAAATATTCGCTGTCCACTCTGCCTGTCAAAAAAATAAAAAAAAAAAAAATATTTTTAATTTCTGTGCAGTAGCTACCAGGAAGTAAAGCTACATAAACAAAAGTTCTTAGGGATCATCAATCATTTTAAAGAACACAAAGTTTGGGAACTCTGATCTACAGAAATGGGTCCTGTAGTTCCAGGTTTTCTTGTTTTACTTGCCTTTTTTTTTTTTAAGATTTATTTATTTATTTGAGAGGTAGAGTTCCAGACAGAGAGATCTTCCACCCACTGGCTCACTCCCCAGATGGCCACAAGGCCGGAGTGGGGCCGATCTGAAGCCAGGAGCCAGGAGCTTTTTCCAGGTCTCCCACGTGGGCACTGGGCCCAAGCAGTTGGACCATCTTTTACTGCTTTTCCAGGCCATAGCAGAGAGATGGATTGGAAGAGGAGCAACCAGAACTCGAACTGGCACCCATATGTGATGCCGGCACTGCAGGCAGAGGCTCAGCCCATTTTGCCATAACGCCGGCCCCTTAACTTGTCTTTAAATGTCTAAATTTCTCTTCACTCAATGGGTGCACACTCCACCCCTTCCCCAGGACCTCCACTGGCCATTGGTGGAGTACAAGGGCAGTTCAAAAAGTCCATGGACAAATGAGAAGAAAAAAATCCGTTTATTTTGGTGCGGAGGCGAGGGTTGGGCCCAGCGGCTAAGACACTGCTTGGGGTACGTGCGTCTGGTGTCAGAGGGCCTGGCTGCAAGTTCAAGCTCCACTTCCCATTCCAGCTTCCTGCTCAGGCACACTCTGGGAGGCGACAGGTTCAAGTACTTGGATCCCCAGCACCCTTGTAGGAGACTCAATCAGATTGAGTCTGATTGGCAGTTAGGCGTATCCGTGAGGTCAGATAGGGGTGTGAGATCATGAAAGGGGCAGAGCAAAGGTGTGGTCTCAGCTCACAAATCTAATCAATCTACTCCTATCTGCCTGCCTACCTCAAAGCCATGCAAGGGACAGCCCCAGTCAGAACAGCTTGGAAGGAGCCGCCGCATCTAGGCAGCAGCCACGAAGGGTCAGTGTGGTGTGCGTGGAGTGGAACAAAGCTTCAAAGAGGATCTGAGGCAGGGCTGTGAGGCCTGAAGTGCCTGGGAGGTCAGGCCGGCACAGTGGCTTAACAGGTAAAGCTGCCACCTGCAGTGCCGGCATCCCATATGGGCGCCAGTTCGAGTCTTGGTTGTTCCACTTCCAGTCCAGCTCTCTGGTATGGCCTGGGAAAGCAGTAGAAGATGGCCCAAGTGCTTGGGCCCCTGCACTCAGGTGGGAGACCCAGAAGAAGCTCCTGACTCTGGGCTTTGGCCTGGCCCAGTTCTGGCCATTTAGGCCATTTGGGGAGTGGACCAGCAGATAAAAGATCGCTCTCGCTCTCTCTGTAATTCTACCTCAAATTAAAAAAAAAAATGAGGTCAGGCTTTGAGTGACTAGGAGACACCATGAGGCTCTCCATTATAGAAGTTTAGGTTAGGGCAAGAGTGAATTCATTTTGGGACATACTGATTTTTATGGGAAAACCCTGAAAGCACAGCTAGTCCTTGAACTTGGAAATGGAGATCCAGTCATGTAAATGCTAAGCACACCCTTTGGAAGGCCTTCCCTGCCCCTGCAAGAGTGTCAGAGTTCATCCAGTCTCTGAGGATTGCTCTAGCATTAGCCTGCACTCAAGTCCCTTCTGGTGCAGCTCACAGAGAATCGGCAGTCGCAGGAACTGCGGTTGAACTGGGTTCAGCTCCAAACTGCAGCATCTGTGAGCTGTCCGGCCTCGTGTACTCTCTCCGAACTTCAATACCCTCGCCTGTGAAACAAGAATAAGATGACTGGTGTCTCCCTCGCAGAGACATCATGAGGACTGCATAGGAGGATGTTTACAAGAGAGCCGGCACATCCCAAAGTTCTAATTCACAGGGCTCCCCCCACCTTTGTTCTTCTCCTCTGCCCATGCCCTAAACCTAAGGGAACCAGGTATTTTACAGAAGAGATTTTTTTTAATTTCATTTAAATACAAGTTTCATGTAAGAAGAGCTATTTTTAATTTTTTTTTTTTTTGACAGGCAGAGTGGACAGTGAGAGAGAGAGACAGAGAGAAAGGTCTTCCTTTTGCTGTTGGTTCACCCTCCAATGGCCGCCGCGGCCGGCGCGCTGCGGCCGGCGCACCGCGCTGATCCGATGGCAGGAGCCAGGAGCCAGGTGCTTCTCCTGGTCTCCCATGGGGTGCAGGGCCCAAGCACCTGGGCCATCCTCCACTGCACTCCCTGGCCACAGCAGAGGGCTGGCCTGGAAGAGGGGCAACCGGGACAGAATCCGGCGCCCCAACCAGGACTAGAACCCGGTGTGCCGGCGCCGCTAGGCGGAGGATTAGTGTAGTGAGCCGCGGCGCCAGCTTTAATCTTCATTTTTTATATGGAAGATGTTCATTTATTTTCATCTAATGAAAGGCAGAGTGGCAGAGAGAGAGAGAGAGAGAGAGAGAGAGAGAGATCTTACATCTGCTGGTTCACTCCCTAAATGCCTGCAACAGTCAGGGCTGGGCCAGGCCAACCCCGGAGCCTGGGGCTCCGTCTGGGACTCTCACATGGGTTGCAGGGCCCAAGCACTGAATCCACATCTGCCGCCTCCCAAGATGCATTAGGTGTGGAGGCGCTGGGACACAGACTGGACTCTGGAGCAGGATGCAAGAGTCCTTGGCAGTGGCTTACGACCAGCACCCATATGGGATGCTGGCGCTGCAGGCCGTGGCTTACCGGCTGTTCCACAGAGCCAGCCTCAACAAGCAGTGTCTTAATTGCTGTGCCACACACCTGCCCTGGAAGAGCATTTTAGAGTAGACCTGCAATCCTTCAACACTGTGCGCTTCAAAAAGCTCCTGGGAGATAGAATTCAAAGACAAGTTTCTTTTGGACTCCAAATGACTGGTTCTCAGTACACAAGGAGCCGGAGATGCCAGTTTGAAAGGGATCAGGGCCTCCGCATTAGAGAGACATCTGTTTCTTCCAGCCACTCATTAACGTTAACATGTTGCCAAATTGTCTTGTGCTGTGGCCGCTCCCTTCTAATGAGAACCTTTATTTGTGCCCTAAATTGAATTAAACTCAGGTCTCTTGACCCAGATGAATTGCAGGCCAGAGCACTTGGAGAACCCAGGAAAGAGACTTTCAGTGTTCTATGATCTCAGAGGATCTGTAGATATTTAGCATGGTGCTGGAACCCTGGAGCTAGAAAATGAAGAAAGAATGTTCTATACCTTACAAACCACTGAGCAAAAACCTTGCAGCCAGGATTCTGGAGTGGATTTTAAAGGGCGGAGGATGCTTCTATGCTATGTAAGAGAAATGGCTGAGCCCTGTGACCCCGTTGGGTTAACCACAAACAAATCATGTCAGCACTGCCCTCACTTCCTAGGAACCTCCTGGAAGGAAATACGCAAGACAGGAGTCCTCACTGTCACGGGTAACAGGCCCAGGCAAGACCATCTAACTCAGTCCCCCGATAAAGGAAACCAAAACTTCACACCCAATAGTGAAAAAGCTTGTGTAGTTTTTGAAAAAAAAATTATTTATTTCAAAGGCAGAGGAAGGAAAAGAGAAAGACAGAGACAGAGAGAGGGAGGGAGAGAGAGAAAGAGAGAGAGATGTTCTATCTGCTGACCTAGCTTACTCCCCAAATATCCACAACAGCCAGGGCTGAACCAAGCATGAGCCAGGAGCCACAAACTTCATCGGTTCTCCCACACAGATGGCAGGGACCCAACTATTTGAGCCTGCTGCCTCCCATTAGGAGGAAACTGTATTGGAAACGGAGCCAGGAGTCAAAGCCAGGCACTCTGATAAGGGATGCAGGTGACCCAAGTTATGCCTTTTTTTTTTTTTTTTTTTTTTTTTTTTTGACAGGCAGAGTGGATAGTGAGAGAGAGACAGAGAGAAAGGTCTTCCTTTTGCCGTTGGTTCACCCTCCAATGGCCGCCATGGCTGGCGCGCTGCAGCCGGCGCACTGCGCTGATCCGAAGGCAGGAGCCAGGTGCTTCTCCTGGTCTCCCATGCGGGTGCAGGGCCCAAGCACCTGGGCCATCCTCCACTGCACTCCCTGGCCATAGCAGAGAGCTGGACTGGAAGAGGGGCAACCGGGACAGAATCTGGCGCCCCAACAGGGACTAGAACCCGGTGTGCTGGCGCCGCTAGGTGGAGGATTAGCCTATTGAGCCGTGGCACCGGCCCCAAGTTTTGTCTTAAACACCGAGCCAGAGTGCTTGCCTGACGAAGAAAGATTTTTACTGGGACTTTACCCTGCAAAATGAAACATAAAATTATAAAAACAAGGTCTTCTTTTCTTGTATTTTAAAAACGAGTTATTTTTTGGACAGATATTTATCGGACATCCATTATGTGAGTGTTTCTGGCCAGTGACAATACAGCAGTGAACAAAATAGACAAAGTCCCTGTTGTCTTGGGGCCTACAGTCTAAAGGAACACAGCCAGACATTTAAACACATAACCCTTGGGGCCAGCTCTGTGGCGTAGCGGGTAACGCCGCCACCTGCAGTGTCTGCATCCCATATGGGTACCGGTGCAAGTCCTGGCTGCCCCACTTCCCATCCAGCTCTCTGCTGTGGCCTGGGAAAGCAGTAGAGGATGGCCCACGTGCTTGGGCCCCTGCACTCATGTGGGAGACCAGGAAGAAGCTCCTGGCTCCTGGCTTCGGATCGGCACAGCTCTGGCCATTGTGGCCAATTGGGGGAGTAAACCAACAGATGGAAGACCTCTCTCTGTGTCTCTACCTCTCTCTGTAACTATCTTTCAAATAAATAAAATAATTCTTTAAAAATACAAAACAATACACTGTCTCCAAACTGCAGGCTAGGCCACTACCCCCAGACCCATAATTTTGCATGTTTTTTTTTTTTTCCTGATAAAGTTGTATGATCACATAATATGAAATTTGTCTGTTTGGATTTGCCCTTCCTGGCACAATTACAAACAGTACAATTTTGGAAACAATAATTTTCCCAGGTGTCTGTCCCACTCTGATACTCAAGCCCTTCTCACATCCTGTTGGTCTCTATCCTCCTGGATGGCCTCTCGTCTCACGCTGCCATTTCCTCCTAGGGAAACCGCTCTGCAGATGACTAAGGCCGTTCACCAAAACTGCTTTCCTAATCTTCTTGAAATCTTGCTGATTTTGCAAGACTGACGGTTTGACTTTACCATCAATTTCTGTGTAGTTTGCATTGCGTCACGCTCTCGTAGCTTGGCGATTGTAGAGAGAATAATGGGAAAAGGCGTTGAGTCAATGGGCAGGAGTGGAAGGTGGGTTTTCAAAGGAAGGGCTGTGCGGTCAGTCTTTTAGTGACAAACAGTGCGTCGTGGTGACTTCAGCTGCAGACCACTGTCTGCTCACTAAATTCATTCCCGTGTCTGTTTCAGCAGTTCTCTAACGGCCTTTCTTTTCCTTCCATTTGGCAAGGTGTGCGGCTTTGTGACTAAGCAAACAGCAGCGGCGCACCTGCCCCACCAGAATGCCCCTCCTGTGCTCCTTTGCGTGTTTCCCTTTTCTCTGGATGCTGATGACAAGGAGGCCCTGGAGGATGGCAGATCCACAGGATGGAGCAACCCACATCCCCGAGTGGCTGCCCAGGGGAGAATCCCCCTGCCAACTTGAGGACCTGCTCCCCAGAGATAAGATCCCCCCCACTGAGACATAAAATGCTCAGGTCTGTCTGTCACTGGGACTTGGTCTATCTTAAATTACCAGTGCTCTACTGAGCTCTCAAGAACGGGATCATGAATGCCCAGTAATGAGGACCTGCTTAGCCAGTATCCTGCGACTTCCTGTCAACAACACCGAGTAACCCGGATGGTTACTGGCCTGGGGCGGAGAAGCAGTGACAGCACAGGTAGGTCCAAAGGCTAAACAGCCATTGTAGCCATTTGGGGAGTGAACCAGCAGATGGAAAATCTCTCTTCCTCTCTCTCACCCTTCCTCTCTCTCTTTCTCTCTCTGTAATTGCCTTTGAAGTAAATAAATAAACATCTTTTTTTTTACAGGTTTATTTATTTTATTTGAGAAGCAGAATTACAGAGATAGAGAGGGATAAACACACACACACACACACACACACACACACAGGTCTTTCATCCAGCAATTCACTCCCCAGATGTCCACAACAGCTGGAGCTGGACCGATCTGAACCCAGGAGCACTTGGGCCATCTTCTACTGCTTTCCTAGGGCATTAGCAGAAGCTGGATCGGAAGAGGAGAAGCCAGGGCACAAACCAGCATCCATATGGATACTGGTGCCACAGGTGGAGGCTTAACCCACTACACCACAAGGCAGGCAATAAAAATCTTTTAAATAAAAATAAAAGAGAGGGCGTGGTGGACTAAAATCGATTTTGGCAAAATTCACTAGGACTCTCTGCTCATGAAATTGGTTTGAAGTCGACTAGAACAAGATGGAGAGACATGACTTAACAACAGCGCATTTCTAAACATTTTAACATTTAAACATTTTAAACATGTATCTTTTGTGTGTGTGTGTGTGACAGGCAGAGTGGACAGTGAGAGAGAGAGACAGAGAGAAAGGTCTTCCTTTTGCCGTTGGTTCACCCCACAATGGCCGCTGTGGCCGGCACGCTGTGGCCGGCGCACCGCGCTGATCCGAAACCAGGAGCCAGTTGCTTCTCCTGGTCTCCCATGGGGTGCAGGGCCCAAGCACCTGGGCCGTCCTCCACTGCCTTCCCGGGCCATAGCAGAGAGCTGGCCTGGAAGAGGAGCAACCGGGGCAGAATCCGGCGCCCGACCGGGACTAGAACCCCGGGGTGCTGGCGCCACAGGTGGAGGATTAGCCTAGTGAGCCACGGCGCCGGCCTAGACATTTAACATTTAAACATTTTAAACTGGACATTTTAGGGTGCATTTCTCCAAGTATTGTGTCTGGAAGGAGAAGGCAATCACCTCACACTGTTCTCTTAGAGAATGTTCCCTTGAGGTATTTTGCCACCAGGTGCTACCCTAGACGTGAAATGTGCTCAGAGGAGCGTGCCTGGGGTTGGGAAGGGCTAGCGAGATGCAGCTGGTGTTTGGTCACCTTAAGTTGCTATTTCTTAACTCTGTCCAGTTTTTAATTAGGCTGCCTTAGTGGAAAGTGAGTTCTCTGTGGAGGTCATTGAATAAACTGGCCGGTGGAATTACTGACATCCGGTCACCTTACCCCTGCATGAATGGTAATTCCCATTGTTCAATCTATACTTAATAGTAATTATAGAGGATGACTCACGCAACTGGTGCTATTTTAAGAGTAAGTGATGGAAGCATATCTCAAACTGTCATAGACAAAGGAAAGGAGCAGGAATAGTGGAGTGGGAGATGTACCGGATTGTGCAACTGCGAAGTCCAAGGAAACCTTTTTGTTTGTTTTGTTTTGTTTTGTTTTTAATAGGAAACGTTTATTTAATAAATATAAATTTAAAAAGTACATCTCAGGGCTGGCGCCGTGGCTCACTTGGTTAATCCTCTGCCTGAGGCACCGGCATCCTATATTGGCGCTGGGTTCTAATCCCAGTTACTCCTCTTCCAGTCCAGCTCTCTGCTGTGGCCCAGGAAGGCAGTGGAGGATGGCCCAAGTGCTTGGGTCCCTGCACCCGCATGGGAGACCAGGAGGAAGCACCTGGCTCCTGCCTCGTATTGGCGCAATACGCTGGCCATAGTGGCCATTTGGGGGGTGAACCAACGGAAGGAAGACCTTTCTCTCTGTCTCTTTCTCTCACTGTCTAACTCTATCTGTCAAATGAAAAAAAATACATCCTCATCTCCTACTCCCTCTCCCATCCCATTCTTCATTAAGATTCATTTTTAATTATCTTTATATACAGAAGATCAACTCTATACTGAGTAAAGACTTCAACAGTTTGCACGCACAGACACACAAAGTATAAAGTACTGTTTGAGTAGTAGTTTTACCATTAATTCTCATAGTACAACACCTTAAGGACAAAGGTCCTACATGAGGAGAAAGTTCACAGTGACTCCTGTTGTTGATCCAACAATTGACACTCTTTTTTATGATGTCAGTAATCACCCGAGGCTTTTGTCATGAGCTTTCAAGGCTGTGGAAGCCTCTTGAGTTCACAAAATCCGACCTTATTTAAACAAGGCCTTAGTCAAAGTGCAAGTTCTCTCCTCCCTTCAGAGAAAGGTACCTCCTTCTCTGATGGCCCCATTCTTTCCACCAGGATCTCACTCACAGATCCTTCATTTAAGTCATTTTTTGCCACAGTGTCTTGGCTTTCCATGCAGTCCAAGGAAATCTTGCTTTAGGTATGTAGGTATGGTTAGATCTGGGAATCCATTTCTCTCTCTCTCTCTCTGCCCTGCTCTTCTCTGTTTTGTTTCCATTCCCAGATAGCACTAACCCTTGTGATGAACAGCCAGACACCAAACTTTTGTTAACGAAGGCAGCTTAACAATCCCAGCCAAGAGTTTCTCCTCACCAGTATTTCCCGAGGCTAACACTTACTGAGCTGACTTGGCTCCTATGCTTATCCCCAAATCAATACTCAAGACCAAGGGGAGAGGGCAGCATTACTCATTGACTTGGCTTTGATTACAAGTTGACCCCAGAGTCCAGCTAAGGGTGGGGTGAGATGAGAAGGGGTTCAGCCGCATGAGCTGAAAGTAAAGGTGGCTTTTCCAGAGGAAAGGGTCAATCTGGACTAGGCAATGGCCCAACCAAGGCAATTATCTGATGAGAAACAAGTTCTAAGCCGAGGGAGCAGCTGGTGCTGCTGGAGGAACGAGCTGGGTGGGTTGGAGGAACAGAAATGAGACCAGTTATCTGTTGCTATAAAACAGAGCACCAAAGTGCAATGGCTAAAAGTTGCGGCCATTTTCTCTCTCATGGCTCTGTGAGATGCCTGGGCTCAGCAGGAAAGTTCTTCCGCTCCATGCTGGCTGCTTGCAGCCATCTAGAGACTTGACCAGACTGGAACCCCCAAGATGGCTCAGCCACACAGCTGCCAGTTGCTGCTGCTGGCTGGGGTTCCTCTGGGACAATGGCCCGGAGCTCCTTGGCTCTCATCCACATAACCTTTTAGCATGGGAGCTAAATTCCAACAAAGGAAGCTAAAGTTGCCAGTGTTGTATAAGTCTCAGCTCAGAAGAGCCTGGACATCAATTCTACCACATCCCATTTCCCTAAAGCCATCATGGGGCAGCACATTCAAGAGGACTGACGTTACTGTAAGGGAGGGAAGGCACTGGCAGCAGCCATCTTGGAAGGCCATCCACCTCAATTTGAGATTAGACACGTGGCCATGGTGAAGGGCAAGGTGATGTGTGAGAAATTAGGGAAGTACAAGGGGCTAGATCCAAGGTCAGCAAACTATGACCCATAGCCAAATTCAGCCCACTGCCTGTTTTTGTAAATAAAGTTTTATTAGAACACAACAACATTCATTGCCATTGTGTCTATGGTAGAATCCAACAGCAGAGTTGCAACAGAAATCATCTGGTTAGGTCGACACTGTGGTGTAGTTGGTAAAGCTGCCACCTCTTGCATCCTATATGGGCACTGGTTCATGTCCCGGCTGCTCCACTTTTGATCCAGCTCTCTGCTATGGCCTGAGAAAGCAGCAGAAGTTGGCCCAAGTGCTTGGGCCTCTGCACCCACATGGAAGACCTGGATGAAACTCCTGGCTTTGGCTTGGCCCAACTCTGGCTGTTGCAGCCACTTAATGAGTGAACCAGCAGATGCAAGGTCTCTTTCTCTGTCTCTTCCCCTCTCTCTGCAACTCTGCCTTCCAATAAGCCAGGAGCTTATTCCTGGTCTCCCATTGCAGGTGCAGGGGCCCAAGGACTTGGGTCATCTTCTACTGTTTTCCCAGGCAATAGCAGAGAGCTGGATGGGAAGAGGAGCAGCCAGGACTAGAACCGGCGCCCGTGCCAGCACTGCAGGTGGCGGCTTTACCCGCTACGCCATAGCACCAGCCTGGAGAAGCTTCTTTGGACAGAAAAGGTCTACTGCAGCTCACAGTTTGAGGTTACAGGATTGGGCAGCCCCACAGATCTGCATCTGGTGGCAGGTGTGGAAGCAGGATCACATCATGAGGCAGGAAGCAGAGACAGAGCCTAGGTTAAAGTTGAACTAAAATTAATGAAACCTCTCATGAGAGCACCCTCCAGGGGCACACCTAAAAGCCCTCCCAGGGGCTGGTGCTGCGGCACAGTGGGTTAACACCCTGGCCTGAAGTGCTAGCATCCCATATGGGCACCAGTTCAAGACCCGGCTGCTCCACTTCCAATACAGCTCTCTGCTGTAGCCTGGGAAAGCAGTGGAAGATGGCCCAGGTCCTTGGGACCCTGCACCCGCTATTGCGGCCAACTGCGGAGTGAACCATCGAATGGAAGACCTTTCTCTCTCTCTCTCTCTCTCTCCCTCTCTGTCCCTCTCTCTCCCTCTCTCTCTCTCTGTAACTCAGACTTTCAAATAAAAATAAATAAAAGCCCTCCCATGGGCCCCACCTCCCAGACGCCATCATTAAGCCAAATCTCCACCCTTAATCCCTCAACCATGAACAAGGAAGACCACAGTGTCTAAACAGCTGCATGGGGTTGAGGAGACAATTCCCACTCAACTCAGAACAGTTGTGCGGTGTTTGTTTCATTTATTTATTTATTTATTTATTTATTTATTTATTTCCATTTGAGAGAATGAGAGAGAAAAGCAGATAGAGAGAGAGCTCCCGTGTGCTGATTCACTCTCCAAATGCCCACAACACGTGGTGAGTGGACTGGCCTGACGCAGGGAGTCCAGATCTCAACTCAGGTCTCTCGTGTGGGTGGCAGAGACCCAGTTGCTTGAGCCATGGCTACTGCTTCCTTGGGTCTGCATTAGCGGGAAGCTAAAGCCAGGAGCCAGAGCTAGGATGTGAACTCAGGTACGTGGGCACCTTAATTGGCGGCTTAACCACCATACCAAATTCCCACCCCCATTGGAGGATTTTAAACAGACTCATCCACTAACTACTTTTTAAAATCTTGTTTTTATTTTTTAAAAGGATTTATTTACTATTTGCAAGTCAGAGTTACAGAGAAGGAGAGACAGAGGCAGAGAAAGAGAGATTTTCCATCTGCTGGTTCATTCCTCAAATGGCCGCAATGGCCAGGGCTGGGCCAGGAGTTTTATCCGGTCTCCCACATGCGTGCAGGAGCCCAAGCACTTGGGCCATCTTCCACTGTTTTCCCAGGTGTATTAGCAGGGAGCTGGGTCAGAAGAAGAGCAGCTGGGACTTGAACTGGTGCCCATATGGAATACCAGCACAGTAAGTAGCAGCTTTACCCACTACCCCACAGTGCTGGGCCCTAAAATCTTATTTTTAAATTGGCACATAATTGGCCAGCACCGCAGCTCACTAGGCTAATCCTCTGCCTGTGGCGCCGGCACCCCGGGTACTAGTCCCAGTTGGGGCGCCAGATTCTGTCCCGGTTGCCCCTCTTCCAGGCCAGCTCTCTGCTGTGGCCCGGGAAGGCAGTGGAGGATGGCCCAAGTCCTTGGGCCCCTGCACCCGCATGGGAGACCAGGAGAAGCACCTGGCTCCTGGATTCGGATTGGCACAGTGCCAGCTGTAGCGGCCATTTTGGGGGTGAACCAACGGAAAGGAAGACCTTTCTCTCTGTCTCTCACACTGTCTAACTCTGCCTGTCAAAAAAAATTGACACATAATAATTGTACTTATTTCTGGGGTAGCTATTCAATACATGTATATAACGTATAATGATCAAATCGAGGTAACTGACAGGTGCACTCCTTAAACATTTATTATTTTTCTTTGTGATGGGAAACTTCAAACTGCTGTCTCCTAGTTCATTATAAAATATCTAATAAATTGCTGGAAGCTAGAGTTACCATTCTGTGCTGTAGAACATGAGGCCACAGTTCTCCTATGTAATTCTGTTTTGGCACCCATTACCCAGTCCCCTTCTCTCCGCATCTCCCCACCCCACTCCCATTCCTAACATCTGGTGTCTACTCTTAAGACATCTTGTGTGTGTGTGTGTGTGTGTGTGTGTAAGTGACATAGGCAGCATTTGTCCTGTGCTTGGCTTATTTCACCTAAGGTAATGTCCTCCAGTTCTATCCAAAGGACGGAATCCCATTCCTTATCACTTTACTTATGTATCTTTATCTGAGAGACACAAATAGAGAGAGGGCCCATCCATTTGTTCACTCACCAGATGCCCACAATGGCCCAGCCAGGGGGAAGCCAGCTGCTGGGAACTCCGTCCAGACCTCCCACATGGGTGGCAGGAACCCACTTACTGGAGCATCACTGCTGCCCCCCCCTTCCCCGGTCTGTATTAGTAGGAAATTGGAGTCAGGAGCCAAAGGGAGGTATCTGACCCAGGCATTCTTTTCTTCCTTTTCTTTTCTTTTCTTTCTTTCTTTCTTTCTTTCTTTCTTTCTTTCTTTCTTTCTTTCTTTCTTTCTTTCTTTCTTTCTTTCTTTCTTTTTAGCAGGCAGAGTGGATAGTGAGAGAGAGAGAGACAGAGAGAAAGGTCTTCCTTCCGTTGGTTCATCCCCCAAATGGCCGTCACAGCCAGCGTGCTGCGCTGATCCGAAGCCAGGAGCCAGGTGCTTCTCCTGGTCTCCCATGCGGATGCAGGGCCCAAGCACTTGGGCCGTCCTCCACTGCACTCCCAGGCCACAGCAGAGAGCTGGACTGGAAGAGGGGCAACCATGACAGAATCCGGCACCTGACCGGGACTAGAACCCTAGGTGCCGGCGCCGCAGGTGGAGGATTAGCCTAGTGAGCCGTGGCGCCAGCCCCCCAGGCATTCTGATAAGGGATTCAGGCACCTGAACTGGTAGGCCAAATGCTCACCCCAGGATTTCTTTCTTTTTGATGGCTGAATAGTAGTCCATCGTATGTATATAGCATATTTTCTTTATCCATTCATCCATTCATTGATACTCCAGTTGATTCCATATCTTGGCTATTGTGAATAGGGCGGCAGTGAACATGGGAGTGCACATACCTCTCTGATGCACTGATTTCCCTATTGTGGTTCTACTTTTTTTTTTTTTAAAAAAAGATTTATTTATTTATTTATTTGAAAGTCAGAGTTATACAGAGAGAGGAGAGGCAGAGAGAGAGAGAGAGAGAGAGGTCTTTCATCAGATGGTTCACTCCCCAATTGGCCGCAACAATTGGAGCTGCGCTGATCTGAAGCCAGGAGCCAGGAGCTTCTTCCAGGTCTCCCATGTGGGTGCAGGGGCCCAAGGACTTGGGCCATCTTCTTACTGCTTTCCCAGGCCATAGCAGAAAGCTGGATTGGAAGAGGAGCATCCAGGACTAGAACCGGCACCCATATGGGATGCCAGCACTGCAGGCCAGGGCATTAACCCACTGTGCCACAGCGCCAGCCCCGGTTCTACTTTTGTTGTTTGAGGACCCTGCATACCATCCTCCCTAATGGCTGGACTGACTGACACTCCTACAACAGGATGAAGAGTCTTCCTTCCTGTGTATCCTTGCTAGCATTGGTTATTTTTCATTGTATTTATTAAAGTCATTTGGACTGGGGTGAGATGATATCTCATTGCAGTTTTGATTGGCATCTCCCTGATGATTAGTGACACAGAGCATTTTTTTTTTTTAGGTGCTTGTTGGCTATTTGTGTATCTTCTCTATTTAGGTCATTTGCCCATTTTAAAATTGAATTATTTGGCAGTGTGTGTGTGTGTCTTCCTTGTATGTTCTTGATAGGAATCCCTTATCAGATGACTAGCCTGAAAATCTCTCCTCGCATTCTGCAGGCTGTCTCTCCACTCTGTTGATTGGTTCTTTTTGCTATGAAGAAGACTCTTAGTTTTATATAATTCCATTTGTCTAGCTTTGCTTTTGTTGCCAGCACTTTGGGGTCTTATCCAAAAACTTGTTGCCTATACTAAGGTCTTGAAGTGTTTCTCCTTTTTTTTTTTTTTTTTTCTAGTTATTTCACAGTTTCAGGTCTTAGATTTAGCTCTTTGATCCATTTTGAGTTTTTGTATATGGTGAGAGATATGGGTCTAGTTTCTTTTTAAAAGATTTATTTATTTATTTATTTGAAAGGCAGAGTTACAGAGAGGAAGAGAGAGAGAGGGCAAGCTTACACTCACTGGTTTGCTCCCCAAATGGCCACCCACAGCCAGGGCTGGTCCAGGCTGAAGCTAGGAGCTTCATCCGGATCTCCCATGTGGGTGGCAGTAGCCCATGGACTTGGGCCATCTTCTGCTGCTCTTCCCAGGCTATTAGCAGATTGGATTGGGAGTGGAGCAGCCAGGATTTGAACTGGTGCCCATATGGGATGCAGGCACTATAGGCAGTGGCTTAACCTGCTGTGCCACAGCACTGGTCCCTGGGGGTCCAGTTTCATTCTTTTGCATATCGAGATGCCCTTCTCACAGCACCATTTATTGAAGAGACTGTTTTTTTTTGTTTGTTTGTTTGTTTGTTTTTGCCAATGTATGTTTTTGGCACCCTTGTCAAGAATAAGTTGGCTGTAGATACTGTCACTTTATTTCTGGGCTCTCTGTTCTGTTCCTTTGGTCTGTGTGTTGGCTTTTATGCTAGTACTATTTGCTTTCAGATCGACCTAAATTGAAAAAAAAAAAAGCCACTCTGGAAATGTACTATAGGAACATAAACAGTAAATCAGTGATATCAGTGATACCAGTAGAGAGAAATAGAAGAGTTGGGTACAAACTCCTAGTGCTCAAAGACCATGGGACATGCTGAGCCATGGGATAGAGGGATGAGAAAAAGAGAGGAATCTAGGAAGACTTCCAAGTCTGGGGCTTGAACAGCTGAGTGAAGGGCAATGTGCTTGACCTACAAGAGGGCGTTTGGCATAGTAGTTAAGATGCCACTTGGGATACCCGCACCCTATGTCAAGAGTACCTGGGTTCAAGTCCAACCTTTGCACCTAATTCTAGCATCTGACTAATGTACATCTTGGAAGGCAGTAGCGATGGCTCAGAAACTTGGGTCCCTGCCACCATGGGTTGAGTTCCTGGCTCCCAACTTCAGCTTGGCCCAGCCCCAGCAGTTGTAGGCATTTGTGGTATAAACCAGCAGATGAGAGCTCAGTCTCTCTCTCTCCCTCTGCCTTTCAAATAAATAATTGTAAAAAATAATTAAACTAAATCCCTCCTGCCTGTGCTCTATATATGACATGACAAGGCACATATGTTCCCAACATGGGTTACTGAACATTTTCAGTCTGATGTTGAGACCCGCTGCTTGAAATGAAAGATTCCTTTCAAAGGTTACCGCTCATTGACCAGACACCTGGTCAACCCGAGTGCTGATGGGACTGAGCACTGTTTCTGCCTGCTGTCACGGCATCCGTTCAAGGAGTAACTTCAGCTCTCAGCTCTTACTGTTCAATACGCTCATCTTGCAAAGCTATGGCTGCCATATGTGGTGATTTTGCCAACGGATCTCGGCAAAGTAAATCAAAAGCCTTCTGCCAAGGATTCACCATCCTAGATGCCATGAAGGGTACCCGTGGCCCCAAGGAGGAAGCCAATGTCAGCATCAGTAGAAGGTGACTCCAAGTCTCGTGAGTGACCTTGAGGGGTTTAGTGGAGGAAGTAGCTGAAGAGGTGGTGGAGAGAGCAGGGGAACCTGAATTAGAAGCAGAGCCTGGGGCCAGCGCTGCAGCCTAGCGGGTAAAGCTGCCGTCATGACACCAGCATCCCATGGGGCGCCGGTTCGTGTCCCAGCTGCTCTACCTCCAACCCAGTTCCCAGCTAATGGCCTGGGAAAGCAATGGAAGATGGCCCCTGCTACTGACACGGGAGACTCAGATGAAACTCCTGGCTTCAGCCTGGCCCAGCCCCGGCCACCTGGGGAGTGAATCAGCAGGTGGAAGATCTCTCTCTCTCTCCCTCTCTCTCTCTCTCTCTCTCCCCCTCTTCCTCTCTCTCTGTCCTTCAAATAAATAAAAAATTAAATCTTAAATAAAAAGAAAGACACTGCCTCAGTGACGGAACAAACCTGCAGCAGCTACCACCCTGACCTGCCAGCGGCCATCACCGCAAGGCTGACTCCCATGGAGACCAAACGCCACCAGTGGCAGGGAAGTCGCACAGAGGACCAGGAGCACCTGGTGAAGCGACAGGGAGCCAGGAAGAACCCAAAGAACCTTCCACACCGGAAGGGGCGGTCCTTGTGCTGAATGCTATGGGTGGGCAAGGACTCGGTGGACAGAGAAGCGACCACCCTATTCGGGGATACGAGGTCTCTCTCAAGCCTTGAGCCGAGCAGTTTCAGTGGAGGGCACTGCTCACGCCTGAAGGGATTTGAGAAAACCATGGGATGTGGGCAGTTGGAGACAGAAAATGCAGAGACTCACTTTGAGAACTTTTGCTGCAGAATGAACAGGTCAAAACTACAGATGTCCACTGCAGGTTCATGGCGTTTAAAAGTCTCTTTCAGGGGTTGGCATTGTGGCACTGCAGGCAAAGCTGCTGCCAGTATCTCAAATAGGCACAAGTTCTAGTCCTGACTGCTCCACTTCCGATATCCAGCTCCCTGCTAATGTGTCTGGGAAAGTAATGAAAGATGGCTCAAGTGCTTGGGGTCATGCCATCCACCTGGAAGACCTGAAAGAAGCTCCAGGCTTTGGATCAGCCCAGCTCTGACCATTGTGGCCATCTGGGAAGTGAACCAGCAGATACATATATAGTCTCAGTCTCAGTCTCTCTCTCTCTCTCTCTCTCTCTCTCTCTCTCTCTCTCTCTCTCTCCCCCTTGTCTCCACCTCTGTAACTCTGCCTTTCCCAGAGTTAAACAGAGAGAGAAGGAGAGGCAGAGAGAGAGAGAGCAAGAGAGCGAGAGAGAGAGAGATCTTCCATCTGCTGGGTAACTCCCCAGTTGGCCGCAATGGCCGTAGTTGTGCCAATCTGAAGCCAGGAACCAGGAGCTTCCTCCGGGTCTTCCCACGCAGGTGCAGGGGCCCAAGGTCTTGGGCCATCTTCTACTGCTTTCACAGGCCATAGCAGAGAGCTGGATCGGAAGTGGAACAGCTGGGACTTGAACCAGCACCTATGTGGGATGCCTGCACTGCAGGTGGTGGCTTTACCTGCTATGCCATAGCACCGGCCTCAATAAAGCTTTTTTTCTTTAAAGTCTCTTTCAATGCTGAGGTGCACTGATTCCATGAAGCACCTACTGTGTGCCAGCCATGCCTTGTCTATGACACCAAGGAGGGATGTCTCCCTAATGGCTCACTTAGAAGTCGGATGGAATGCAAAAGAAATCCATGTCTATAGCTTCAAGAAAAAGGAGAAAGAAAAGACTGCAGCCAGAGAGAGAGACACTCGGAGGTCTTCAGGCGGGATGTGCACACTCTAAGGAGACCTGGGAAGCCACAAAGCCAGCAGTTTCGTTTCCGCTGGGTATGCACACGAGCTCTTCCTTCCAGGCCTTCTTAAGGAAGCTCGTCAAGCAAACTTCTGAGATTTGCTGCCAAATAGAAATGTGTGCACCAAGGAGTAAGCAGAGCTTTGTAATCAGGACACGAAGTCATCCTGTAGAAGGGTCTCAAGAATTGCTTGTTTGTTTCCATTTGTTGTTGGTGGTAGTGGAGAACCTTTAGCCTTTCATGGTAGACCTGTAAGGCAGGGCATTGTGGCACAGTGTATTGAGCTGGTAGGCTCTGTATCCCCTCACAGAGTTCCTGGGTTCAAGTCCCAGTTCCTCCACTTCCAATCCAGCTTCCTGTTTATACACACTTGGGAAGTGGCAGATATTGGCTCAAGTACTTGGGTCCCTGCCATGGATGTGGACGACCTGGGTGGAATTCATAGCTCCTGGCTTTAGCCTGGCCCAGCTCTGGCTTTTATGCTCATGTGGGCATTTAACAGTGAACCGGGGGCCGGCGCTGGTTTGAGTCCTGGCTGCTTCACTTCCCATCCAGCTCTCTGCTATGGCCTGGGAAAGCAGTAGAAGATGGCCCAAGTCCTTGGGCCCCTGCACCCACATGGGAGACCCAGAAGAAGCTCCTGGCTGGCTTTGGATCGGCGCAGCTCCGGCCTTTGAGGCCAGTTGGGGAATGAACCAGAGGATGGAAGACCTCTCTCTCTGTCCCTGCCTCTCCTTCTCTCTCTTTCTCTGTGTAACTCTGATTTTCAAATAAATAAATCTTAAAAAAAAAAAAAAAAGAGTGAACCAGTGAATGGAAGAGCTGGCTTGCTCTCTCTCTCTACCTTTCAAATAAATTTACATATATATTTACATCTACTTGAAAGACAGAGAGAGAGAGAGAGATAAGGAGAAGGAGAGAGATTTTCCATCCACTGGTTCATTTCCCAAATATCCACAACAACAGTGCTGGGTCAAGCTGAAACCAAGAATCTGGAACTCAGTGTGGGTCTCCCACGTGGATGCAGGGGCCCAAGTCCTTGGGCCATCATCTGCTGCCTGCCAGGATGCTTTAGCAGGAAGCTGGGTTGGACATGGAGGTGCCAGGACTAGAACCAGCACTCTGCTAGGGCACGCAGGTGCCCTAGCCAGCGACTTGATCCGCCACGCCACAACACCCACTCACAAATAAATGTTTTTTAAAAGATCTTTTTAAAGAATATTTTGTTTCTGTTTAAATTTTTATTTATTTATTAATTATTTTTTAAAAGAATATTTATTTACTTGAAAGTCAGTTACACAGAGAGAGGAGTGGCAGAGAGAGAGAGAGAGGTCTATCGACTGGGTCACTCCCTAATTGGCCACAATGGCCAGAGCTATGCCGATCCAAAGCCAGGAGCCAGGAGCTTCTTCTGGGTCTCCCATGCGGGTGCAGGGGCCCAAGGACTTGGGCCATCTTCTACTGCTTTCCCAGGCCATAGCAGAGAGTGAGATTGGAAGTGGAGCAGCTGGGACTCGAACTGGCACCCATTTGGGATGCTGGTACTTTAGCCCAGGGCTTTACCCACTGCACCACAGCACCAGCCCCTATTTATTTTCATCTGATCTGAGAGGCACAGAGACAGGGTTACCACTCCTCCAAATGCCTACAACAGCTAGGGCTGAGTCAGGCTGAAGCCAGGAGCCAGGAACTCCACCCAGGTCTCCCAGATGGGTGGCAGAGACCAAAGTGCCTGAGCCATCACCTGCTGCCATCCAGGACGCGGCCGTCCCAAGCGGCAGTTTAATCACTGAGCCCAACACCTGTTCCCTGTGCAGGAAGCACCACCTCCCCCAGGCATCCTCTGCCAGTGGAGAAATGAAGTCAGTGGGAACAGGCCCCGGCCCCTGGCTCTGCAGAGGTACCACCAGGTGCACTGCACACAGCCGCCTGGGGCCAGCGGCAGCGAGTCCCACTGTTCACAGCAGTAACCAGGGCAGCACCACAGCCTCCCCAGCCTTCTTCTCCTCACACTCCCCCATTCTCACACTCCTCCTTCTAGGCTTCCTGAAAGACTCCCTGGACCCAAGACTCAAGGCTTCGCTGAAGTTTTGTCCTCGGAAGAACCTGAATGAAGACGTGCATCAGTGAGTACGGGGAGAAGCAGTTAGGGCGGCGCAGGAGTGGAGACACCTGTAACCCATAACAGAGTGTCGGTTCAAGTCCAGGCTCTGGCTCCTGACTCCAGGTTCCTGCTAATCCACACCCCGGGAGGTGGCAGATGGCAGCTGAGAGTGCTTGGCTCTTTCACCTCCCCTGTGGGAGATTACTGTGGAGTTCCAGTCCCCTGGTTCGCTCTGGACCAGCCTGGGCTGTCGTGAACCAGGGGATGGAAGCTCTCTCTTTGTCTCTCTGTTTCTCTCTTTGTGTCTCTCTGGCTTTCAAATCCAATGAAAAAATTTAAGGTATTACAGTTCTTGAAAATATATCAAAAAGCGTGATGGGTGTTTTTTTGTTTGTTTGTTTTTTTGTGTTTTTTTTTTTTTTTTTTTTTAATTCAGGGGAAAAAGTTGCTTCTTTGCTGAACAAGAAGGAAGAGGGAAGTTGTCACTCCCGAGAAGAGCTGACTCAATGGGGACTCAGCTCTGATCAGTGGGCACCAGTTAAACCTTAACGTTGACTGTCAGTGCCAGCCAGCATTGGGGATGGCTGGCGAGGAGCAGCCTGGCTAACTCTGCAGTGTGTTTCTTTAAAAAAAAAAAATCAGAGGCAGAGAGACAGAGCAAGAGGCAGAGCTAGAAAACGAGGGACAGAGAGGTTTTTCATTCCTTGGTTTACTCCCCAAATGCCCACAGTAGCCCCAGCTGGGCCAGGGCAAAGCCAGGGGCCTGAAACTGACACCAGGGCTTCCCGGTGGGTGTCAGGAGCCCAGTTCCTTGAGCCATCACCGGTGCCTCCCAGGGTCTGCATTAGCAGGAAGCTGGAGTCTGCAGCCATAGCCAGTCATCAAACCCAGACACTCCAACGTGTCCAAAACCGTAGGCTAAATACCCACCCCGTGTCTCCCACTCCCAGTCGTAGTGCTGGGGGCTGGGCGTGGGACGTGTGAATGAGACAGAGACCACTGTTCAAGGCAGAACAAAGAGGCCCGGGAGGCCAACCAGAGTCAGCATAGAGCAGGCAAGGCAGATGTGTGATGAGGGGTGGGCTGGATTAACTCCAGGAAAGGAAGGTGAAGTCCAAGGTGAAGCTTCTACCCCCCTTCCTGACCTTTGTGAGACAGCCTGCCATGGAACAAGGGCCCTATTAAACCTGGCGGGTCTCGCACTATACACCCCAACAGCGGATGTATTTGTACAGGTGGAAAAGAAACAGAAAGGAAAAGGAGACACTGTGCCCAATAAGGACACCTGCATCTCAAGGGCACAATTCTAACCCAGGGAAAGGAAGAGTCAAACAAAAGGCCACAGCCACCAAAGGGGATTTTCAAGACCAATCAACAATAGCCAAGAAATCTGACAACCACTCCCTTCCTTCCTGTTGGTTTAATGGAGTCTTCTTTTGATTCTTAACTTATATTTGTGGGTCTACAGAGGTGGCATAGTCATAGTGTTTCTGAGGGAGAAATATTTTTCCCAGGGGCCGGCACTGTGGCATAGCAGGTAAAGCCACCACCTGCAGTGCTGGCATCCCATATGGGTGCTGGTTCGAGTCCCGGCTGCTCTACTTCTGATCCAGCTCTCTGCTATGGCCTGGGGAAGCAATAGAAGATGGCCAAGTCCTTGGTCCCCTGCACCCACATGGGAGACCTGAAAGAAGCTCCTGGCTCCTGCCTTTGTACTGACACAGCTCTGGCCGTTGTGGCCACAGCGGATGGAAGACCTCTGTGTCCCTCCCTCTCTCTGTCTATAACTCCACCTCTCAAATAAATAAATGAATCTTTTAGAAAATAAAAAAACAGAAATGGTTCGGCAGCAATGCACAATTTTGTGTTTCTCTTGCTCTCTTTGACAGCTTCGGTGTGTAATTTACACACGGTAAACCCAGTTTGGTGAGTGTGCCAGCTTTATCCAGCTGGGCAGCCATCGCTGTATTGCAGTGCAGAGACCACCCTCTTGCACTGCAAGTTATCCTTGTGACAATTACACACAATTCCTGTTCCCGGCAAGCACCAGGGGACACCCGAGGTGCTTTCTGTTTCCTGTCTTGCTGCTTCTAGAAATTTCACTGAAATGAGATCATTCACAGTGTTGACTTTGGTGTCTGGTTTCCTTCACTTAGCGTAATGTTTTTAAGGCTCATCCTTGCCAGTCTCAATTTTTTGGCCTACTTTTAGAGGGAAAAAAAAAAAAAAAAAAAACAATGACTGGTAGGAAATTTGGGGAAATTCCTCACTAGCTTGAGCTGAGTCTAGGAAAGTTGCCATGGTTACTGAAAAACCCAGTGACAGTTTCGTGTCATGCTGGATTTGATTATAAGAATCCCACCCATGTCTATTTCCTCCCATTTTTGAAAGAAAAAGGGTGGTGTTGGTAAAAAAAAGAAATGGAAAGGAAACAGATGAGTGGTATCCTTATGATCAAGTGGAAATCAGAAAGGGGAACGCTCATTTCTCCATTTCGCTTCTTGTTTGTGTCTAGAATGTTCTGTTGCTTTACTTGTGATAACAATGTGCTCTTCAGCCTTTCCTTCCCCTTACCATTGAGTGCTTTTTTTTTTAAGATTTATTTATTTTTTGAAAGGCAGTTACAGAGAAGCAGAGACAGAGAGAGAGAGAGAGAGAGAGATCTTCCATCTGTTGGTTCACTCCCCAAGTGGCCACGAAGGCCAAAGCTGGGCTCATCCAAAGCCAGTAGCCAGGAGCTTCCTCCGGTCTCCCACAGGGTGCAGGGGCCCGGGGACTTGGGCATCTTCTACTGCTTTCCCAGGCCACAGCAGAGAGCTGGATGGGAAGAGGAGCAGCTGGGACTCAATGGGCACCCATATGGGATGCCAGCCTGCAGGTGGCGGCTTCACCCACTACGCCACAGCGCCAGCTACTCAACTGCTTTTTTAAAAGAATGATGATCAAGGGCCGGCGCCGCAGCTCACTAGGCTAATCCTCCACCTTGCGGCGCCGGCACACCGGGTTCTAGTCCCGGTCGGGGCGCCGGATTCTGTCCCGGTTGCCCCTCTTCCAGGCCAGCTCTCTGCTGTGGCCCGGGAGTGCAGTGGAGGATGGCCCAGGTGCTTGGGCCCTGCACCCCATGGGAGACCAGGAAAAGCACCTGGATCCTGGCTCCTGCCATCGGATCAGCACAGTGCGCCGGCCGCGGCGGCCATTGGAGGGTGAACCAACGGCAAAAGGAAGACCTCTCTCTCTCTCTCACTGTCCACTCTGCCTGTCAAAAAAAAAAAAAAAAAAAAAAAAAAGAATGATGATCAATGTGCTCCCCAACATCCACACTCTCTCACCTGGAGATGGAGCAGCTATAACTGCTTTTTATAGAGCTTAACACCACTCATTTACACAGGCAAGTGCAAGCCCCGTAGCTCTACTTTATACTGAAATCCTAGCTAACATTCCCGCATTGTAAATCACCATGTTTATTTGAATAGTAGACAATAGCAATACAGAACCACTCCAGGAACTCACTGTTCCTCACCCATCAGTAGTCACCAAAATAATACAGAACCCTTCACTCGTAATAATATGGGGACCTGGAAGAGGGGCGGGGCGGGATTTCCATTAGACACACCCTTGGAAACCACAACCACATCTTGAGTTGCTAAAGGAATCCCGGAGCTGGGGTAAGGAAAAAGGAGAAGTTGAAAGACCAGAGCTAGGGCTGAACTTCTTCCAATCACATCTTTAAAATCCAATAAATGCAAAGCTAATGTGCTGCAGGTCCCCGCTTACTGCTAACGGTCGCGTTGAACCCGGCCCTCCCCACCCAAGCAGGTGCTGTCGGGGCCCCTCCCTGCAGTCACCTGGGGCCTGAGGGTTTTCTCCACCATGGCAGCACTGGCCAGGGACACCTCCAGGACCACCCTCCATAGAGGTGCACAGCCACCAGCCTGCCCAGCCCTGCTGGGACTGTTAGAAGGGGACGCTGCACTGTTTATCAGGGGGTCCCCGGCACCCTGCTCGCTGGCTTACTCTTCTTGGCCTTTCTCTCTTCCTCATCTCACTTCCCCATGCACTCACTCTACTTCTGGGTTCACTTCCTGAAGACAGTCCTTGCCCTAAATCTACCTATTTGAGACCCACCAAAGGTTTAGGTGAGTGTAGACTTCGAAAGGATTCTAGTACCATTTCTGAGCAGAAATTTCCGGGTGTCCCTCAGACCCAGAGGAAAGAAACCAACATCCCAAGAGAGTTAGAAAATGGTCACTCTGGGGACAGGCATTTGACACAGTGGTTAAGCTGCCCCTTGGGACACCCACATCCCATAGCACAGGGCCTGAGTTCAAGTCCCAGCTCCTCTGCTTCCAATCCAATCCTGCTAACGTGCACCCTGGAGGCAGCAGATGATGGCTCAAGTTCTTGGGTTCCTGTCACCCACATAGGAGACCCAGCCTGAGTTCCAGGCTCCTGGCTTTGGCGTGGCCCAGGCCTGGCTGTTGCAGGCATTTAGGGAATGAACCAGCAGATGGAAGATCACTCTCTGTCTCTCTGCCTTTCAAATGAAAACAAATACAGATAGTGGCTCTGTTCTCAGCCTCACCTGAGCTTATCCAGCTGCCCCGGTTATATCATACATGGCTGTGTTCTGGGACCATCAGGGCAGGGAGCCAGACACAGTGCTAACACTTGACGCTTCTCTGATTCACTCCGCCCAACAATGCCGTGAGATGAGTTCTGTTACTGTCCTCATCTCACAAAGGAAACAGGGTGTGTGGGTGGGGGTTAAACCGATTTGGCCAAGGTCATGTGGCTTGGGCAGGTGGAGTCCAATTCCTGTCCAAGCAGCCCGGGGCCCAGACTCCAGGTGCACAGCCTCCCACACAGCCCTGAGTGCGTGACAGGTGTTTGGTAATTGCCTCCTTGGTGTTTGAAAGTGACTGCAGGCAGAGAAAGGACAGAAGACAGTCCCTATAATATACTCAACAGTTTGGTGGTTCTGAGCCAAGAACCTGTTTGGTGGTCTTGTTAAAACTTCCATAATACATGCAATCTTCCCCCAACTTTTTTAAAGTGCATTAAAAAAAAAAAAACATTTACTTTAGTTATTTGAAAGTCAGAGTTACGGGAGGAGTGGATGGGTAGAGATCCTCCATCTACTGATTCACTCACCAAATGGCCCCACTGACCAGGGCTGGGCCAGACCAAAACCAGGAGCCAGGAGCTTCTTTTGGGTCTTCCATGTGGCTGCAGGGACCCAGTAATTTGGGCCATCTTCCAGCTGCTTTTCCAGGTACATTAGCAGGGAGCTGAATCAGAAGTGGAGGAGCCAGGACCCGAACTGGCGCCCATATATGATGCCAACGTCACAGGTGGTGGCTTTACCCAATATGCCACAGCACCAGACCCTTAAGCGCATTTTAAACACTCACATAGGGAGGCCTGCATTGTGGCACAGCTAGTTAAGCACCTATGATGCCTGCATCCCATAGGAGTCCCCCTTGCTCTTCCAGTCCAGCTCCCTTCTCTTGCGCCTGGGAAAGCAGCAGAAGATGGCCCAAGTGCTTAGGCCCCTGCACCCACGTAGAAGACCTGGAAGAAGCTCTGGGCTTGGCTTGGCCAAGCCCTGGCCACCACAGCCATTTGGGGTGTGAGTTAGCAGATGGGGGAATCTCTTTCTTTCCTTCTGTGGGTGTGTGTGTGTGTTCCTCTCTCCTCGTAACTCTGCCTTTCAAATCCACAAACAAATCTTTAAACACACACACTCACACACACACACACAGACACACACACACATAGGATGGCAAAGGAAGTCAATTATACTTAGATGCATTTATGCCAGATTGCGACACAGCAATATGGACATCCACTTGACGGGTCCTTAGGAAGGGCTCCAGTCTCCGTCATTAGTGACAGTAAGGGTGGAGCAGCCCAAATGGCTGATGGTTTCAGGACAGCCATCCCCGGCCAGCTCCAGATACCTGATCTACGAGCCCCCCTCCACCTTCAGCAACCTTGCAGAACACGGGTGTCGTGTGCTTCCCACCACTTCTAAACATTTCAGTGCCTGCCTGTCATTGTCCCTGATCTGAAGCCTGAGGAGCTTGGGGCTGACCCTCAAGGCCGGTGTGACCTGAACCCAATAATTCACCATCCTAAGCTCTGCCCAGTGCCTCCCTCCTTCCCTACATGCTACCCACAGTGAGGCCCCTGCTTCCTGCAGGCTCTGGGTGGCAGAGCTGTGCCCCTTCAGCTAAGACTCCCCCACAGCCCTGTTCTAGAGGTAGAATTACTCCTACAAGCTTACCTTACTTTTCCTACATGCCTCTACTGCAGCCTAACACATACCATAGAGACTGCAAACATACATAGGCACTTCAGAAAGTTCACAAGAAAATTGAAATGAAAAAATAAGGGTTTTTTTGTGCAAAAAAAATTTTGAATTCCTTGAATTTTTTTCATAATATGAACTCTTTGAAGACCCCCCATACACAGAAACCTACTACATGAATGAGTATCTTTTTTTTTTAAAGATTATTTATCAGAAAGGCAGAGTTACAGAGAGAAGGAGAGATACAGAGAGAGAGAGAGTGAGAGAGATCTTCCATCTGCTGGGTCACTCCCCAAATGGCTGCAACAGCTGGGGCTGGGCGAGGCTGAAGCCAGGAGCCAGGAGCTTCTCCTGGGTCTCCCCCATGGGTGAGAGGCACTTGGGCCATCTTCTGCTGCTTTCCCAAGTGCATTAGCAGGGAGTGGGATTGGAAGTGGAGCAGCTGGGTCTTGAACCGGTGCCCATATGGGATGCCGGCGCAGAAGACAGAGGCTTAACCTGCTACACCACAGCGCCAGCCCCACAAATATCTTGTTGATCGTAAGCAGGACTCAGCAGAATATTATGTCTAGGATGAGGGTTCAGTAAATGCTGATCAGAATTGATTGGCGGGTTGGGGTGAGTGGTTCACCTGACACACATTTTCGAAAACCCCAAGGAGTGTCTCCACAGTCCCCACCCAAGGTCACAGGTCTTGGGGAGCCTGGTAAGGAAGCCTGAAGGGGCCCACCACAGCAGGAGACTTGTGCTTGCCTTACACGTCCATGGAGAATTGGCCGTCTCGTCCAAAACACACTGATGCTGATCAAAGTCCTGTGATTATCTTTGTCCACATTTTTAAGTAAAATGGACCTGTCTCAAAACCGTGTCCTCTTCCGTGGCTCCTTGCACACTCCGGCCTGCCGAGAGCCCTGCAGCTGCACGTCCCCAGGTTGAGACGCAGGGACCCAGAGGGTGGACCCGGGGGCTCTGCTTCCTGACCCCTCTGGTTGACCTTCTCTGGAAATCCCGGGAGAAGCTTCCCGCAGCTCCTTGGGGCAGCGGGACAGGCGGGGCACTGCCTCCCAGGAGCCCACCCGGGTGAGTAATTATCCCCAAGCTAGCCATTTTCTAATCTTTCTCCCAAGTCCTTTGGGGATGACTCATTCTGTGAGGGGAACAGCTGGGTTTGCCCCTTTGTGCTGGTTACTGGGTCCCCGATTCTGTTGTGGTGGAGACTGTTTCGCCCCAGACCTGCGACCCTCCTCTGGTCTGTAGAGGGCACACCTTTCTCTTCTTTGGCCCAGGAGGGCCTGGGCAGGGGTCCAAGTTGCTTCTTTTCTCTTTGAGTTTGTTCTCTCTTGAAATTCTACCTGTGGCAGAGTAGAAGGAGCATGGTTGGCTTGCCTGCCTGCCTGCCTGCCTGCCTGCTTGCTTGTTTAACAAAGCAACACAAAGAGAGAGACAGAGAACTTCTATTCACTGGTTCACCAGGAACAGCTGTGGCCGTGATGCCGTGCTAACACGTAACCGCTCCTCTTCACCGTGTGCTCAACCACGAAAACGTGAACAATCACATGCACTTGGCAGATGTTGTGAGAATTAAATGAGGTGTGGCGTGAAGAAGCTCCTCCCCCGGGGACCAGGCACAGAGTGAGCGCTCCAAACATATGATTTTTCATTTCCTTCCTTCTACAAAAGAGAAAGTCTAATTTGGGGCATGAGCCACAGTGAAACCTGCAGATGGCCGCCTCCCCCCACCCACCCCTGCCGGAGGGTGGGGCCAGTGCCTTTAGCCTCTGCATCTCCAGCGCCTGCCCATCATGGGACGGGACACGTGGTTCGGATTTCAACACACGCCCGTCAAGTGAATGAGTGGACAAATGAGTGAGGGAAGACATCCCCCTGGGTAGACCGAGGACTTGCGATCCATCAGTGGTGTAAAAGAAACCAAAGGATTAGTGCTATGTGGAATTTATCTCCAAAAGCCCATCCAAACCCTACGCGCGTCTGGCGCTCTGGAGTGAGTTACTAAGGAGCGACTAGGATGCTGGGGAGCGGCAGGCACCTTGGGGAACTCAAGCACCCACAGCGCGGGAGCAGGTGGGCTGAAGAGCGACTTCTCCTCCGAGGAGTTAATGATTGTGGGGGCACCCGGGAGTTAGCGCGGGACACGTGATGAGCCTGGCCCCGTAATTACTGTTGTTCCAGAATAAACTCATGGTGTTTTCTGGCAAGTAAATGCTGTGTTCCTGGGCTGCACCGATGCGTTCTGACGGTGCAGAGTCTTTGCGGACGAGTGGTGATGAAGTCCCGCCTGGCAGCTCCGCGTGGCTCTCCTGCGGGCTACAGTGGGCTTCCTGCACCATGAACCAGAGCTTAGGACCCCCCCCCCCCCCAGTAAACGTCCCATTCTGATAAGGTCAGCACAGCAGATTAGGCCGTGGCTTGCAATGCCGCCATCCCATATCAGTGCGTTGGTTTAAGTCCCAGCTGCTCTACTTCGAATCCAACTCCCTGCTAATGCGCCTGGGAAAGCAGGGGAGGATGACCCAAGTCTTGGGTCCCTGCAATCCCTGTGGGAGATCCAAATGGAATTCCTGGATCTTGCCTTCTTTCTACCATTTGGGGATTGAACCAGAAGATGGAAGACCTTCCTCTTTTTTCCTGTCACTCTGATACAGAGAGATCTTCCATCCGCTGGTTCACTCCCTAAATGGCTGTGACAGCCAGGGCTGGTCCAGGCTGAAGCCAGGAGCCAGGATTTTTTGGATCTCCCATGTGGGTGTAGTGGTTTAAGCACTTGGGCCATCTTCTGCTACTTTCCCGGGCACATTAGCATGGAGCTGAATAAGTAAATCTTAAAAACAAAAAAAGAACAACTTGGTATCCCAGTTTCCATTAGAATAATATCTGAACTTCTGCATAATCTGTCCTTGCACCAGCCCTCATGGGCCCCAAAACCATGCCACGCCATTGCCACCCCAGGGCCTTGGCACCTGCAGTTTCCAGCGGGCTCTCCCTCCTTGCACAGCCCTCAACTCACTGCCCAGGGTGCCCTTCTCTGACCTTCTGACCTTGCCATCTTCTCTCTTCCTCTACACTCTGGTTTTCTCCATGTCACTTCCAACCTCCGAAATCAACCTGCTTGCTCATTTCTTTGCCTCTGTTTTTGCTGGTTTTCCTTCCCCCGATGGAATGCGGGGGCACTCGGGGTGTCTCTCGCTGCACTCCCTGCTCATCCCCCCGCAGAGTGGCCATAACAGGTGCATAACAATTACAGGAGGTGAATGGCTCCATGCAGTCTGTCCCCCTGAGAAACACGCTCGGGGAACAGAGTCTCTGCTAACCCCTCACGGGTCTTTGCCAGGGATAGGAGTGGCACTGTTCTCATGGGGCAGGGGAGGGGAGGGGGAAGGAGGGAGCTCTCTGGCAGCCGCACAGCAGCCCCTTGGGGATCCCGAGCACCTTCTGGTTACCGGTGCAGCGACTGATGTCCCCCCAGCCCCAGGCCCCCTGACAAGGTCTACGGGAGGCTAGCTGTCATTGCCCCTGGCATGAACACCAATTTGGATTCTGGTGCCCGCTGGCCCTCCCGGTTAAGAGGCCTGGAGTTTGGGAATAATACTCAGGAATGGCTCGGTTGCAATGAAACTGACTTCGGGTTTCTCAATGAAATGCGAGTTTACTGGGAAGGCATCAGAGCCTCGGGACCCCTGAAGGAGAGACTGACGTGACCAAGCCCAGGAAGGAAGGGAACACAGGGCCGTGTAGGTGGGCGTGAGGACACAGAGGCAGGAAACCCAGCCCCTGGTTTCCGGGCACAGGAGGGGGCCCTGCCTCGCTCTTCCGTTCCTTTCAGGGTTGAGAAAGGGCAAACATGTCTGAAATAGGCCATCCGTGGATTGAGGACTCAGACCATGTGCCCTGCCTGTTCTACTGGCTGGAAAAGCAGGAGGTGACAGCAACGTCGCCATCTGCCCCCAGAGGACTGTTTCAAGTCCAGGCCTTGCCTGGACCACAAGGGAAAGTGACCCAGGAAGTCTGGGCCAGGCCTGACTTGGCAGGAAGGCCAGTGTCACAGGTGCACCTGTCTTCAGGGGCCAGCAGGTGGTCTGGGTGACAGACAACATGCAATGTGCCAAGGTGGAGATCAAGGCCACTGACTGCACCATCCCACACATCGTGATATGGTAATGTGGCCTTCCTTCTCGAATGCACTCACAGGACAGTGTCCTCCGTGGAGTCCCTAAGTTTGGATCAACCCTGGGTGTTGGCTGCAGCTCACTGTGACCAGCTGGTGGGAGCCAGCTGTTCAGGTTTCAGAAAGTTTTCAAGCTGCCTGAGGTCATGGTCATGGCTTAAAATTGGCCATGACAGGAGCCTTGACAACAAAGGAACTGGCATATGCAACAAATCAGGACTAAGTTTTTTCTTTTCCAGAAAGCTAGCTGTCAAACAAGCACACAATTTTTTTTAAAAAGATTTATCTATTTATTTGAAAGTCAGAGTTATACAGAGAGGCAGAGAGAAAGAGAGAGAGAGAGAGAGAGAGAGAGAGAGGTCTTCCATCCACTGGTTCACTCCCCAATAGGCCACAATGGCTGGAGCTGCACTGATTCGAAGCCAGGAGTCAGGAGCCTCCTCTGGGTCTCCCACATGGGTGCAGGGGCCCAAGGACTTGGGCCATCTTCTACTGCTTTCCCAGGCCATAGCAGAGAGCTGGATTGGAAATGGAGCAGCCAGGACTCGAATCAGTGCCTGTATCGGATGCTGGCACTGCAGGCGGCAGCTTTACCCACTATGCCACAGTGCAGGCCCCAGCACACTAATTTTTGTATTGCTGGAAGAAATTATGCTTGGTATTGAGGTTTTTTTTTTTTAAATCATTTTTAATCGTGAATGATATTGGTCTACAGTTTTTTTTTTTAATTTTAGAGAATTCATTCTTAAAATTCATTTCTTAAAACTCCCCCCCCTTTTTAAAGATTTATTTATTTATCTGAAAGGCAAAGTGACAGAGATTTTTCCATCTGCTGGCTCACTCCTCAAATGGCCACAACAGCCCAAAGCCAGAAGCCAGGAAATCCATCCTAGTCTCCCACACAGGTGGCAGGAGCCCAAGGACTTGAGCCATTATCTGCTGCCTTCCTAGGCACATTAGCCAGAGCCAGATCAGAACAGAATAGCTGGGACTTGAACAGGCATTCTGATGAGGGTGCAGGCATTTGGAAGCAGAGGGTTAACCCGTGCCACAATGCCGGCCCCCAAAACTTTCCATATTTTCCTATGGTCCAGTTTAAATCTCTGATTCTCAATTACTTGGGGATTATTTTAAAATGCAAATGCCTAGGCCATGTACTTGATCAATGATTAGTATTTCTGAGGGTGGAACTCAAAGGCCAGTATTAAAAAAAAAAAAAAAAAAAACTCACAGATAGGGAGGGTGTTGTGACACCTGCATTCCATATCAGAGTGCTGGTTCAAGTCCGGCTCCTGTCCTTCCAATCCAGCTTCCTGCTAATGTGCCTGGGAAAGCAATGGAAGATGGCCCAAGTCCTTAGGCCCCTGCCACCCATGTGGGAGACTTGGAAGAAGCTCCTGGCTTCAGCTTGCCGTAGCCCTGGCCATTGTGGCCGTTTGGGGAGTGAATCAGTGGATGGGAACTCTGTGTCTCCTCTCTGTAACTCTTTCAAATAAATTAATTAATTTAAAGAAGAAAAGGAAGAAAGCAGCGATCACATGACTGCACGAGAGTCCCACTGCACAGAGGGACAAGAACGGTTTCACCCAGGAGCCCAGGAGTCTGCTCCTACAGTGGGCGCACCTGCAGCGCTGGGCTGCCACCGTCGAAATCACTGGCTCTCCCACTGAGCAGGGAGCCAGGAGCCCACCCGGGCACGCCACTGAAGCTCCCACCAGGGCTGCCGGAGCCGCCCTGCGGCCCCTGCCCCCATTGCAGAGCCCACCAGTGCCTGCCGAGGCTGTTGCTGACGTCACACACAGTAAAGCAAGCATGGCTTCCGCCTTCCTCCTGCCTCCTAACTGACCTCTCACAGGCCTGCCACTGGCAGAACTTCCTGGCAAGAAGCACAGCTGGCAAGCAGGTTTGGGAAATGCAGTCAGGCCCCTAGGCCCCGAGACATAGAGGAGAATGTGGCCGGGGGCATGGCCACAGACAATATCCGGATCCTGAGACCTGGAGGGAGTGGAGGAGAGCTCCAGACGCTCCATGGAGGGCAGCCAGCGGCCGGCCCTGGCGTATGGGGCACAGAGACCATCGGGAGCAGCACTGCTCACTGGCCTCCCCAAGCAAGCCATGCAGCCCAGGGAGGGCGCCCTCCTGGCCTCGGGGAACAGCTGGAAGGCACCGAGCACGCTGGGGGTGTCTTCAGGCCTGCAGCGTCCCGGGAAGGCTGCCAGCCCCCTGGCCCTTCCCCAGGGCAGGGGCTCCAGTAGTCAGCTCAGCGTGGGCTGCCATAGCCAAACACCACTCACCGCGACCTTGAACGACAGGCATTTGTTTTCTCACCGTCTGGAGGCTGGTGTCCCGGGGTAGGGCAGGCCTGGCTTCTCCTGAGGCCTCCCTGCCTGCCTCTCACAAGGGCAGCTTCGTGCTGGGCCCTCACCCAGCCTCTCCTCGGCAGGTGCGCCCCGATGCCCCCTCCCCTCCTATGAGAGCATCAGTCCCATGGGGCTCAGAGCTGGTGGCCCCAACCCTTACCACTGGGGCTTAGGGCTTCGACTTATGAATCTAGGGGTGGGGGTGGGGATACAATTCAGTCCAGAGCAGGAGCTGAGGGGATATTTGCAACTCTGAGAAGAAACCTGGGTTTAAGCTCCGGTAAGGAAAGGGCTGGGACACCTCCCACCCCTCTAGCCCTCATTAGAACTTACACTGGATTGTTTTTCCCCTCGTTTATACTGCAAGTATCTACTGGGTATGTCCAGGCACTGGGCTACTGGGTGATTCAGTGTCCTATCACTGAGGCAGGCTCCACATTGTTCACAGGATGAACCATAGACACAGGTGTCAGGGAAGGCTTCCTGGAGGAGGTGACACTGGAACCTCACTCTCCTCTTCTCTTGTGGGTGAAACACGAGATGGAATTACCCAGTCCCAGCCCAGGTGGAGGAGGGGACCTGCTTAACCTGGCAGGCCTCTCCAGGGCCCCCACTCGCCAAGACTCACCCAGGAGAGCAACTCAGGGTCTATGTGAGCCCTCTCTCCTGCAAGTGTGGGCCATGGGTCAGCTGGGCTGGAATCACCTGGGGGCCACTTAGGGAGAAACAGAGACTCTCAGAGCCCAGCGCACACTCACTGACTGTTTAACAAGCTCCCCACGGGGCACGTGAACACTAACATGTGGACAACACTGATGGCACAGTCCTGCCGCTGCACAGCGGCCTAGATGGACAAAGCAACTCCTCTGACGACTCCTGTGAGTTCACGGTCATCTCTACCCTGGCTGGCACACTTGCTGATGCTGCCTAGAATGTGTTAGGTGCATCCCAGGGCCTGGAGCCCAGGGAAAACCCCAGGTGCACCTGTGCTCCCCTCCTCCGGGTTAATTGTGTATGTATCGAGCACGTGTGTGTGTATGTGTATGCACGCATGTGTTTTTTATTTTCTTGATTTTTGATTCATCTGTGGTAGACCCTGCCAGTAGTGTGTCAGGGAACATCAAACCTTGAACTTGAAATGCTTTGTGACTCTTAAACCCCTAGACACCTTACAGCAGCAAATGCAAGGACTTCCCGAAGGAAAGACTTCAGCATAGGCCTCAAACAATTTCTACACATAATGGATTCAGAAACATCATCTAGCACAAAATCGCAGGGCTCTCATAGAGCCTCAAGAGTGGCCATGGTAGGAATTAGCAGGGAAAACAGATAACAGAAACAGAACTGGGGCCGGCGCTGTGGCACAGCGGGTTAACGCCCTGGCCTGAAGCGCCAGCATCCCATATGGGCATCAGTTCAAGACTCGCCTGCTCCACTTCCAATCTAGCTTTCTGCTATGACCTGGGAAAGCAGTGGAAGATGGCCCAAGTCCTTGGGTCCCTGCACCCGCGTGGGAGACCTGGAAGAAGTTCTTGGTTCTTGGCTTTGGATTGGCACAGCTCCGGCCATTGCAGTCAATTGAGGAGTGAACCAGTGGGTGGAAGACCTCTCTCTCTCTCTCTCTCTCTCTCTCTGCCTCTCCTTCTCTCTGTGTGTAGTTCTTTCAAATAAATAAATAAATCTTTTTGGCGTGATCAGATGGAGACCTTGAAGTAGCTGGCCATCTGTTTTAAAGAGGTAAACTTGCTGATATCTTCCAGGAACAGGAAACAATGTAGTCTATGTGAAAAAGAATGAAATAGGAAAACGGAGAAAAGTGCGGTAACCAAAATATGTGTACTATACACGTCCATGCCTGTGCATACACGCACACACCCCGACTTCAGTGGATAGATTTACAGCACAGGAATCCAAAGAGAGAAGTAGGGCACATTCGGAAGCCGGGTCTGAAGAGGGAAATCTTAGGGAACAAAAGGATGGGAAACACAGAGGGTTCCGAGACAGAGACCAGGGCAGCGGCCACTCTGAATATGGAGCGGCTGACAGGGGCCGGTGGCAGCACCGACCGTGGACAAGAGGCCGTGCAGGAAACAGGGGTGGTGGTGGGCGTCGCCTCCTGGGAATCGGAGAATCCAAATCAAAGGGAGGACTTCCTGCCACCTGCACGCCGTCCCTGGCTGCCTGTTTCCCTCCAGATGGCTCTTCATCTTGTTGTCCTCTATTTCCGGCACCTCCTCACTCTGTTGGAGAAACTCGGAAAAATTCCGGTGTTTGTTTTGGACGTTGCACACACGGCAGGCACAGTTTCTGAGACAAAAAGGACAGAATTCCCTGAGGAAGAAAATCCCGTATCTTCCGGCACTGCTGGTGTTGCAGGCAGCGGGGACTGGGGACAAATCCGTCTGGAGCCTGAGCAGCAGGCTTGCCCCCTGTGGTTGTGCAGTATGTGCACTGTGCAAAGGCGTCTGTGGAGAGGATGGGGCCTGAAATCCAGCTTTGCTGGTCACGCTGGAAGCCCCGACCAGGGCCTGGCTACCAGAAAGGCGCCTTCAACCAGAGGGGCTGCACCAAGTCGGTTAATGGTGCCCCACCAACGAGCCCACCGGAGCAGTGGCCTACAGGCGATGAAGGCATGGCCGCATACTTCACCAGGCCAGCCAGGGCAGTAGCAGCGTGTGCGCGGGAGAGCATGGCGCACGGATGGCGACCCGAGGGCCCTCCTGCACTGAGCAGTTCCCCGCCCTGCTAGCGCCAGGCCGTCCTGACAAACCCAGAGGGGTGGCACTCTCCTCCTGGAGCTCCCCCAAAGTGGGAGCTTTCGACTGTTGCTATGTGCATTATGGAAGTTCCTGGTGGCTCCCTCACGCTGTAGACAGAGACAGCACACAGAGACCTTCCATCCACTGGTTCAGGGCCTGAAGGGCTGCACCAGGCTGAAGCCGCAGCCTCAAACTCAACCTGGTCTTCTTGGGTGGCAGGGACCCAACTACCTGAGCTACCACCTGCTGCCCCCCAGGGTGCACATTAGCAGGAAGCTGGGACAGGAAACAGGTACTCCAATATGGGATGTGCGCCTCCCAAGTGGCATCTTATCCATTGTGCCAAACGGCCACTGTCAGCATATCTTCATGTAGTTCAGAACGTTGCATAAAAGCATCCAAAAGAACCCTGTGTGGGTGTGGTGAGTGTACGCACACTTTGCTGACCAAAGTCAAGGGGGCACTGGGTGAACCTGTGGGCTGTAGCTTGCTAACCCCTGGCTCAGATTACTCCCAGTGGTGAGCATCATAAGTGATACAGCTGACAGACATCTTTGCCAAGTAGTCCTCGCACCTGTGGCCCACGATCTCTTGGGAGAGGACACCGCAAATGGAGTTACTGGCATAGAAAAGTAGGGCCATTTATAAGGTTCTACAACATCTGGGGTAGAGGCTGACGTAGCTCTATGAATAGCCATCTTGCCTGACTTAACATCTTTCTTGGAGTTGGCCCCATGGGAGTCCCTGAAATGAGACTTTGCTTGGTTCTAAGTGCGCATGACCAAGTTTGGTGCCTCTGAATCACCTCCATCCCTTCAACAGATACTTCAGCCTCTTTTTTTTTTTTTTTTTAATTTGAAAGGCAGAGTCAGAGATAGAGAATGAGAGAGAGAGAGAGAGAGAGAGAGAAAGAGAGGGCTTCCATCTGCTACATCACTCCCCAGATGGTTGTAATGGCTGGAGTTGCGCCAATCTGAAGCCAGGAGCCAGGAGCCAGGAGCCAGGAGCTTCTTCTGGGTCTCCCACACAGGCGCTGGGGCCCAAGGACTTGAGCCATCTTCCACTGCTTTCCCAGGCCATAGCCGAGAGCTGGATTGGAAGTGGAGCAGCCGGGACTTGAACTGGCTGCCTTACCCACTATGCCACAACACCGGTTCCAATACTTCAGCCTCTTCATCCTTGACAATCATGCCAACCTATTTCCTGCCCAAATTGTCCATCAGCCTCCAGACACTACCCTTTCCTGCCCAACCCACTGGCTAAAGATACCAGATGAAGTATATACTGTTATTTCAGCACCTTTTGAAAATTTCATGAAAATGACAGCAAAAGGATTAATTATGGAATATACCACCAAAAGTGATAAAATCTGAGGGGCCATTAAAGAGAAGGCAATCTGGGGCCAGTGTAGTGGTGTAGCAGGTAAAGCTGCCACCTGCAGTGCAGGCATCCCCTATGGGTACCGGTTCGAGTCCTGGCTGCTCCACTTCCAATCCAGCTCTCGGCTATGGCCTGGGAAAGCAGTAGAAAATGGCCCAAGTCCTTGGGCTCCTGCACCAACATGTAAGACTTGGAAGAAGCTCCTGGCTCCTGGCTTCAGATCAGCCCAGCTCCGGCTGTTGTGGCCATTTGGGGAATGAACCAGAGGATGGAAGACCTCCACCCCTCCTTCTCTCTGTGTAACTCTGCCTTTTGAATAAATAAATAGACCTTAAAAAAAAAAAAAAAAAAAGAAGGTAATTTGGGGGTGGATCCCTGCATCCCACATCAGAGCGCCTGGCTCGAGTTCTGGCTGCCCTTTCAATTCCAGCTTCCCACTAATGCACACCCTCGGGGGCAGAAGAGATGGCTCAAATACTTGTGTCCACCCTGGTGGGAGACCCGGCTGGAGTTCCTGGTCCCTGGTTTCAGCCTGGCCCAGCACTGGCCATTGCAGACATTTGGGGAGTAAACCAGCAGGTTAGAGATCTGTCTTATATGCATCTCTATCTCTCTGACTTTCAAATAAATAAATAAATGAAAATAACCCGAGAGACAGAGAGCGAGTGAGAGAGAGAGGGAGAAGAAATCCTGTTTATTCAGAACTCCATGAATGAATCTGGAGGACGTTGTGCTAAATGAATAAGCCAGGCTCAGAAAGACAAACACCGAGTGTTCATCCATAGGTAGAACCCAAGAGAGCTGAATTCCCGGGAGCGGAATGCAGAGTGGTTACCGGAGACCAGGGAGAGGGAGGGGGGAGGAGACGTTGCCCAAAGGGACAGAAGGAATAAGGTTTTGAGATCTATTGTACAACATGGTAACTGGAGGAGATATTACTATATTGTATATTTCAAAATTCTGAAAGGGCTTCACACGTTCTCACTGCAAAGAAAAATCCATCAGTATACGAGGTGATGGGTATTCTAATTAGCTTGGCACAACCATTCCACCATGGATACATCGCAATTTCACACTGCACCCTGTAAATATATGCAATGATTATCCGTCAAGTGAAAACCTAAAGTAAAACCCTCAGAAGGCTGGACCAGGGCGGCTGACCAAGCGCGCTTGAGGAGCTAACACTCCGGGGTCTTGGGCCTCTGCATCTGGTGGCTCCAGCTGCCTGCAGAAGCCGGAGCTCAGAGGGGACTGCACCGAGGAGGACTGGTTGTGGGTGTGTAAGAAGGGCTCCGCCCCACACCTCCCTCCGACCCCAGTCCACGCAGTCAGACAACGGTACACTGTGCACCCTAGACACAAGCCTGGAGCGGGGAACAACGCTCTCAGGGTAAGAGGTCCCCAGGCAGAAGTGAGAATGCTGCCCCCCTGAAAACAGGGGACGACCGAGGACTGTTTCCTGTCGGTCCTGCAGCGCTCCAGCCCAGCCCGCCCACCAAAGCAGCCGCCTTGCCAGGCCCTCCACGCAAGCAGCGCTTCAGTTCCGCGGTTAAAGAGGTGTGAATGAAAAACCAAGGGTCACCACGCGGCTAGAAAGCCCCCTCAGTAAAGGCAGATGCCAAAACAGGAAAGAAAAAAGAGGAAACTGACCCTGCAGAAACTAAATATTGAAAAACATGGTTTTCTTGAGCAGAGTTGAGCTTCGGGGGGCCACAGATCATTGTAATATAGAAGATTATTTGCCCACCCCAAAGACCCAATTGTGGTCCCTTGGGGGACATTGTGCCTTGGAGAAGCCATGCCTTAGGGAGCCAGGAGCAGACACTGCATCCATGTAACACAGTGAAGGTGCTATTTAAAAACAGACCACTGAAAGAATAAGAAAGAGCGCTTGGAATTTAAAAATACAAAAGCAGAAATTAAAAACTCAAAGGACTGTGAGTTCAATTTCCTAGAAAGCAAAACATCAAGAGAAACGGCAGCCAAGGAGGTAACACAACCTGCCATTGAGGCATCGGCTCAGAAAGCTCCGTGTTTTAATCATGGGAGTTCCAGGGCACGGGGTGTTGTTCGGTGCAGTGGTTGTCACGACATGGGATGTCCACACCCCATACTCGAGTGCATGCTTGAGTCCTAACTGCCCTGCTTCCAGTCAAGCTTCCTGCTAATGCGCACCCTGGGAGGCAGGTCCCTGCCCACCCCTGTGGGAGGCCTGGAGGGCTGGGTTCTTGGCTCCTGCCTTTGACCTGGCTCAGCCTTGACTGTAGAAGGCATTTGGGGGAGTGAACCAGTGGTTGGAAATCTCTTTGTCTCTTTGCCTTTCAAATAAAGTGAAAAAATTTAGTAAGAGTGAAAGAGGAGAAAATGTGTGTATGTAGGGGAGTGCTGGGAGGTGGGGGAGTGTTCAGGGTGGTGGGAATCATTAAGTAAATAATTGAAGTAACATTCCCCAAACCAAAGGATACCTATTCCCAAATTCATAGCAGCCATGCAAGGCCCAGGCCAAAGGGTGAAAACACCCCTATTGGCGGCACTCCACTGCCACATTCTAGACCTGGGTACAAAGCCCCTTAGAAGGCTGAGCTGGAATTTCTAGTGGATTTGTCACAAGGACTTCAGTTCACTTGATTTATGAGTTTCAGAAACAAGTTCTGGTAATGCTTGCGTGTGTGTGTGTGTGTGTTTTTAAAAATATATTTATTTGAACAGCAGAATGACAGAGTGGGAAAGACAGAAATAGAGAGTTTCCATCCACTGGTTTTACTTTCTAGATGGCTACAACAGCTAGGTCTGGACCAGGCTGAAGTCAGGAACTCCATCCTGCTTTCCACCATGTGGGGCAGGGACTCAAGGACTTGGGCCATCTTCTGCTACCTTCCCAGTCACATTAGCAGGAAGCTGGATCCAAAGTGAAGTAGCCAGGACTCCAACCATTGCTTTGGTAGGTGGCATAGCATTGCAAACTGCAGATAACCCACTGGGCTACAACATGGGCCCTGCTAGAATTTTAATGTAAAACTAATATAAATTCATTAGAGAAAACTTGTGAGCTTTGGAAAAGTAAAAACAAAAACAAAACACACACACACACACACACACACACAAAACTATCAGGTCTGGGTGCCGGGGCTGTGGCATAGAGGCCTAAGCCTCCACCTGCAGTGCCGCCATCTGTAGGGGTGCCAGTTTGAGTCCAGCGGCTCCACTTCCAGTTCAGCTCCCTGCTTGTGCACCTAGGAAAGCAGCAGAAGGCTCAAAGTGTCGGGGTCCCTGCACCCAGTGGGAGATCCAGGTGAAGCTCCTGGCTCTTGGTTTTGGCCTGACCCAGCCCTGGCTGTTGCAGCCATCTGGGGAGTAAACCAGTGGATGGAAGATCTTTCTCTCTTTTTCTTTCTTCTCTGTATCTGTTTTTTGAAATAAATAAACAAATCTTTAGAAAAAATTACCAGATACAATTCAAGAACTCTTAAAGAAATACCCAAAATAGGCCGGCGCCGCGGCTGAATAGGCTAATCCTCTGCCTTGTGGCACCGGCACACCAGGTTCTAGTCCCGATCGGTGTGCCGGATTCTGTCCCGGTTGCCCCTCTTCCAGGCCAGCTCTCTGCTGTGGCCAGGGAGTGCAGTGGAGGATGGCCCAAGTCCTTGGGCCCTGCACCCGCATGAGAGACCAGGAGAAGCACTGGCTCCTGGCTTCAGATCAGCGCGATGCGCCGGCCGCGGCGGCCATTGGAGGGTGAACCAACGGCGAAAGGAAGACCTTTCTCTCTCTCTCTCTCTCTCTCTCTCTCTCTCACTATCCACTCTGCCTGTCAAAAATTTAAAAAAAAAAAATACCCCAAAATATTCTGGATTGGTGCCTTGTTCTGTGTGAGCTACCCATTCCCCCCCTCCACACATACCAAATAATCAGCTCCCTACCCTTTTATAATTATTTCTTTATTTATTTAAATTATTTATTTATTTATTTATTTGAAAGTCAGAGTTACAGAGAGAGAGTCAGAGAGACAGAGAGGCACAGAGAGAGAGAGGTCTTCCATTTGCTGGTTCACTCCCCAATTGGCCACAATGGCTGGGGCTGTGCCGATCCGAAGCCAGGAGCCAGGTGCTTCCTCCAGGTCTCCCACACGGGTGCAGGGCCCGAAAACTTGGTCCATCCTCCACTGCTTTCCCAGGCCACAGCAGAGAGCTGGATCGGAAGAGAAGCAGCCGGGACTTGAACCGGGGGCCATATGGGATGCCAGCACTGCAGGCTGGGGCTTTACCTCACTGAACCACAGCACCAGCCCCTACTTTTTATATTTCTTTTTAAACATTATTGAAACTATACTTACCTCCAGCCTTAGATTTCTGTTTACGTACCTTAGATCATGAACATTTTCTTGTTGCTAAGGATGAGAGATTTACTTATTGTGCTACTAGGTATATAACCAATCTCCTACTTTTAGACATTTAAGCTATTTAAGCTATTGCAAACAGCACAGTGCTGAAAATCTTCACAAAAACTCCTCTATTTCCTTAATCTGAATTCCAAAACATTCCAGATCAAAGCTTGTAAATAGATTTAAGGGGTCTGACACACAATATCTATTTGTGTTTTAGACCTGTGCTGTCCAGTATGGTGGCCATCAGCCACATGGGGCTATTTGCATGTAAATTTAAAAGCAATATAAAAAAAATCAATTTCTTTGTTGTCCTAGCCTGTTGTTACTAGCCACGTGGCTAAAGGGTACCACACTGGGCAATGAAGATAGAGAACTTTTTTTTTTTTAGATTAATTTATTTGAGAGGCAGAGTTACATAGAGAGTGGGAGAGACAGTGAAAGGTCTTCCATCCACTGGCTCTCTCCCCCAGTGGCTGCAATGGGTGGAGCTGAGCAGATCTGAAACCAGGGACCAGGAGCTTCTTCCAGGTCTCCTATGTGAGTGCAGGGGCCCAAGCACTTGGGCCATCTTCCAGTGTTTTCCCAGGCCATAGCAGGGAGCTAGATCAGAAGAGGAGCAGCCAGGACCAGAACTGGCGCCCATATGGTTTGCTAGCATTCCAGGCAGAGGCTTAGCCTGCTATGCCCAGCATGGGCCCAGACAGAGAACATTTTCATTGCTCCAGAAAGTTCTAGTAGACAATGCTATTTCAGAAAAAGCATACTTTCTGTATCAGTCCCTCTTGCACTAGCACTATTTTATTTTCCCAACTCTCTTAGTCTGATAGGCATAAAAGGGAGTCTCACCTTCATTTATAATCATTTTATTTAATATAATAATTTATTTCTTATTAGAATTGACATTTTTGTTAGCAGTTGTATGTCCCGTGGAATGGTTTCATGTTTGCCATTCGTGGTATTTCTCTTACAGATCTGGATGAGCTTTGCAAGGTATTTTAGAGGAGCTAGGGCGGGTCTCCACTTCCCCGGCCGCGCCCCAGACCACAGCACGTGGGACCTCCACTGTGTAGGCGTGGAAGATTCTTTCCACACGCTGGTGACAGCGGCCCCCGCAAGTCTGGTGGCCCCTCTCTTCCTCTTTCTCCTTGCTCTGTTGTCCTGAGTGTGTGTGTGTGGCCTCCTCTCCGGGAAGTGCTGGGGGGACGGCCCCACCTCTGCACTGCGCCCTCACTGTCCCCCTCCCAACCCTGGTCTCCAGGTGTCCTCGGCTGCCCCCGGCCCACCCGAACGCTATTTGATGAAACGTCACACACTTGAGAAACACATAAAGGAGAAGAGAAGAGACAGCTGGCTTCGGGAGCTGAACCTTATTTAAATTTACCGGAAATACTTCCCAACAGAAAATACGATTCCACGGAACACCTTCCGGGTTCACTAGATTGACTTCACATTTCTCTTCCCTGGTAGGCGGCCATGAAATAGGACCCAAATGCTAGCAAAGACAGCTCAGGACAACGGGGCGGCAGACAAGTAGCCATGCTGCAGCCCCCTCTGTGGCTCTGAGTCCCGAACGACAGTCAAAACGAGTCCTCAGAACCATTTCGGAATAAGCGAGAGGCCAGCAGATGTTATCTATCCACAGGGCAACAACGTCCTTGCTGGCGTCCCGGACATACTCATTTCTATTCCCTGACGTGCCTGGCGCCTCGCAGTCACCTTCCCACTCAGAGGCTGCTCAGAATGCTGCCTGCCATTGAGCGCACACAGGCCGCCTGCGTAGGGAAAGTAAGGTGAAATGCTGGGTGCAAACCACCCTCGCTTGCTTATCCAAGGGAGCAAAAATGGATCTTACGAGCCAAAGTTGACCTACAAAACACATTTGTAGCAGTATTTTCCTCCCTCTTCAATGACAAAAAAGTTGTCATTTAATGGAAGGCCAATGGGAATATTTGGCCTCTAGCGCCCCCTTGTGGAGGTGAGTTCAAGCCCCAGGCCCCCGCCAGGACGAATGACAGCTTGTGAGTTGTTTCCGCTCTGTTAGAGAATGACAATCACAAGATCGTATACTTGAGGAAAACAAAATAATAGAAATTACTAGCACCCGACTGACACTGAAAACGAAGTTCTCCCAGTGAGTGATGCTGTTTCATCCCGGCAGCAGCCCCAGCTACAAGGACTGGAGTCTCGGTCTCGGAGGAGTGGTGACTCGTATGGACTTGAATCCAGACATTGCCACTCCAAGTCTCATTAGTGCTATCGTATGGAGTGTGTGCAGAAATGTGTATTTATTACTACATCACCTATACAATCTTTGTACGCAACAAAAACTCAAAGTATATATATATTATATAGCATATGACATCTACATAAACGTGCATACATATACTTCCACCGGGCTCATAGTGCTGCTAATCAGTGCTCACGCCTTTTCTGAGGGTTGTTTTCTGGGAAGACAAGGCAATGCCGGCTGACTCCGCACTCCACAGAATTCCACCAAAGCTATTAGCATCAGAGCTTTGCTACTAAACCAACCAGAGATTTGCTTTCCTGGTCCCCAGGCATACAAACTATGGGGGAATAGACTCTCCCCACCCCCTTTTTTTTAAATAGATTTCTTTATTTAAAAGGCAGAGTGATAGAGAAGAAAGGGGGGAGGGAGAGAGAGAGAGAAAGAGAGAGAGAGAAAGAGAGATGCCTTCTATCTGCTGGTTCACTCCCCAAATAGCTGCCAAGAGCCGGGGCTGGGCCAGGCTGAAATCATAACCCAAGAACTTCATCCTGGTCTCCTGCAGGAGTAGCAGGAACTCGAGTACTTGGGCCATCTTCTGTTGCCTCCCAGGCTCATTAGCAGGGAGCTAGATCAGAAGCGGAATAGCTGGGACTCGCACAAGCTCTCCAATAAGGACACAGAGGTAGCTTACGCTGCTGTGCCACAACACTTGCCCCCTCCTCTGCTCTTATTTTGGGGTGCATTAGTGGACGTGTACCTGGGAAATGGACACAAGGGCCCTAGGGTAGTGGGACTGAAGCCATGTTTTTTGTTTGTTTTTTATGCTTAGCCTTTTTAAGGAAAGCCTGAGTTTCCTAAACCGATCCACTGGCTCACACGCCAAGCCTCTGAAGGACTCAGTAACCTTCTTCATTTAACAAGTGTATTTCGCAATCAAAGCATCTTCAAGCGGGGTCACTGAGAGGTTGCCTTGCTCAGCGTCAGAGGCAGACACACCACAAAAGCAGCTCGGGATATTCCAAGGGAAAACTTGTGCAGCCTCTTTGCTGGCCAGACCTTGGGCCATGGGTGGCAGCCATTCCAAGCTGTCTTTGGAGGAAACCGTTGGCTTGGTTCACAGGTGCCCCCCACCCCCTGGTCGGCCCCTGGCCTTCTCTCCCAGCCAATCCCACCTACCTGTCTCTCTTGGGCAATGGTCTGGCCTTGCAGCAGCCGCCAACAGCTGCACTTCTCAGGGAGGGGCACTTAACCGCCTGGTTCCTCAGTTCACATCAAACCTGTGACTGAGAACACTACTCACGGGGACTGCGGGGCGGGGTGGGGGGCAGCCACCCACCACCCTGGGAATTCTAAAACCCACCCAGCCTATCGCCCTTCCGTCCCGCCACCGGATCAAGGCCTGGCCCACTCTGGGGGTTTGATCTGGATTAAGTGGCATTCTCAGAAACAGCACTGGATGCTTGCATTTACTGTTGGTGAAGCCGCTGTGAAAGTGCTGTGAGCTGGAGGGGAGGCGTCTGCGGATCTCCAGCAGCTGCCTCGCCTTCCTCTCAAGTCCGTGTCCCGCTCTGTACTGAGACCACTGCAAGTCAAACCTGCAATCTGCCTGAAGTACAGACAACCTCCTGTAATATGGTCTATTGCTGACCTTATTCCTGGCCTCCACTTGTTTTTTTTTTTTTTTTTTTTCCTTTATTCTCATTTCCTTACTTAAAATCTTGTAATTTATTTGCCTAAGCTGTTCTTAAACTCTTTGGGGGGGGGGGGAGAATTTAAAAATAAGACAGAAAGCAGAAAAATTATGGTGTTAGAAGGCAGAATACTTGTGACCTTGGTGGCAGAGGAGAGGGAAGACGGCAACTGGAAGGGGCCGGGAAAGGGGGTTCTGGCACACTGGTCCTCCTGTCTCTCTGCTGGGACGCTCGCTACACAGGTGTCTTCACTGTGACGTCACTGAGCTAGACAACTTGTGCGGAAGCCCCTCTGCATGTATGCTAAAGTTCAACAAAATGTTACCAGAAAGTGAAGGGAATGTTACTGTACGGATATTACAAGGTTACTAGGTGCCACACATTATACATAGTTTTCCCTGTCATCCTAAGAACACTTTTAGAGTAAAACCACAGCCATTTTCCAGAGGAGGAATTTAATCTGAGGTTCAAACAGGTCACAGGATGAGGTCAGAATTCCAAATGGCGTAGCAGGTTCAGCCTCTGCTTGCGACGCCACCATCTCATATGGGCACCATTTGAGACACGGCTGCTCTACTTCCATCCAGCTCCCTGCTAATGTGCCTGGGAAAGCAGCAGGTGATGGCCCAAGTGCTTGGGCCCCTGCCACCCACGTGGAAGATTCAGAAAAAGCTCCGGGCTCCTGGCTTCTACATGGCCCAGCCTCGGCTGTTATGGCCATTTTGGGACTTAACCAGCGGATGCAAGATCTCTCTCTCTCTCTCTCCTCTCTCTGCGATTGCCTTTCCAATAAATACAATATAAACTGTTTTTTAAAATTCCAAATGGTTTTCTTTTGATAACAAAGCCATTCTTCTATTACACTAAACTGCTCGCTGCTTTCCACTTTCAATATGGTCTCCATCCGGCTCAGCCACTACAACCCAGATGCGGATCAGACCTGCTGGGGACACAGGTGAAGGGCTTGTGAGGAGGGTGCTGGGCAGTGTCCCAGACTGACACTGGCCTGGGATTCAGTGGGCGGAGGAGGCTTAGAGGCAAGAGCCCTGGACTACCGTGAGAAGCCTGGGGCTGGGCCTGGCTCTCCCCTAACAGTCACTCTGAGGCCTAGAGCCTCCCACCTGCTGCACAAGTGGATTTCAGGAAAAAACAAGCTCTGTTTTATTCCTCACCAGTTTTTTTTTTTTTTTTTTAAAGATTTTATTTATTTGAGAGGTAGAGTTAGACAGTGAGAGGGAGAAACAGAGAGGAAGGTCTTCTATCCACTGGTTCACTCCCCAAATGGCCACAATGACCAGAGCTGGGCCAATCTGAAGTCAGCAGCCAGGAGATTCTTCTGGGTCTCCCATGTGGGTGCAGGGACCAAAGTGGCTTGGTCATCTTCTGCTTTCCCAGGCCATAGCAGAGAGCTGGACTGGAAAAGGAGCAGCCAGGACTAGAAATGGCACCCATATGGGCTGCTGGTGCTACAGGCAGAGGATTAACCTACTGTGCCTCAGTGCCAGCTCCCTTGTCAGTTTTGCTCTTATCTGGAACAGCTATCTTCCAGTCTCCAAAGGATACAGAAAATCAAATCAACAGACCAGCAAAAGATCTGCTCCCTCCTGCACCTCTCCAAGAAATTGAGGACAGATGGCAGAGTGAGGTCAGCAAGCAAGTACGCTCCGAGCGCCTCTGCCTGTCCCTCTTCTCCCCAGGAGCCAAGAGGATTTATTTGATTGTGAAGACTATGAACCAGCCCGTCCCTCTGGGGTGCCTGTCTCCAGGCGCGGTTCGGGCGGCAGTGCCCTAGCTTGCTGTGTGCGCAGTCCCCCCTATGTGCTCGTCAACAGCTTTCTGCAGAAAGGGAGACATACAAGCTTTCGGATCAAGTCTTGTGAGCTGACCACAAGCACTCTGCTTTTATTTCATAGTGAAAGTCACCCTATGGCAGTACTGGAGAAACAAGTCAGCAGATTAATACGGGGTTCCCCCACAGTCCACCACACCTGCTGTGTGACCTGAGCCACATCCTTTACCCCTGGCCACGGCTGCCTCACTGCACGACAGGGGTTGGGACGCCCATTTGTGCCCCTCTCAGCAACAAAATTGGAACTCTAAACTAGACATCAACTGAATTCCCAGGAACGCTGCTCTGCACAGATGGAGGTGGGGGTACCCTCTGCCAGGGCAAACAGCGCGGGTGGGAACAAGCCCAATCACAGAGGGTCTGAGGACTCGGGCAGAGAGCCCGGCAGGTCCTGGAGCAGAGACACAGCCAAAGCAGTACGTGTGCAACCCTGGTCCTGAGAGAGCCACACGCGAGCTGAGGGAGGACACAGGGAGAGAGAAGAATCCTTCAGGCGCAAAGCATCTCCAGGAGCGTTATTTTCGTCTACTTGGCTCCATTGTCAGTGGGGTTATGTGAGCTGGAGGCACACTTACAGTAATGACAGGGACCTCCGTAAGTGCTACAGGGCTCTTCCGGTTTCCTGGGAGGAATTTTACAGCCAGATTTACTATGATTCACCATGGCCAGGTTAGGTTAGACCACCAAATTCTCTTGACTTTTCAGGCCTTGCAGTTTGACCTGCATTCCTGTAACACACACACATTTAGTACTTTTTAACAGGAAAATGATATATGCTCATTTAAAAATTAAAATAAAGAGTACACAAAGTAAAAAGAGTAATGAGTAATCTTTTTTAAAAAAAGATTTATTTATTTGAAAGTGTTACATAGAGGCAGAGGCACAGAGAGAGAGAGTTCTTCCATCCGCTGGTTCACTTCCCAGTTGGCCACAACAATCCAAAACCAGGAGCCTGGAGCCTCTTCTGGGTCTCCCACACGGGTGCAGAGGCCCAAGCACTTGGACCTTCTTCTACTGCTTTCCCAGGCCATAGCAGAGAGCTGGATCGAAGTGGAGCAGCTGAGACTTGAACCAGCACCCACATGGGATGCTGGCACTGCAGGCGGTGGCTTTAACCCATAGCGCCACGGCACTGGCCCCTGATGAGTTATCTTAAACTCTCCTTGTCAAGGGGGGAGGCACAACTGCCAACCTGGTGTCCCAGGCCCAGGGTGGCACGATTCGGGTTCTTCAGAGACTTCTGGAATTTGCTCTGGAGGAAGACCCTTGGCACACACAGGCCTTCTTTTTTATTCACTGTCTCTCGAAGCACGTACTCGTTCACCACTTCTTCATAACCTGTGTCTGCGAAGAGCCGAGCTAGGAATTCTGCACGACAAGAAGGACCAGGAGGTCAGAGGCCTGGTAACACCGCCCTGGCCCCGGCTCTGCAGTGCTAAGGGGGAGCAGAGGGATGGGATTCTCTTCTTTATTTTTTGGTAATGAAAACTTCAATGCTCCCACTTAGAAGATTTTATTTTGGAAACTAACAGGCTCCACATAGAACCCACCAATTAAACAATTTAACCAGAAGAGTTGAAGGAGCACCTGGACTGTGCCTACCCTGCCTATCACAAGTTCCCAGATACCCAAGCCAAGAGAGAATCCCATACCAGCTCTCCTCAACCAAGGTCTGAATGTGCTTGAACTGTGCACCCCGAGCACCTCGCCCACCCCAACACACAGGCAGCAAACCTGGGAGCCAGGGAAAGACTAGCTCATGCTGGCCACCCAGGGGAAAACTTAACCCAGACAACACATCACTGCACGGAAAATCACACAAGCAGAACGGACGGCTGCGTGCTGCAACGAGGACCCTAGGAGCGCTACTCCAGACTACGTGCCCCGGAGCGCGCCAGGCAGCACCCACCTCTCCGTTAGTTATGAATCACAGACACCACAGCGCTTTTTCAGTTTTCACCTCACAGTTTCGTTTTTCAGCTTTGATGGTAATCACTCATTTTCACTTTCATTTTAGTAACAGAGGTAATTTCCTTATGGTCCAGGTTATTAACAGACAAACTAAAAACCAATGTTCAGAACACCTGAAAGGCTGAGCTAATGTCTGGAATCTTCCTATCCAAGACAACTTTTGGGGGCAGATGCTGGGGCACCTGCATCCCTTGGATTGAGGACCAACTCTGCTTTGGATCCAGCTTCCTGCTAACATGCACTCAGGTGGTACCAGATGATGGCTCAAGTACTTGGGTCCCTGCCACCCACGTGGGCTTTGGCCTGGCCCAGCCCTGGTTGTTGTAGGCATTTGGGAAGTAAACTAACAGATGGAAACGCTCTCTATCTCCCTCTGTGTTGCTCTGCCTTTCTAATACATAATTTTTTTTTTTTTTTTTTTGACAGGCAGAGTGGACAGTGAGAGAGACAGAGAGAAAGGTCTTCCTTTGCCGTTGGTTCACCCTCCAATGGCCATCGCGGCCAGGGTGCTGTGGCCGGTGCACCGCGCTGATCCAAAGGCAGGAGCCAGGTGCTTCTCCTGGTCTCCCATGGGGTGCAGGGCCCAAGCACTTGGGCCATCCTCCACTGCACTCCCGGGCCACAGCAGAGAGCTGGCCTGGAAGAGGAGCGACCGGGACAGAATCTGGTGCGCTGACCAGGACTAGAACCCGGTGTGCCAGCTCCGCAAGGTGGAGGATTAGCCTATTGAGCAGCGGCGCCAGCCTCTAATACATAAATTTTTGAAAATTACTTTTTAAATATCCCTTTATAGCAAATTTGTATATGTAAAAACAGGCCCATTCACTTATTCAAAAAGGTCCCTTGCCTTCGGGATCGAGTAATCTCAAGGCAAATCTAACCTAACCTGGCCACGGTGGTCTTCCTCCAGAGCAAATTCTCAAGGCATTACACTGGTTTTTGACAAACACAGAGGAGCTCCCAACTACTAGTTCACTTCCTACAAGCCAGAACAGCCAGGGTGAGGCTGAAGCCAGTCATCAGGAACTCAATCCAGGTTTCCAAAGTGAGTGGCAGGAACCCAATTACACGAGCCATCACCACGGCCTCCCAGAGCCTCTACGATCAGAAAGCCCGAGTCAGGAGCTGGAGGCAGGAACTGAACCCCGGCACTCGGAGGTGGGATGCGGACACCCTCACAGCTAGGAGGGCAGCATTCCCACACTGTCTCAGGGCTTTCTTTCTGACGGCCACCGGCTGTTCCCACATGGCTCCTGCGGGGCATCCACACGGCACTGTGATGTGTCCACGAACCAAGGCTCACTAACTGGGCCTCAGCCCCAGAGAAGGCTGAGGAACGCCCCATGGGCAAGGGCTGTGTCATCCCAGGTGCCGGGTAAGCAGCCTGTGTCAGGGCCCTTGTGCCAGGGTCTTGTGTGTGTGTGTGTGTGTGCTGAGCACAAATGCACGCCCTCCAAACCTGGGCAGCAGTGAGAACGCACCCGAATCCACAGAAACAAAGATCAAACATTTTCAGGCTAGATCCCAGCCATCTTACCTTTAGTAAAAAAGTACGACCTGGTTCCATCTTGTCGGACATAAAAGTTTTCTCCAAGTTTGCTGCCAGCTTTAAACCTAAGCATGGCGTGATCGTACAGCCCATAGTCACGAAACAAGACACTTTTGCCTGGCTTTAATACCTGGGGACAAAAGTAGGCAGCACGTGACTCTGGGGAACAGTCAAGTAGAACAAAATCTGCCTAAGCTAGGAATGACAATAAACTTGCGAGGATTATGAGCCACCCATACAATGGAGGAGAGAGGGCCTGCTAGGCCAAAGGACAGTGGGACCTGGCAGGGCCCCTAACCCTGGAGACAGGACCTGAGCACCTGCAAGAACACTGCAGCGTGCAGGGTGCAGGGTCACAGTTAGAATGCTGAAGACCACACGAGCCTGCTACTCCCAGGGAAGCCCATGCTCCCAACGCTCCACCAGCCATCACGCTGTCCTCAAACTGTACCTAACCGAGCCTTTAACTAAAATATGCAGTCATTTAGGTTTTTACAGATTCAGGCTGGTTCTCCTTATTCTAAATCCCAGCCGCAGTCACACCGTCATACAATATAGTGCAGCTCTCACCCCAGGTTGGTAACAGATCTGTGCCTGGCACTGGGCTCCTGGGATTTTCACCCAATACTGGGATGAGTGTGTGTGAATATCCTCACCTGAGATACGGAATTCAACACTTAAAAAGGTTAAGTGCGCTACTCGATGATCACATGGTCACTAGCACACGGAGGTCAAAGGTCTCAGTGTGGCATCTAGACTTGTTAGCCCAGGGGTGGGAGCGATACAGCTAGTGTTCACACTCCAGACAAGAGAAGACAGGCTCAGAGAGGAGGGTGGGTCTCAGTAGCCTTCCCCCAGAGCCTAGGGCTTCTTGCTACAAAGAGGGACTCCTGAGCCAGGCAAGGGGATCAGTGTCAGGGGCTGGGGGTGAGTCCCACCGGAAAGCCTTTCGGAGATAAGGTGTCAGAGTAGCTGATCCAAACTGGGAATACAAGGCCAGCAGCATGTGGGTGTCGTGTTACACAGGAAACAGCCGTATGCCTCTGGGAACACAGTGTCACCTACAGCGACACTTGCTTTTTACAGGAAAATTCTTTCCAACGTGTGACACTACCAAGGGAGAGGGAACCCCAAAGGGGGCGCTGAGGTTATCAGATCTTTATCATGCTGACCCAGCACAACAAAATGACTTCTAAGACATTTATCTGAACTAGAACATAGGTCACCTAGGGTAACACATCCTCATCTCCTTTGGAAGTGTTGAATGTGCCTGTCAACTTTTCCAAATATAGTTTGACATATTTCCTCTTCTGAACAGAACAGGGAGGACTGACCACATATTTTCAGGGTGCTAGCAGACTTTCTCTTTTAGTAAATTCTTATCAGTACAAGCATGTATATTATTTGTTTTAATTCATTTATTTGAGAGGCAGAAAAAGAGAGAGATTCCATCTGCTGCTTTACTCCCCAAACTGGGGACTCAAGCCAGGTCTCTCACGTGGGTGGCAGGAACCCGACTATTGGCGCCGTCATTGCTGGCCTCCATGGTCCACACTAGCAGGAAGCTGGAGTCCGGAGCCAGGAGTCAGGTTCAGGCACCCCAGTGGGGGATGCCCCGTCCTAGCATGCCTCACTGTTGTCAGTACAGAGCCTCTCAGATACAAAACTCTCTTCCCTGGCCAGAAATGTGAAGCTGAAAATGAGGATCACTACGGGGAAATTCTGAAACATTTCAACTTACTCTGTTTCAGAAGGAGGCAAAGGCGTCACTCATGGGACAGTGGAAAGAACGCTCCCTCAGGAATCCGAAAGCTTGATTCTGCTCCCGCTCTTCAATACTACGTGAAGGGCCTTGAGCAAGCACTTTCATTCCTCTGACTGTGCTTTCTCACCTGTAAGATAACAGACGACACTAACGCCTCCTCTGAACACGCAACTGCACAGCTAGGCAGGCATTTCTCAAGGTCATGTTCTTTCGTTCTCGCAACAACTCTGAGAAATGGGCAGCTCAGGTCTGTTGAACCCACGTTACCACAGCAGGTGAGGCTCAGAGTGAAGTGGACTTCCTCGCCTGAGGGCTCAAGGCAAGCGGTGGCACAGAGGAAGACCAAAATCAGGTCTTGAGGTGAGACGCTTAGTTTTTACTTTCCTATTTAAAAATTCTAAAAATGACAGAATTCAACTTTAAGGTTGTCTTACAGTTTAAAATTCTGTGATTCAGAACATATCTCTGTGAGAACATTCTGGAACGGTCAGATCTATCTCGGGGTGGCTCACTACTATGCTTGCTCCTAACGGGCTTCACAGTGTCTGTGGCGAGAGACGGCCCCTCCCTCTGGCAATTTCTGGATGAAGGACAGGATTATAAGTCACTGGACGGGTCACCACGAAGGGAGAGAGAAGGTAACCAAGTCCACCTCTGTGAACTCATTACAGATCAGCAGGACTGACCTCTGCTGGGGAGTGGATGCACGAGTGCTAAGATGAAACTTGTGACCAGAGAAAGGTGGCCCGGACAGCGCAAGTCAACTGTTCTCTGTTTAGCATAACATTCAATGTCTCCTAAAAATATCAACATGGCGTACTGTATGTTTCCCTTTTCCTGCGAAGTTCAGGAACTCATCTAGGAGGGCACAGGTGAGAAGAGTGGTTGCCTGGGTGTCTGGGTGTCTGGGTGGAGGGCAGCCCTGGGAAGCCTGCAGAGATGTGAGAGGCAGGCACATCTAGGTGCATTTCACAGTGTACATACATGTGAGAACTTGTCTTACGACTGGTGTACCCACCCTGTGTATACTGTAAACCTCAGGAAAGTACAAAAATACAGATAACACAGGTGAGCTGTGAATTACAAGTCAAACCTGCTGCCCAGGGTAACAGCCAGAACATCACCACTGCTCTTGCATCAACCTGTATGCTCCTCCCCTGCACCATGCCCCTGCCCGCCCCGGCACAGGAATTCCCAGCCTGGAGGTCACAGACCTAGGGCGCCAAGATTAGAGTGGTGGTGGGAGTGGTACAATGTAGGTAGAGAGCAAAATCACAGCTCCATTTCCACGACTTCTAAAGGAAACAGTACTTCCTCAACTACAAGTGGAGGCAAACAAAAATCTGACACTAACAGAAATCACAAGTATTCTCATACTGCGGTATTAGTTCTTGCAGGTCCCTCAACTGACACTTCCTACTTCTTCAAAACTGCATTATTTATTAGACCTAAGAATCCTGCTGATGTGTGAATAAAAAAGCACATTTATCACATTAAAATTTGTTTTATAACATATATGACTGAAACCATATTTCAATATGGTTTTCCTTGGTAACCTTTTTTATTTTTAATTATTTAAAAAATTTTCTTTGAAAAGCAGAGCAGCAGAGAGTGCTTCCATCCACTGGGTCAGTCTCCAGGTGCCCGCAATAGCTGGGTACAGGCCAGGCGGACGCCAAAGCCAGGAACTCCATTTGAGTCTCCTGAGTGAGCAGCAGCAGCCCAAGTACTTAAGCCAGCACCTGCTGTTTCCCATGGTGTGCATTAGTGAGCCGCCGGAGTGGAAGCTGTGACAGGACTCAGTCCCAGGCACTCTTTCAGGCCTGGAATGCAGGTGTCCCAGGCAACATTTTTAACATACCGCACCACAACTCCCGCCCTGCCATCTATTTTATTTTAGGCAGTGAACATTCTGAAGGGTCCATGGGTTTCACCAGACTACCAAGAGTGTTCATGGTACCAAACGGTAAGAACCCCTGTCTGAAAGCCCCACCAACCTAGATGTGTGTTACCAGTCCACAGCTTTTCTTTCTTTTTCTGGGAGGGAGATGGGGAAGACTGCTCAAAGTGGTAGGCTTTTTAAAAACTAACCCAAGCTACTGTACACAGGTAAGGTCATTCTTCCACTGCTGCTCACGATTTATGTCTCCTCTACTGATAGATTTCTGAGTTATTTTCAGCTTTTTGTTCTGATGAACATTGCTGCCATGTACAGGCGCCTGTGTGTCTCTTGGTGCAGGTGACACGTTTCTTTGTGGAATGCACGTACAAGTGTAACTGCTGGTCACAGGAACTCAACAATGAACACTACAAAGTCACGTCAGACTGACCTCTGTGTTCCACTCTGTAAAATGACTTCATGGTTGCCTAGTTTTCTATTCATTTATTTTTCTTACTGACAGACAGAAATTCCTTATGAAAGTATTGTAGAGACAATCTTTTGCCAGGTGTATGGGTTGTAAATTACTTCCTAACTTATCCCTCCGTTTCTTATATAGTATTTTGAAGAACAGAAAGCCCTAATTTCATTAAAATCATTTTTATGCTTATTTTGGGTCTCCTTAGAAGAACATTTCCCCACTGTGAGGTCATATTTTCTCCTGTTTTTTCTTTTGCAACTTCTAAATTTTCATCTGTTCCAGGTGAGTCTCTGATTCACTTGAGAATGATTTTTGTAGAGACTGTGAAATAGGAACACAACTTTGGCCTTTCCCACGCGGATACCAATGTCATCATGCATTGCACAATCTTTTCTTTTCCAGTGATATTCAATGGCACCTCTATCATACAGCCAGTTTCCCTATCTGTGCTATGTAGCTATGTATTGCACTCCATCTGTCACTCTATGTGTTCTTCTGTCAATACAGTGGTCTTAATCGTTGCAGCTGTGAGAAGTCTTCGTATCTGGTATAGAATAAACTGTCCCATCTTCTACTCCTCCCTAATACCGGAACCCTCCGTCAGTGAATTCACTGGTATCACCACCTCTTCCCAAAGTTCCCTTCCCTTCCTGTGCTCACAGAAACCTGATGGTCCTTTGGGGGTACTGCTCCTCCCGCAAGCCCTCAGGCTGTGTTTTCTCTCACACGCTTGTACCCCTGGGCCTAGAGGCAGAGCGGGTATCCTCTGGAGTCCTCCAGCTCCTCATTTCTACTTTCTGTGCGTTCTCTCCTCCTCCTCAACTCCCTAGTCAGGTCTCATGTCATCAGATTGTAACACCTACTACCTTGTACTGTCAGTGTCATCTCTCAGTTCCAGGGCTGTTTTCCTCTATTTCATGACAAATTTATCTCCTGGCTAACCATCAGATCCTCAGTGCTATCTGGCCTTAATTCTGGTCAATTTCAGTACACATGCAGATCATTCTTCCAGGTATCCCAGCCTCTATTAGAGCTTCTCTCTTCTAAAGATCGATCTAAACCACTTATTGGAGTCAGTATTGTGAAGCAGTGGCTATAAACTGCCACTTAAACACCAGCATCCCTTATCAGGGTGCCAGTGCTGTTCTGCTTCCGATCCAGCTTCCTGTTCATGTGCCTGGGGAGGCAGTGGAGAACGGCCCAAGTTTCTGGGACCTTCCTATCCATGCAGGAGACCAGAATGGAGTCCTGGCCCACACCTGGCTGCTGTGGCCATTTGGGGAGTGAAACACAGAATGTAAGATTTCTCTCTCTGATGCTCTTTCAAATAAATAAACACTAAATCACTTACTCTCCTAGTAACGTCCTAATGCCCTGTCACACACTAGGAAGTATAACGCCTCCATACTCCAGTATCAGACGAGTCATTCTCTTTGACCACCTCCTCCTCCTTTTCAGCTCTCTCTAGTTCTTTACCTTTAATAATCCTTCACTCTCACCTGGACCTCTAAATCAGGAGATACCACCATTTTTTCCTAAAGCCCTTCTTCCTTTTTTTTTTTTTTTAAATTTTATTTACTTGAAAGGCAAACTTAGGGGCCATCGCCGTGGCTCACTTGGCTAATCCTCCGCATGCAGCACTGGCATCCCATATGGGCGCCGGGTTCTAGTCCCAACTGCTCTTCTTCCAGTCCAGCTCTCTACTGTGGCCCAGGAAGGCAGTGGAGGATGGCCCAAGTGCTTGGGTGCCTGTGCCCACATGGGAGACCAGAGGAAGCACTGGCTCCTGGCTTCGGATCGGCGCAGCGCCGGTCACAGCGGCCATTTGGGGGGTGAACCAACAGAAGGAAGACCTTTCTCTCTGTCTCTCTCACTGTCTAACTCTATCTGTCAAAAAAAAAAAAAAAAAAAAAAAAAAAAAAGGTTTAAAATTAGAATAATTCCCTGACTGGTTTCCAAGACCTTGAAATTTCTAATTTACTATTTTAAGGCAATTAAAACTAGGGCTAATTTTTATGTGCCGCTCTAAACACACAGCTTTCTCACTCAACACCTCTATACAGCAGCCTGACCGGAGCCTATGACTCCCTGCCGGCTGAGGCTGGCGCTCCCGGAGGAGCTGTATGCTTACATCAGCCACTCGCCTTTGCTTCCAGAATTACACACTTTAATTAGGAAGAGTTTGGGGCCAGCACTGTGGCATAGTGGGTAAAGGAACTGCCTGCAACGCTGGCATCCCATATGGAAGGCTGTTCGAGTCTTGGCTGCTCTACTTCCACCTGGGAAAGCAGCTGAAGATGGCTCAAGTAAGTGCTTGGGTCCTTTGTACTCATGTGGGAGACCCGGATGAGATTCTTAGCTACTCACTTCACATCAGCCCGGCTCCAGCCATTGTGGCCATTTGGGGAATGAACCAGTGAATGGAAGATCTCTCTGTCTCTGTCTCTCTCTGTAACTCTATGTTTCAAATAAATAAATTTTTTAAAAGAAAAGAGTATATAATAATGATATACGAATATAAATAGGGAGCATTTAAATTTTTTGTAAGAAGTTAAACATTTTGGAAAAACTTGATAAAGGGCTAAATGAACTGCTTTTAATTAGGTATGAAAAAAATCAACTGTGAAAGTCTGGGTAAAAATATAAAAGAATTTGCCCACACATTGCTTTCCGATTGTTTCTAAGTTCTTGCTCCATGTTTAAAGAAAGCAAAAACTCCATTATATGTGGGGTTTATATAAGAAACCCAATCAATGACCCCCTACTCAAAGAAAAGGCCTTGAGGGATGGGCATTGTGGCACAGCAGGTTAAGCCACCACTTGGGACACCCATAACCAATAGTGTGCTCGTTCCACCCCTGGCTGCTCGGCTTCCAATCCAGCTCCCTGCTACTGTGCCGGAGAAGGCAGCAGATGATAGCCCAAGCACTTGGAAACTCAGATGGAGTTCTGGGCTCCTGCTTTGGCCTAGCCCAGCCCCACATGTTGCAGGTATTTGGGCAGTGAACAAGCAGATGGAAGATTTCTCTTGCCTCTCTTGTTGTCACTCTGCCTTTCAAACAAGTAAATAAGTAAGTAAGTAAATAAATGGGAAGGCCTTGGTCCCACATCAAAAGAGTGATGAGAAACGACTATATGTTTTAGAGTATAATAAAATGTTTAAGGTTAAAATGTATCATTTTTAAATGACTTTTGAGTTTTAAAGTTAACACCATAAACAATTGTTTATACAACCGTTTCACTGGCATCTCACAACTGTGACACACTCCCATGCTATAGAGAAGGAAACTGAGGCTGAAAGATGGAAGGGGGCTGGTGATGTGGCCTAGTAGGCTAGGCACCGTTTGCGGCACCGGCATTCCATATGGGTGCCAACTCATGTCCCTCCTGCTCCTCTTCCAATCCAGCGCTCTGCTATGGCCTGGGAAAGCAGTGGAGGATGGCTCAAGTCCTTGGGCCCCTGCACCCATGTGGGAGACCCAGAAGAAGCTCCTGGCACCTGGCTTCAGATCAGCCTGGCTCCAGCCATTGCGGCCAATTGGGGAGTGAACCGAAGACCTTTCTCTCTATCTGTAACGCTACCTCTCAAATACATAAATAAATAAAATTTTTTTAAAAAAGGTAAGGTGGCAGGTCTTGAGCCACATGACAGTGAGTGAAGCTTTACTTCCTGGTGGCCACTGAACCTCGGGCTCTCCTCATTCTAGCAACAATAATGACGGCAATAACAACAGTAATGGCCGACTTTTAGAGATCACTTACCACGTTCTAGGCATCGGGCTACGCACTTCTGACTTCTCTCTGACCTCCCCCAAGTCCTTTGCTCTAGTAACCATTATCTCACCATTTTCTAGGAGAAGATGAGGAAGCCAGGTTCCGAATCCTGGCACTGACCAAGACTGTGCTGACCACTGACCCATACGTCCTCTCGCCTGACGGCATGGCTCCTCACACACATGCAGCTGCAAGACCGCCCTGGCACTGCACAAATCTGGATCCGGGGTGCTTGCTTCATACCAGTGAACCCCTCCTCCACACACTGACTATAAAGCCTGGCTAGTGAGACTGGGGAGACTCCCACTCCACAAGCCTCAGAGGGCGGGTCAGCAAGAGCAGGCCCCCGGTCACTAACCTTGTAGAGGTTTTGTAAAACAAGGTGCATCTTCTCGGGGTGCACAGCTGAGAGCACAAAGACCAACAGGACCGCATCCACAGACTCGGGGGGCACGTGGCCCAGAAGGTCATCTGCAGTCAGATCGCACTGGAACACCCGGCACCTTTCTGGGTCATACAAAGGGTTTTGCTAGCGAAGAGGAAAAACAAAAGAATTTTAATGCAACCACCATGCTGACACACAGAAAAACCCAGCATGGAGAGGAGAGCCTACTTCCACCTTCGTACTGCTGCACAGAAGTGAATGACTGCTGTGTGACTCAACCGTTCACATATAAAGTGTGTAACAGTGAACACTGCTATGATGGGCAGAACTGCATTTACTTCTGTAAGATTTATTTATTTACTTGAAAGGGAGAGTGAGAGTGAGAGTGAGAGAGATCTTGCATCTACTAATTCACTCCCCAAGTGGCCGCCAATGCCCAGGACTGGTCCAGGCCCAAAACCAGAAGCCTAGAACTCCATCCAGGTCTCCCACGTGGGTGGCAGGGTCCCACATCCCTGGGCCATTCTCCACTGCCTTCTGAGATGCATTAGCCGGGAGCTGGATTGAAGCAGAGCAGCCAGAACTCGAATTAGCACTCCAACGTGGGATACTGATGTTACAAGCAGGAGCTCAGCTCACTGCTCCACAATGTAAGCCTCAGAATTTCATTTTAAATCTTTTTTTTTTTTTTTTTTTTTGACAGGCAGAGTGGACAGTGAGAGAGAGAGACAAAGAGAAAGGTCTTCCCTTTTTCCGTTGGTTCACCCCACAATGGCCGCTGCAGCCAGCGTGCTGCGGCCGGCGCACCGCGCTGATCTGAAGCCAGGAGCCAGGTGCCTCTCCTGGTCTCCCATGCAGGTGCAGGGCCCAAGGACTTGGGCCATCCTCCACTGCACTCCCTGGCCACAGCAGAGAGCTGGACTGGAAGAGGAGCAACCAGGACAGAATCCGGTGCCCCGACCGGGACTAGAACCCGGGGTGCCAGCGCTGCAGGCTGAGGATTAGCCTAGTGAGCCGCGGCGCCGGCCTTAAATCATTTTTAACTAAGGATAGAATACAGCCATCGACACATATATTCACAACTGAGTTTAGAAGTGGGTGATCTAAAACTGCTGTCTGGGGCCGGTGCTGTGGTTTAGCCAGTAAAGCCATTGCCTTGCAGTGCCAGCATGCCATATAGGCGCCAGTTCGAGTCCCGGTTGCTCTACTTCCGATCCAGCTCTCTGCTATAGCCTGGAAAAGCAGTAGAAGATGGCCCACAGCTCTCTGCTGTGGCCAGGGAGTGCAGTGGAGGATGGCCCAAGTACTTGGGCCCTGCACCCCATGGGAGACCAGGATAAGTACCTAGCTCCTGGCTTCGGATCTGCGCGGTGCGCCGGCCGCAGCGCGCCGGCCATTGGAGGGTGAACCAATGGCAAAAGGAAGACCTTTCTCTCTCTCTCACTGTCCACTCTGCCTGTTAAAAAAAAAAAAAAAGAAGAAGAAGAAGAAGATGGCCCAAGTCCTTGGGCCCCTGAACCCACGTGGGAGACCCGGAAGAGGCTCCTGGCTTCAGATCGGTGCAGCATTGGCCATTGCAGCCACATGGGGAGTGAACTAGCAGATGGAAGACCTCTCTATCTCTCTCTACTTCTGCCTCTCTGTAACTCTTTCAAATAAAAATAAATAAATCTTTAAAAAGTTAAATAAATAAAATTGCCCTCTGCTTCTTGACTAACTCTCAAATCACCCAGTACAAGCCCAGGCCTTTGAGAAGTGTTCTGCCTTGCCTGACACTCTGCCACCAGTCTTCTGGGGTACACTTCCCCAGGATGCAGCAAGCCAAGTAAACTGTCTCTCCACCCAGAAGTGTGTTCCTGGTACATTTTGGCTAGTAGACATTAACATATGCCACGAGAGTAAAGAAAATAAAAATACTTATTTCTTGTTTCATGTAAATAAGGAAATGAACAGATTTACACAAGCTACTGCATGGGAAAGTTCAATACTGAAAAGATACCAACTCTACCATTAACTCCACCTACAAATCCAACGCAACCTCAACTGAATCCCAGTGTATTTCTAGAAACTTGATATGGTGAAATTAATTCATTTGGAAGGAAAAGTCTTTAGGTGTAATCAATTTTTAAAATAAAGGAGGTACATTTCTAGATATCAAAACATATGCTGGTATTCTGGCACAGTGGATTAAGTTGTGGCTTACAACGTCAGCATCCCCTACTGGCATGCTGGTTTGAGTACTGGCTGCACCACTTATAATCTGGTTTCTTGCTAATGCACTTGGAAAAGCAAAGGAGTATGGCCCAAGTACTTGAGCCCCTGCCACCCATGTGGAAGACCAGGAGGTGAGTTCCTGGCCCGGTCCAGGCCTGACTCTTCTGGGCACGTGGGGAGTGAACAGGAGGATGGAAGATATCACTGTGCCTTTCCTTCTCTCTGTTGCTCTCCCTCTCAAACAGATAATAAAAAAACATATGAGGTAAAAAGATAATATAATCACTGAGAAAGAAAAGTCCCCAAATAGACATTTACCTCTTCCATATAGGTACCAGATGAAAGATCCAATTTTTTTTTATTTTTTATTTTTTGACAGGCAGAGTGGACAGTGAGAGTGAGAGACAAAGAGAAAGGTCTTCCTTTGCTGTTGGTTCACCCCCCAATGGCCGCCGCAGCCAGTGCACTGTGGCCGGCGCACCGCACTGATCCGATGGCAGGAGCCAGGTGCTTCTCCTGGTCTCCCATGGGGTGCAGGGCCCAAGGACTTGGGCCATCCTCCACTGCACTCCCTGGCCACAGCAGAGAGCTGGCCTGGAAGAGGGGCAACTGGGACAGAATCCGGCGCCCCGACCGGGACTAGAACCCGGTGTGCCGGTGCCGCAAGGCAGAGGATTAGCCTAGTGAGCTGCAGCGCTGGCTGAAAGATCTAATTTTTAAAATCAGATTTAGGGGGCCGGTGTTGTGGTGCCGAGGGTTAAGCTTCTGTTTGCGATGCTGGCATCCCTCATCAGAGTGTGGGTTCCACTAACTAGCTGCTCCACTTTTGAAACAGCTCCCTGATGATTTGCATCAGAAAGTCGTAGATGATGGTTCGAGTCCTTGGGCCCCTGCCCCGCACGTGGGAGACCTGGATGGAGTTCTGGGCTCTTGGCTTTGGTCTGACACAGCCCTGGCCATTGCGGCCATTTCGGGAGTGAACCAGAGGATGGTAGACCTCCCTCTCTCCCACCCCAACTCCCTCTCTATTGCTCTACTTTTCAAATAAATAAAAAATCTTTTTAAAATAAATATTTTTTAAAGATAACTTATTTATTCGAGAAGTAGAGTTACAGATGATGAGAGGGAGAGACAGAGAGAAAGGTCTTCCTTCCATTGGTTCACTCCCCAAATGACCACAACGGCTAGAGCTGCGCCGATCCGAAGGCAGGAGCCAGATGCTTCTTCCCGGTCTCCCGCGTGGGTGCAGGGGCCCAAGCACTGGGGCCATGTTCTACTGCTTTCCCAGGCCACAGTAGAGAGCTGGATTGGAAGAGGAGCAGCTGGGACTAGAACCGGTGCCCATGCGGGACGCCGGCGCTGCAGGTGGAGGATTAACCTATTGTGCCATGGCGCCAGTATAAATATTTTTTTTAAATCAGACTTAGAACCTGGTAAAAGCAGACAAAGGCAACAATTGGATTAAAAGGAAGATTAAAAGGCAGCTAACGTAACTGGATACGTATACACATTAAAGGACTTCCAGTTTCAGCTCAAATGTATACAAGTGGAAGATGGCTGTCATCTGGAAACAAGAAAAGCTGGAATGACAGTCATGACCTTTTTGTGAACTCACTGAAAAACAGAGGGTGCAGAACAACTCATCATCTCTAATTCTACAGAGAAACACGTGCTTTTAGAGGGAGACGAGACTCAATGCACTTGCCAGGTGGAGGCAGAAAGATGAAACAAGGACTTTGACAAACTGATGGAGACCGGATGTGGGTGTTGAGAGTGGGAAGTCACAGGGTTGTCTCTCTGCCTTGGCAAGTGCAGCACCAGGCTCTCACAGAGGATGGCGTTCTTTGTGCTACTCGCTTCCCTCAAGTCCTCCAAGGAGAAGGCTGAACCTTCCGGGGAACGTTCATCTGAGGCCCGTAGCCTGAGAGGCACTGACACAAGACCAGAAGTAAGGAACTGTTCTGCTCAGACCCAGTCTTTTCTTTTTCTTAAACTATTTATTTTTCTCATTAATATTAGGAATTCAGGAAAGATATTGATCTTTGCATATTCATCTTTACTCAATCACTTTTTTAAAAAGATATATTTATTTGAAAGGCAGAGTTAGAGAGGGACCAAGAAGGAGAGAGAGAGATCTTCAACTTGTTGGTTCACTCCCCAACTGGCCACAACGACCACAGCTAGGCCAGCCTGAGCTAGGAGCCAGGAGCTTCTTTTGGGTCTCCCACATGGGTGTCAGGGGCCCAAGTACTTGGGCCATCTTCTGCTGCTTTCCCAGGAGCATTAGTAGGAAGCTGGATTAGAAGCAGAGCAGCTGGGACTTGAACTGTGCCCATACAGGATGCTGGTGCTGCACATGGCCGCTTAATCCACTGAACCAGAGCGTCGGCCCCCAGACCCAGTCTTAATCTGCAGGCAGAATAGCCCCAAGAATACACAGGACACTAGTGCACACTTCCTGACGGAGGAAAAAAGCTCTATTCTTGGAGAGGCAGAGAAACTTGTGAAGTAATATTCTTGAGACACATGTGCACGGTACAGTTCAAAACTAGAAGGAAGGCACCAGCACTGTGGCATGTAGGCTAAGCCTCTGTCTGCAGTGCCGGCATTCCATATGCATGCTGGCACTGGTTCATGTCCTGGCTGTCCCTCTTCTGATCCAGCTCCCAGCAAATGGCCTGGGAAAGCAGTAGAAGATGGCCCAACTGCTTGGGCCCCTGCACCCACGTGGGAGACCTGAAGAAAGCTCCTGGCTCCTGGCTTCAGTCACTATGGCCATTTGGGGAGTGAGCCATCGGACAGAAGACCTTCCTCTTGGTCTCTTCCTCTCTCTGTAACTCTACCTCTCAAATAAATAAGTAAACCTTAAAAAACAAACAAACAAACCACAGAAGGAGGGTGGAGGAGGGTGGGCTGGGCATTGTTACATGGTGATTAAACTGTCCCGTAGGGATTATGCGTCCCATTTTACCCACTGAGTGCCTGGTTTTGAACCCTGCCTCTGCTTCTAACCCAGCTTCATGCTGATGCACACTCTGAGAGGCAGCAGGTGATGACTCCAGTACACGAGACCCGATGAAGTTCTGGGCTCCTGGCTTTGGCCTGGCCTAGCTCTAGCTGTTGCCGGCTTCTGAGGAGTGAACCAACAGATGGTTCTCTCTCTCTGGCTTTCAAACCAATAAAAATAGTCCCTTGACTCACATCCCACCAACAAGTCTGCAGTAACAACAGTGAATTGTAGTTGGGAGAGGTACAGGAGACTCTTTTTGGGGAACAGCACAAAGGGAAAACCCCAAACACAGAATAAAGGTCATGTTCTTGGTGAACACAGAGTCACCAGAGGAGTTTGAGGTCTCTGGTGCCCGCAGTGCAGGACAACAAATCTCACAGGTAATACAGCAACGCCAGACTTAACACACAGCCCAACTGTTCACTAAGTCATTACAAATCCCTATTATCTCAGTTACTGGCCTGTATCACATACCCGGCTTCAACAGAGAAACAAGACATAGCAAAAGGCAAGGAAAAACAGTGTGTGAAGACGCAAAGCAATCAGCAGAGCCAGACTCCAGGATGACATGCTACTGGAACCTGTAAGGTAACTGATTAAAATGTGAAGAGCTCAAGTGGAAAAGGTAGACCATGTGCAAGAGCAGAGAGAGAATTTCAATGATGGAGACCAGAAAGACTCAAATGGAAATGCTGAAAACCAAAACCATAGAAACAGAAACGAAGAATGCACCTGGCAGGTACATCAGCAGGAACACTTACTGTCCAAAGAATCAGAAAACTCGAGGACAGGATAATAGGGATAATACATTTTTATTTATTTTTTTAATTTGAAAGGCAGAGACACAAGAGATAGAGATCTTCCATACACTGGTTCATGCCCCCAAATGCCCACAACAGCCAGGGCTCGGCCAGGCTGAAGCTGGGAGCCAGAAATTAAATTCAGACATCCTACATGGGTGTTGGATTCATCACTTTTCCCAGGGTCTGTATTAACAGGAAGCTGGAATCAGAAGTAGAGTGGGGGGGAGGCTACTGCTGTGGCACAGCGGGTTAAAGCCCTGGCCTGAAGTGCCGGCATCCCATATGAGCGCCAGTTGCAGTCCCGGCTGCTCCACTTCCGATCCAGCTCTCTGCTACGGCCTGGGATAGCAGTGGATGATGGCCCAAGTCCTTGGGCCCCTGCACCTACGTGGGAGACTGGAAGAGGCTCCTGGCTTCGGATTGGCACAGCTCCGGCCACTATGGCCATCTAGGGGAGTAAACCAGAGAATGGAAGACCTTTCTCTCTGTCTCTATCTCTCTCTGTAACTTTTTTTTTTTTTTTTGACAGGCAGAGTGGATAGTGAGAGAGAGAGAGAGACAGGAAGAAAGGTCTGCCTTTTGCCGTTGGTTCACCCTCCAATGGCCACCGCAGCCGCCGTGCTGCGGCCGGCGCACTGCACTGATCCGAAGCCAGGAGCCAGGTGCTTCTCTTGGTCTCCCATGGGGTGCAGGCCCAAGCACTTGGGTCATCCTCCACTGCCTTCCCAGGCCACAGCAGAGAGCTGGCCTGGAAGAGGGGCAACTGGGAAAGAATCCGGCACCCCGACCGGGACTAGAACCCAGTGTGCCAGCGCTGCTAGGTGAAGGATTAGCCTATTGAGCCACGGCGCCGGCCTGTAACTCTATCTTACAAATAAATAAAATAAATCTTAAAAAAAAAAAAAAAAAAGTACAGCCAGGATTGAAACTCAGGGACTCTGATATGGAATGGGGACATCCCCAAGCAGCTTAACCACTGTGACAAACATCCACCCCAGGGCAACAGAAGAAAGAACTACAAACAAACAAACAAAAAAATATGGAAGAAACCCTAAACCAACAGCAGCTAAGAGTAGTGGCACAACAGCAAATGGGTAATATACATGCAATGGCAAGTAGGTAATATACAGACAATGGACTCCAAGGAAGAAAATAAGAGCTAAAGAAATTATTTGAACAAATAATGAGAAAAAAAATCATGGCCCAAGTTGCAAAAAAGATCTGGGCAATCATGTCTAAATCCTAGGGGTAAGTTACTCTCAAAGAAGACATAAAAACTTAGCATGTGTTGTGGCATAGTGGGTAAAGCTGCAGCCTCTGATGCCAGCATCCCATATGGGTGCCTCATGACAGGATACAGTATGCAAGAAACAACATCATCATTAAAATATTTTGCCTGCTTTAAATCTAACTTCTAGTTTCCAAAAAACAAACTAAGAATAATATAATCAGGCGAATTTGGAATGTGGGACTTCAATACAGAAAGTTGGCTTCATTTCCAAAATCTCAATGCTAGTGAGAAAAAAGGTAGAAGTTTTTTGTTTTTCTTTTTTAAGACTTATTTATTTGAAAGGCAGAGTTAGAGAAAAAGGGTTAGAGAAAGAGATCTTTCTCCTGTGGGCTTCCTCCTCAAATGACCACAATGGCAAGGTCTGTACCAGGCCGAGCCAAGAATCTGGAACTCCATCCAGGTCGCCCACATGGGTGGCAGGGGCCCAAGTACTTGCAACTTCATTTGCTGCTTTCCCAGGTGCATTAGCAGAGAGCTGATAGAAGCGAGTAGCCAGGACTCCAACCAGTACTGATATGGGATGCTGGCGGCACCAGCAGCGGCTTAGCCCACTGTGCCATGACAGCAGTCCCAGGTAGGAGTATTTTAGGCTAAGGTAATTAAAAGGACATAATGGAGGTGCAAGAGACAGTCCTTGACTGGATTAAAATGGCTATGGAAGATGCCCGGAATTATCTGGGGAACTTGGAACCTGGGATGGGTATTAAGGACCTTAGGGAATGATAGTTATCTTTGTTAGATATACTAAGCCTACAGTGCTTCTATAGAAAATGGCTTTTTCTGGGAGATGTATGCAGACACTCAGGAGTGAAAATGTCTTGACATCTGTAAATTAAATAGTTCAGAAGAAAAAAAAAGGTCTATCAGGCAAAAGGTGTTTTAAGTATATAGGTTCTTACGGTGTGTCTTCCTGCTCCTTGAGCAAAGCTGTTTCCACATGTGTGGGGACCATGGGTAGCAGACGACTGGAGTCGAAAAATGGCTGTAGAGGGAACCAAATAAACCTCAGAAAGATGAGGAGCAGAACGTATGGACTGTGTACCAACCTTAACATACTCAACCGCTCTCGGAGAAAAATCACAGGCATAGGCAAAGATATTCAGATCCTCTTCTAAAAGTGGGAATAAGCAGTTTCCAACGCCACAGCCGGCTTCAAGGACAGTCAATTTTTGACCTTCAAACTGGGGAAAAATAACCCAAAGTTACCGTCCATTATCTGTGCGCAATGAAGAAACAAACCAAAGGACCAGAACAGGAGAAATGAGGTCTCTGATACCTTGAAGCAGACTGTAAACAGGTGCACTTATTAATAAGCAAAAGCTTTTATGGGTACCTCATCCGTTATTCAACACTGGGCAGTTCGGTGTGGAGGAAAAATAAATACATAAAAATCGGCAGAATGGCTAACCATTCCCGACCTAACTGCCTGCACTCAAACCCTAACTCCTCTCCTGACCCTGTATTCTATCTTTTAGGCAAATCAGTTAGTTCTGTGCCTCAATTTCACCTGCCAATGGGAGTAACAGTAACCTCACCCTTGAAGAAGTTACTACAAGACCTAGAGAACACATGTAAAGTTCTTAGAAAGGGGGAATGGTCCAAAGCCTTGGTGGTGTGCATAGGTGGGATTCGGCGCCCGGAGACACCAGGGGCCTCAGCTCACCTCCCACTGCTTCTGGGCAGGAAAAGTGAAACCCAGGCCCTGACAAGCTGGGGAGAAGAGAACAGAAAAGGGGTATGGTGGTCCCTGGGGGCCTCAGGTGGTGGCATGGCAGGTAATCACAGATCACGTAATGCAGTCTGCTGACCTAATATGGCTGGTTAAAACATGCATCACACTTGAAGGCATGCCAGGTTGCCATGGCAACAGCCATACAATTCGCTAGAATGGACTCATTGGTTTCTTTGTGAAATTGATCCATCTCTCTCTCTTTTTTTTTTAACAGGCAGAGTGGACAGTGAGAGAGAGAGAGAAAGGTCTTCCTTTTCTGTTGGTTCACCCCCCAACGGCCGCTGCGGCCGGCATATCGCGCTGATCCAAAGCCAGGAGCCAGATGCTTCTCCTGGTCTCCCATGCAGGTGCAGGGCCCAAGGGCCTGGCCCATCCTCCACTGCACTCCCGGGCCACAGCAGAGAGCTGGACTGGAAGAGGAGTGACCAGGACAGAATCTGGCGCCCCGACCGGGACTAGAACCGGGTGTGCCAGCACCGCAGGCGGAGGATTAGCCTAGTGAGTCGCGCCTCCGGCCAATCCATATCCCTCTTAAGAACATCATTGTTGGTGACTATATACTCTTTTGGAAGAGAATTTTTCATTTTGGGGACCTATTAACAAGTGAGGGTTTGAGAAGCTCACAGAGTAAAAATCTGCTTATGCATCTTGGAGCTTTCATTTTTTTCTTCCAAGACGCTTATTTCTAAATTAAAACAATTTTGAAATAAAAGAGACATGGTAAATAGTTCATTCACATTATTAGTAGTAGTAACAGTATTCTGAATCTGTCACTGAAGTCACCAGGCACCTATTTAATGTGTTACAAATGTTTCAAATTAGTTTTTTTTTTTTTTTTTGAGAGGCAGAGTGGACAGTGAGAGACAGAGAGACAGAGAGAAAGGTCTTCCTTTGCCTTGGTTCACCCTCCAATGGCCGCCGCGGCCGGCGCGCTTATCCAAAGGCAGGAGCCAGGTGCTTCTCCTGGTCTCCCATGGGGTGCAGGGCCCAAGTACTTGGGCCATCCTCCACTGCACTCCCTGGCCACAGCAGAGAGCTGGCCTGGAAGAGGGGCAACCGGGACAGAATCCGGTGCCCCAACCGGGACTAGAACCCGGTGCCCCAACCGGGACTAGAACCCGGTGTGCCGGCGCCGCGAGGTGAAGGATTAGCCTATTGAGTGCCCTCAAATTAGCTTTAAACAAATAAAAATGCTAACTAGAGTTCTCTCTCCTATGGATTGACGCAGAAGCTGCTAAAACCACTTGAGACCACGCAGTGTGCTTCTAAGATACGAAGCATTTTGGTTAAGTTTCACAAATTCTATTTCACACTCGCTGCGGAAATCCCCCCCGCCCTGTAACACGAAGAGCAGCTCAGAGAAGGTGAGACCCGAGCTTACCTCCCTACAGGATCTCAGCTCCTCAAACTCTCTGGTGGTCCAGTGTCTGTCTTTGAAGAAATTAGTACTATTTCTTTTGTAAAAAAGGTCCCAGTTCTTCTGCGCCTCTTTTTCCAGTTTTTGCTGTTTAAACTCGGACACCAGAACTTGGTCTCTTTTCAGTTTCTCCTCTTCTTCCGAGCTGAGAATCCTTGCCTGCAGTCCCGTCCGCTGCAAAGAAGCCATCTCTCAACCCGACGGCGCCCCATTCAGCGCTGTCCAATCTCCCACTTTCTCGAGCAACCCAGAACGGACAGCGCAAGGTTTTCTCAAAAGAGCTCTTCCGGGTGGTCTTCCCCGCTGAGGCAGCCTCGGGTGCTTCCCAGGAGAAAGAATGAGATCCTGGTTAGCGCTTCTAGGATGGCTCTCCATAAACACGCTGCGTTCGGTTCCCCAAACCGGTACGAGACGCTGATGGTGCACAAAACCGTGCCCGCTATATACCAAGCGAGGTCACAAAGGAGAGCAGGACACAAGTCCTACCTTCGGGGAGCCCACATTCAAACGGCCAGCCCGGTCTCAGGCCCCGAACTCGAACCCAGACCAGCACGAAATCAGTTACTACGATACACTGATTTCGTTTAGAAAGAGGACCGTCTCGCGAACGGACCGAGAAACCTTGGGAAGAAAATAGTCAAGTACCGGCGCCCGTGAGCGGGGAACTTAAAGACAACCAACCTGCCGGCCACACTGAAAGCGAGCTGCCACCTGCCAGACAGAGGGGCCACCAGAGTCTCCCCAGGGTCGGAGCTCCCTTCTCCCGGAGGAGAGGGGGCTAAGCCTGGTGGCCGCGGCTTCTGACCGCCCCCATCAGGCGCCGCGGCCCGAACCCGAGCGCACCGAGCCCACGGTTCCAAGAAAGGGTTAGAGGCTCGGGTGCTACGAGGCTACAACCCTGAAGGCACCAACGGGACAAACTCGGCCTCCTCGGCCCCTCTGCCCCGTCGGACCTAGAGTAACCCATAGCCCGTCAAGCACCGCGTCACCGGCCGGCCGCGCTCACCCCTTAGAGCCTGGACCCCGAAGGCAGGGTTTGGGAGCCGCCACGGGAAAGACCTGAACCCGGTCAGGCCAGCCCTGGAGAACCAGAATTCCGATTCTCCAGGCAGAACTCCCTCACCATGGCGCCGCCCACGGCACTTCGGCCGGCAACCCGGAAGTCCTTCCCCGACGCCGGAAGTCCCGCCCTGGCCTTGCTCCCTCAGCGTCTTCCCCCACCCGGACGCCGAGGAGAGGAGTTGCTTCCGGTCCCTGGTGGGCGCCGGTGCTGTTCTGCGTGCGCTCCGGAGCGGTGTCCCAGGAGCACCGGAAGCTCGGGCTGCGGCCGCCCGGGGAGAGCGCCGGTCCGGCCGCGAGGCCCGTGCGGGGCCATGAACGGGACCGCGAACCCGCTGCTGGATCGCGAGGAGCATTGCCTGCGCCTCGGAGAGAGCTTCGAAAAGCGCCCGCGGACCTCCTTCCACACCATTCGCTGTAAGTGAGCGCTCCTCACTCGCGTCTCAGGCCGGCTCGGCTCCCGTCTGCCTTCCGCGGTCTTGCAGAGGCCAGCGGCCGGGTAAACCCAGGGCCTCCGGGAGCTCCGGTCGTCCCTTTGTCCAGATCTCTCAGCGCTCCCAACTGTTCTGCCCGGTCCCAGACGCGCATTCCGAAGGTCGTGGGGTCCCTGTCTCTGTTAATCCCGCACCCACGCCTTAAGCCCAGACCTCCCCTTTCCCACAGATCGCGTCGGGGCTCTCCGCGTTTAAAAGGCCCTTGCTGTTTGCTGTCAGCCGCGTGCATTCTCTCCCTGAGCTCCACTCCGGTGCCGGGTCTGGCCGCCCTGGCCCTGCGCGTCGCCCCCTCTGCGACTTGGATGGTTTTTTAAGGTCGCCTGTACCCGCCACCCCCCACCCCGACTCTTGCTCTGGACGGAGTTCCTTCTGGGTGGAAGAAAAAAGTTAAGCGCGTGAGCCCGGGACGCTGTAGATTTGGAAGCAGACGCCAGGAATGTCGAAGCAGTCGTCGTGCCGGGCGCTTGTCCCCGTGATCACAGACGGAGCATCCGTGCGTGATTCACGGGCTTCTGGCTTCCCCGCAGCGCTCCCGCTGTTGAGACTTGTTTTGGACAGAGGAGCTAGCCGATGTGACTCAACGCTTAGGAAGAGGGCGTGTTGGATAATGAAGATCTACTCGGTGTGGCCTCTTGCCACGCCATTCCTGTGCGTCTTGCCCACAGCAGGACCAGGGCATCGTTTCCAAACCAGTTTTCTCAGTTGATCTCTCCTGGGCGAAGGGCCATGTGGAATTTAAACGGCCTGCAGTTGGAGGCAGGTGCATGTTAACACTGTTCGCCCTGTGCTTTATCTGCAGTCCGGAAACCCAGGCAAGGGTATTGGAGATGGTGCAGCATCTGCGTTAAGCACCCGCAGTGTGTTTTTGTCAAGGCAGTGGAACCTGAGTTCCATAGGTTTCCTCGTTCCAAAACTAGGCCGATGCTACTTTTGACGGTTTCTGTGCAAAATGAAATCAGCGTTTATGATATTTCTTATAGGGTTTTTCAGTCACTTTTTTTATATGCTGTTGCCTTTGATTCTCACAAGCGTCAGAAAGTGCCTTGCGGTGGATAATGAGGTATTGCTTCTCATCTGTCCCTTGGGAGAAGAGACTTTTCTTTCCTTAATAAAATGGTGTGTAAATTCTGCCCCCCGCCCCCCGCCCCCGTAACCCATGGGAAGTGGAAGGGGAAGCTGTGTGGAGGTGCACATGAAGCAAGATTGTCTGAGTTGGAAATCATTGAAGCTGGATGGTGGCATCCCAAGGGTTCTTCCTCTCTACTTCTGTATTTGTGAAGTTTTTTAGGAATCCTAAGTCATTTCTGTTTTCCATGTGTCTGCATAGTAACGATTTGTAATTCCCAAGTGAAGATACCGGGGGAGGCCTTATTGTAAGTCACCTGGTGAGTAAGGGCTTTTTTTCCTTTCCCTTAGATGACTTCAAGCCCGCGTCAATAGACACCTCCTGTGAAGGGGAGCTGCAGGTGGGCAAAGGCGATGAGGTCACAATTACGCTGCCACACATCCCTGTAAGTTTGCTCCGTGGTTGTCTTTTTCGTGTAGGCTCACAGTGAATCCTTGTTTAATGTTGTTATGATTTTAATTTCCTACCGCTTAAAAATTCCTCCATTTTCTAAAGTGCCAACATAGAGAGGAGAGGAATTTGGGGGATGGGGGTGGATTTATGTTACCCAGATGCTGATCAAAAATGATTGTCAGGCGGTGGTGTTTGGCACAGCAATTAAAGCCCTGCTTGGGCTGCCCACACCCCGCTTGGGAGTGCCTGGTTTGAGTCCTGGCTGCTCCGGCCGCTCCGCTTCCAGTTCAGCTTCCTGCCTGTGTGCACCGTGGAGGCAGTGGGTGATGGCTAGGGTACTTGTGTCCCTGGAGACTTGGATTGAGTTCTGGGCTCCAGGCTTCAGCCTGGCCCAGCCTCAGCTGTTGCAGACATGTGGGGAGTGAGCCAGTGGGTGCAAGATCTCTCTGTCTCTGCCTTTCAAACAAAATAAGAAAATTTAAAAGTATCTCAGTAATGAAAGTTTTTCATTTTTTTATTTTGAGTCAGTTTTTAACAGATTCAATATAGTTTTTGTAGATAACAGTTCTAAGAATATAATGGTATTGCCTTCCTCCCTCTTGGAAAGTTATTTTAAAAAAGGAATGATTGACATTTTCCCCAGGCTTCCCCCCACCCTGGCCCATTTGCAGCACAGTAGGCAAGGTTCCTGTGTGTATCCCTAGCCCCTCTTTCTTCCAGGCAATGCCAGCAAAGCCCAAGGTGCCCTGCTGATATGGCCACAACAACTCAAGAGTGTAGGGCAGCCAAGGCAGGAGCCAAGGCAGGCAGAAAGAGGCCTGACATCTTTTATCTAGCAGAGGGGTCAAGGGCAGGGACTGTAGTCTCAGACAAGAGCCAGAAGTTGAGAGCATTCAGCTCACTGTGGGATGGATTGGGCCCCCCTCCTGCCGAGAAACACTTTGTGTGAAGCCTCCCACCCCAAGGCCACAATGATTACGGAGTCACACACACAAGGTATTCCTAAGGAACACGTGGTGTTGCACCTCATGGCCTTGTCCTGGAGCTTAAAAAGTTCTTGTTAGCTGGTGGAAGAACGAAAAGGCTCAGGACAGCTCCAGGAGACCTGGGAGCCTTGTGGTGAGGCAGAGGGTTTGTGCCCCTTTCAGAATGCCGTCTGGTTACTGCACTTTTTCAAACTGCCTTCTGGTTAACTTCTTGCCTTTGGCGGGTTACATCACCTCCCTGTGGACCTCAGCCTCCCACACGCAAAATGAAGGAGCTGAGTAAATAAGCCCCAGGTTCTTTCCAATGGGAACATCTTACTGTGCGATTAAGGAGTTGAAGAGCTACAGAGTTTTGATTCTAAACAAGGCATTGCATTCTGTATTTGACAAGTATTAGTTGAGCACCTACCCTGTGCTGCTGGCCCCTTGCTTGGTGCTAAGAATACAATCTTGAACAAAATAAGCACCTTTCTTGTGAGGCTTGTGGTCCGGGCTTTAAGTAAGTGGAGGAAAACACAGGCTTCCCTCAAGAAGTCAGCTTTGAGCAGCTCAAAGAAGGCGGGTCCAGGTGTAGCAAGCAAATGCAGTGCCCGGAGGCAGGAGCGCACGTGAGGCTGGGAGAAGCCAGTCACCCCTCTGTCCTGGAGCGGGCAGGCTGAGGCTGGAGGACCAGCCATGGGGCTGGTTTCAAGGTTTCCTCCTTCGGCCTGAGAATACAAGGGGGTGTGTGTTGGGCCGAGGCAGGTGAATGGCATGCCGCCCCTCCTTGGAGCTAACCAGGAGAGTGACCTGTCTTCGGGGAATGCCCTGTTGGTTACTTGGCATGAGCAGGGAGACCTGGCCTCTCCTGTTAGAGAGAAATGCAGAGACTAAGCACTAGCTTTTACTATTCATAGTGGTAGTTCCGCTCAGTAAAACACACGTGGTAGTGAATTTATTTCTCTGAGTTCATACTTTCCCATTATTTGTGATACTTCCCCAATCCCTTAGAAATATATACAGTAACTTAAAATTTGTATGCTACCTTAGAACCAATTCCACAGCCAGAGATCTTGCTGTATTATTACTTTTCTTTTTACCTGGAGCACCAGGAATTAGCATGGAAATTGTGTTCTTTTTGAATAGATTAGCTGAAAGAGTTGGTGAGGTAGCCATCAGATCTCTATCTGCAGATTCGTTTTTGCTGCCTCTAATTAGACCACCCTCCGTGTTTTTGCGGCCCCCAGGGCTCCACGCCACCCATGACGGTGTTCAAGGGGAACAAGCGGCCTTACCAGAAAGACTGCGTGCTCATCATCAACCATGACACTGGCGAATACGTGCTGGAAAAGCTCAGCAGCAGCATTCAGGTCAAGAAGACCAGGTGCGTGGACCCCCAGGGCCGACGGCGTCGCGAGCCTCTGTGTGGAGGACACGAGTGTCTGCGTACGCCTGGCGTTCTGTTGGCATCGTTACTCTACTCTGGTCTTCTCAGACAAGTCAGTAAAATAGGTCTTCCTCAAATGCAACAGAACGACATAATGTCTTTAAGACCTGACACGTGGGCGTCACTGGGGAAAAGGGACTTTATTATTAAGCTTTTTTTTTTTTTTTTTTTCATTAATCTCTCTGTTATTGGTATGGTGCTACCTAAGGGATAATACTTAAATTTATAGACATAATTATGAAAGGAACGTTGAATAGTCTATATTCTTTATTAAAGTGAGAGCATTCTTTTTTTTTTTTAATAAAATACTTTTGAGGTCAGTATAATACCCAAATAAAACCTTGCCTATTTTTTAAAGTTGTGAGCTTCACTATTGGATTCAACAGGTGTTGAAATCAGTTAAGAGTTATCGTAGGAGCCGATGTTGTGGCATAGCTGGTGAAGCCATTGCTTGCGATGCCAGCATCCCAAATCAGAGTTCCAGTTCAAGCCCTGACTGCTCCACTTCCGACCCAGCCACCTGCTAATGTGCCTGGGAAGGCAGCAGAGGATGGCCCAAGAATTTGGGGTCCCGCCACCCAGATGGGTGACCTGGACCACATTCAGTACTGGAAATGCAGCAGGCACTCGTGTTAAATGAGTAGTTGCTGTGGGTAAATTACAAATAGCAATATTTTTCAGCAGTCTAGAAAGAGCGTGGGGCTTTGCAGAGGTGCAGAATTTGTTAACTGGACACATTTCAGAACCACCGTTCTCACCCCTCCAATTGAATGTCTGTCATTTCAGAGCTGAGGGGAGCAGTAAAATCCAGGCCCGAATGGAACAGCAGCCCACCCGTCCCCCCCAGCCATCGCAGCCATCGCAGCCACCGCCACCGCCTCCACCACCCATGCCGTTCAGAGCTCCAACAAAGCCTCCGGTGGCATCTAAAACTTCTCCCTTGAAAGATAACCCCTCCCCTGAGCCTCAGCTGGATGACATCAAAAGAGGTAACGAACGTTTGCTGGAGCAGCAGTAGCCACTTGGCACAGGGCAGTGACGTGCGTGCACAGCCCTCGGGGCTGCTGTGTCGAGGTAGCACAGGGGCTCTCTGTCGCCAAGAACTCTTCTGCAGAGTTCGCCATTGCAGAGGCGGGGGGAGGGGAGCATCTGCCTGTGTCTCGTTTTGACAAGGGCGCATCCAGGAGTGGAGAGCTGAGTGGTCCTCCCGGCAGTGTCCTGCTTAGAGGCGCGAGGTTTCGGCAGACATGCCTGCCGTCCCAAGCTCCGTATGACACACCTTAACAAAGGAGTCCAGGTGTTGGGGAGCAGACACCAACAGTGGCAGTGTGCCTGAGCTCTGTGTTAGTAGAGGAGCTAGGTCAGGGCCACGTGAAAATACCACGACCAGATGCTTGGTGCCGACACGAAACGAGTGCCAGCGAAGGCCACGAGACCAGTGGAAGTGCTGCCGACTGCTGAATGAGTTAGTGGTTCTGGCCGGGCGCTCCGCACTACAGCTCGAGCCAGCAGGGCTCACCTGGCCTTTCTGCCCCACGTGGTAGACGGTTTTAGTCCTCCAGACTGACAAGTTGGGAGGCTAAGTGCTTTGTATTGCTGAGTTTTATGAGACAAAACGAAGTCCATAGTGGCAGGAGACAAGGAGAGGTAAGGAGCCATCCTTGGAAAGTCTGCCTTTTTATTTATTTTATTTTTTTATTTTTTTGACAGGCAGAGTGGACAGTGAGAGAGAGAGACAGAGAGAAAGGTCTTCCTTTGCCGTTGGTTCACCCTCCAATGGCCGCGCTGCAGCCGGCGCACCGCGCTGATCCGATGGCAGGAGCCAGGAGCCAGGTGCTTTTCCTGGTCTCCCATGGGGTGCAGGGCCCAAGCACCTGGGCCATCCTCCACTGCACTCCCTGGCCACAGCAGAGAGCTGGCCTGGAAGAGGGGCAACCGGGACTAGAACCCGGTGTGCCGGTGCCGCTAGGCGGAGGATTAGCCTAGTGAGCCGCGGCGCCGGCGGAAAGTCTGCCTTTACACGCCACAGAATCGCTCCCTGTTAGCCAGCCCTGTGCAGTCACACCTCGCCCAGCCCTGTGCAGTCACACCTCGCCATTTTTTTTCCCTCATGAATATTGGAATGCTGTTACGGAAGTTTCCATGTTAGCTGAAACGGAATTAGACTGAGTGGTGAGTTGTTGCCAGTTAGGCTTAAAAGAACCGTAGCCGTTCAAAGACCATACAGTACTGGTGAGTCTGGACGGGAAGATCTGACATCTTTTCTGTGATGTGTTGCTGATGTGTTCAGTGGCATGCACAGTTAAATAAAGCATGCTTTTCCTTCCCTGCTTCACATCTGTAAAAAAAATGCAGTAGCCGACGTGGACGGCAGCTGGCAGTTGACTAAGAGTGAAGAGGAATGTTGTTTGATCATTTTTCTTCAGTCTTGATTCTTGCTGCAAGCCTGTATTTATTTGTGGGACAGGAAAGCCGGAAGGGCCCTCAGAGGCTGTCTGGCCTTGGTTTTTCCAGAGTGGCTTGGAGGATTTGCTGATTTCCACCTGAGTGTCCCTGCTGGGTAGAGGCAGATCCAAAGCAAGCACTCAGACCTTCCCGGTGAAGAATTTTTCAGCCCTAAGTATAATATTTCTCTTATTTGGAGTTCTACCCCATAAATCACAGGTTGTTGTTTTTTTTGTTGTTTTGGACTTGGTTCACTTCTCATTTTGTGCATTTCAGGTGAATTTGATGCTTCCATTGCCTCTGCAAACGGGTTAAATATTTTTGCTCAGTGGGTTTCAGTAAATGTTGTGCAGTTAGCATATTGTTGAATGGCTCCCGTTGCTGTTGGTTTCGCCAGTTCACGGTGTCCAGCAGCAGTGGCGGCGCCCCAGGGGTGGGTGCTCGCTGCCCTGGCCCACCGCCTGTGGTTTCGTTGCAGAGCTGAGGGCCGAGGTGGACATCATTGAACAGATGAGCAGCAGCAGCGGGAGCGGCTCCTCAGACTCGGAGAGCAACTCGGGCAGTGACGACGACAGCTCGAGCAGCGGAGGCGAGGACAGCGGGCCCGCCTCTCCCCCGCAGCCATACAACAGCAGGCCCGCCGTCGCCAACGGCACCAGCCGCCCACAAGGAAGCAGCCAGCTCATGAACACCCTCAGTAAGTGCGCTCCCCGGCAGGGCCGTGGCTGTGGCTTCCACTCAGCTATGAACCTGAAGACCTTTAAGGCTCAAGGAAGGAACTTGGCAAAGCTGATTTGGAATGTGCAGGACTGAGTTGCCAAGCAGTAAAAACACAAAAACAAAAACAAAAAAGCTGCACAGCACAAAACTGTCTCTTTCCTCTTATCCTAACGCTAATTGGGTTTTGTGAATTCTGGAAAATACTGAAGCATACCAGGCTTCCGGGGAGCTGCCTGCTGCCCCAGAGCCTCCAGTCTATGAGAAGGACCCACTGTGTCCAGACAGCATGGTGCGATCGGGAGGTATCTGGAGGCCTACTGGCTTCTGGCAGGAGGGAGAGGAAGGAACATTTGGTGTCTGGCTTTTAGTGCAGCTGACGTTAAGGTAAAACAGGAAAAGAACAGGCATTTCTTTGTTTTGGAGGCAGGGTTGATTCTCTGCTCTGCTCTCTCTGGAGCCCTGAAGATTTATTTATTTATTTGAAAGTCAGAGTTACACAGAGAGGGAGGTCTTCCGTCTGATGGTTCACTCCCCAGATGGCCGCAATGGCCAGAGCTGCACCGATCCGAAGCCAGGAGCTTCTTCCAGGTCTCCCACGTGGGTGCAGGGGCCCAAGGACTTGGGCCATCATCCACTGCTTTCCCAGGCCATAGCAGAGAGCTGGATTGGAAGAGGAACAGCCGGGACTAGAACCCGGGCCCATATGGGATGCCGGTGCTTCAAGCCAGGGCGTTAACCCACTGCGCCACAGCGCCGGCCCCAACAGAAACATTTTAAGGCATTGCCACATGTACCCTGCTCTCAGCATAGGCTGAAGCACATGAAGAAAACCTGGTACCACACAGGAAGGATGTTAGGAAAAAAGGGCTTTGGGGCCAGTGCTGTGGCGCAGCGAGTAAAGCTGCCGCCGGCAATGCCAGCGTCCCATATGGTTACCAGTTCAAGTCCCGGCTGCTCCTCTTCTGATCCAGCTCTCTGCTGTGGCCTGGGGAAGCAGTAGAAGATGGCCCAAGTCCTTGGGCCCCTGCACCCACATGGAAGACCCAGAAGAAGCTCCTGGCTTCGGATTGGTGCAGCTCTGGCCATTGCAGCCAATTGGGGAGTGACCCATTGGATGGAAAGACCTTTTTCTTTGTCTTCCTGTCTGTCTGTCTGTCTCTCTCTCTCTCTCTGCCTTTCAGATAAATAGGGCCTTTAAAAAACCTGTTGAATTTTTAAATTTCTCTGAAAGGAAGAGGCAGGTGGGTAGGTAATGAGATCTCTTCTTCACTGGTTCATTCCCCAAATGTCTACAACAGCCAGGGCTGGGTGAGCCAAAGGCAGGAGCTGGGAACTTGGTTCAAACCTCCCGTGTGGGTGGTGGGGACCCAGCTGTTTGAGCATCACCACTGCCTCCCAGCACACACATTAGCAGGAAGCTGGAATTGAGAGCAGAACGGGGCGAGAACCCAAGCATTCTGATACAGGTTGTGGGCATCCCAAGCAGTGTCTTAATAACTGCTGCTGTTAACCACTGCCAAATGCCTGGCCCCACCATTCAGCTTCGTTAACGGGAAGCCTAACTAGGTATTTTCTTTTCTTTTATGAAGCTACTAAATATAAGCCACTTTACCCAGTGATTAATGCTATTTATAAGTATTTTCTTACTTAGTAACACATTTAAAAGCTGCTTAGCCTGCTCCTCTCTCACTCTATCCTAATAAGCACAATTGTGCTTTGCAGATACCAGAAATAGCATTTCTATAAAAATGTTGACTACCAGGCTTTTCTTTTTAACCAAGCCAAATTGATTTTTCTTCCTAATGAAGTTGAATTAGCAAGGTTTGACTGTAATGTGATAGTTGAGGCAGTTGACCAAAATATGAGGAAGTCACTTCTAAGTTCTGTGGTTTCGGTTTGATTCTGTTTTCTTCTGCTAGGAAATGACTTGCAGCTGAGTGAGTCTGGCAGTGACAGCGATGACTAGCTCCGGATCTTTCGAAATCTGCTTTCTGGTGCACAGCGATGCTGCGAGACCGGGCTACTTTGGCGTGGATTCCGTTGTCGAGAGGAAGCGGCGTGGATCAGTGACTGCAGCGGGGGCTGGGGCTCTGGAGCACCCAGATGTTCAAGCCCTTCCCGTAGGGGTGATGGGTGGTTTTCTTATGTAATTTGTGAACAATCTCATGTTTCAGAGTTTAAGTAGATCTGTAGAAGAACTAACAGAATTATATTTCTATTTGGTTAACACTGTTTATGAAAAACAGATACCGCGTGCCCTGGTCCAGATCACTCGAAGGCCGTGTCTTCACCAGACCAGTGATTCGGTTTCCATCCTGAGCAGCCGTCAGCCTGGCCAGGTGGTCTGCACCAGTGAGGTGAACGTCTTTGAGGAATAGGAGAGGGAGGGAAGCCTCAAACTGCATGACAGAAGTATGTTAAAACCACTTTTAAATTATTGACACAAAGTGGTAAGGAAGTTTGGCGGGGCCCCGCCTGGCAAACCTGTGTAGACAAGGACTTGGGCTCGGGGTCCTGAGTGTCAGCCGGGGGGGACCCTGGAGATCTGCTGGCTCAAGCCCCTCGTTTACAAACCAGGAAGAGGAAGCCCATCACCTGCCCGCGTGCAGGCTTCTCACTGCTTCCTCCTTGGATTTCATTGATTGAAATCAGATTCTTCACACTTGAGACTTTTAGATGTACATCAGAGCTTTTATTGGATTCCAAAAAACCCAAAATGTTGGGCACTTGTAACTTGAGTTCCGAACCGGACAGTCCCTACAAACATGAGGCTGGGCGAGCAGATTAAACCAGCAGCCACTGCGCTAATAATGCATCTGACTCCGTTAAATTGAGGCTTTTCATTCCACGGTGGGTCCATGCTGAGTCCTTCTGTGGGGGTGCGTGGTGGGGGTGGGCATGGAGGGAGTGTAGGGAAGCAGCCTCTGAACAAGTGAACCAGCATTGCGGTTTCCAAACACCAGGGTCCAGACTCAGACAGGAGTGCTGCCGTGTGGAGCGAACTCAGCCTTTAAGGTCTTTCCATTCAGGCTCCTGGGTAGTGTTTGTGCTTCACTCCCAGCCTGACTTGTATTTTTTTGTGTTTTCGGGTACAACTAAAAGTCACAAGATGGCCGTCTTGTGTGTGGTTTCCAGCTGGCTCTGTGGTTGCAGGAAACTGGTCACGAGTCCCCGTTCCACGTGGAGTGGTACGTGACAAGCTGTCCTTAGTTAATATGTCGTAGTCCATTTCTGCAATTTGAATGAATGTGTCCTGAGAAATTTCCACCCACTTTGATTCAGTGAGCACCAAGACATTGGTGAGGATTCTCCTTCTCAGGTCCCTCCACCCGCCCCGTCCCCGCCGAGCTAGTGGAGGGAAGCAGCGTAAACCTGGAAGGGCGGTGGTCCGTGGTGGGGGGCTTTGGTTGGAGTTGCACCTTGCAGAGTTGACTGTCTCATCCACATAGTGACCCACAGCGAGGGCTGGAGGCGGGGCAAGAGCCACTGCCCGCACCACCGGAGGCACGTGTAGGAAATAGCCATGTGCTAGTCGCCCGTGGTGAGGTCTCAGCCCGTCCCGAGGGTTCAGTGGGTGCAGTGGCAGGTAGGAACTTACTTCTAGGGAGCTGATACCTGCGTTGCAATCCCTCTAATGACAGCTCAGGGTAGGTGCCGTCGTGACTGGGAGACTTGAATTATAACTAGATGTGGGAATTGTTTCACTGCTCTTAACTTGCTCACCCTTGGGGGCAGGTTCCAGGAACTTGAACTAAAAATATCTATGTACGCCTCTGCTGTCTCTGTCTCTCTCCCTGCCTCTCTTCTCCCAAAACCTTGATTTATATATAGACGGAGCAGTGGTTTTCAGCACGATGGGTCAAGCTGTTTGTTTCTATAGGAAGTTCTTGCTGTGCCCCTGGGCTGGGGGAGTCCAGCTGTCTGAGACCTCTCCCAGTCACGTGTCCGACTGGCAGTGCTCGGTTGTTCTCCAGCAAGGCTCCAGTGTTGCTCTGCACAGAGCCGCCCACTCCCCACCTTTACCCACAGAGTAAGGAATTTTTTCGTCCCGGGAGGCAAGAATCTGGCCTCACAGCTTCTCACGAGGCCCCTCGTGCCGCCCAGCTAGGACTTGTTCTTCCTGCCACTGTGCCTTCCTGTCCGCCCAGTCCCCGCTCATGAGACTCTCTGTAGCTGCCGTCTGTGCGGACGGTCCTGTCGGTGTCCGCCTGCACGGAGCCCTCTGTGTACACGCTGACCTTCCTCTTGTCTCACCCCTGGTTGGTACAAGCTCTTTAACAGCAAGGACTGTCGGTCTCAGCGCATCCCCCGGGGTGTCCACAGGAGCAGGCAGGTGCTTATAGCCTGGTGCGGGAGGAGATGGAGAAACCTGACTGGTGAGGTGCAGAGGACAAGCACTCGGAGAACGCTGAAAGATGCGTGCTGATCTTCCTGACTTGAAGTCAGGATTGTTCAAATTGCCTTTTTTGCTCTCTGCTGGAGGGCGGGTCCTTTAGGTGAGGTGAAGAGACACAGCTGGGGGAAACGTAACACAGATAGACTCGGGATTTGTAATAATGCCACTCATGAGCTATTGTTGGCGCATTTCTGTAGCAGAACCATTGCTTTCTGTGTGTGATGTTAGTGTGTCTGTGCTTCCGTGGTGGGAAAACTTGAAAGTTCCAAAATGCTTACTTCCCTGCATGAAAGGCTGGTTCAGCAGGGTGGGTGTGTGTGCGTGCGTGTGTGCGTGTGTGTGTGAGAATGATGTATTTATTACATTATTTTGAAAGAGAATTTAGACTGTTATGTGGATGTATATTAGGTACAGCCAAATTGGATATTTTCCATTTGGCGAGGAAGGTAGGATTTCTGACACTCAGGCCGTAACCAGTAGATTGGAAGCGAAGACCAATTGAAGCACTAGGAAATGTGTGGTTTTGTTGCCCCTGTTTTTTCTGACTTAAGTTCATTGTCTCATTCTTTAATGATTTTTAAAAATCTTGTGCCTAAAAGTTTATTTTGCTTAATTATGAAGTAGACATGCATGTTTACATTTATGTAAAGTATTTGCTGTGTAAAGTTTTTTTTTTTTTTTTTGGTTTATTCTCTTGAAAGATCACTATATTTAAATAAAAAAGGAGGTCAGCAATGTAGTTACTGCTTTGTTTTTATTTTTACTGAAAAAAATGAGCAATGTAGGGTTCTTTTAAAGACACTTTGCTTAGAGCTAATTTGCTTAATTAAATGTATTCCTTTTTAATTTGGTGTTTCTGATCACTGGGAAGTACACCTCAGTTTTTTAAAAGTATGAAACTTAGAGCTGAAAGATGATTTTAGCAAGCCACAAGGCATCTGAGGCCGTTTTACTTGGCTGTGCAAAGGTTAGACTGAATCCTTGGACATTTTCCAGCCATCTTAGTTCACCCAGTTCCTTCCACGCCACGCCTGCACACGCATCTCTGCCCCCAGTGGACATTGCCCTGGCAGTGGTCCCGCCCTTCCACCCCACACCTCAGCTTTAGCAGTGCCCACATCTGCCCGTGGTCTCGGCTCCACTAGGCACCAGTGATCGTGTTCCTTTTTGATTCTCTGTGGCGTCTGGTGGGTGCTTAATGAATGTGGGTTAAATATAGGTTAGAACGAGTCTCTGATTCTTCTGCCACTCCCTCAGCTACTGGCTGTTCCCTGAGGTGGAATAAGGAGACTTGGGCCAGCTCAGGGGGGACATGGTGTGTGCATCCATCACCTCAGGGAGTTTCTTCTTAGGGAACTGTTGCCACTATAATGGTATATAGTAAACCATCCCAAACACAATGGCTTAAAACAAACTTTTTTTTTTTTTTTGCTCACAAGTCACTGTGGATTGGTGATTTAGATTGGGCCTGGCTGGACAGTTCTGGTATCGGAAATGCTGCTGTCACAATTGCTAACGTGTCACCAAAGCAAGTCACAGGGTCAAGTTGAGAAATCACGGAGTAGAGAAATATACTCTGCTGATCGGAAAAGGGTGTGGATACATAGAGATAGTAAGAATTGGGGCTGTTAATCTGGTAATCTACATTATCAGGCTGCAACATCCACACACCCAATCCCATGTCTCCATCATGACTGAGAACACAGTCCCCTCCAAGGCGCTTATTGGGGCTGGCTTTTTTTCCTAGCCAGATAAAAACCCCCATAGGAGGTGAGCTAGGTTTCTGTTCTCAGCTCCTGCAGATGGCGCCAGATGCAAACCAATGGCACCCCTTGGCTCACCTCTCCCCTAGTCACTCCAAGCAGTTTGCTTCCCTCCTAGCCTCTCTTACTGAGGACACTATGCCAGTAATCTATTGCTAAGTAACAAACTACCCCCAAAACACAGTGGCTTCAAACCACCACCGCTTTGTCTCATGGAATCTGTTGGTTAGAAATTGAATAAGAACTTGGCTGGACAAGTCTGCCTGCAGCTTCACCTGAGCTCACTCAGCTGGTGTGGGCTGGATGGAAGGGTCCAAGTTGGCCTCACTCACATGTCTGGCACCTTGGTGGGGGTGGCTGGAAGCAGGCTCACCCGAGACCGTCAACCAAGGCCTGTCAGGCCTCTGCAACATGGCCGTCTCTGAGTGGCCAGCCGTCTTCTGTGATAACTGGTGTCTTCTAGAATGACAGTTCCAAGAAGCTGCATCGCCTTCTAGGATCTAGCCTGGGAGTCACACGGCATCGCAGCCACAGTATTCTATTTGGCCAAAGCCGTTCAAAACTCACGGGGTTTCAGGAGGAGGGACACAGACCTCATTATTTTAATGGAAGAGGATCAGAAAGCCATTCAGCCAGAGTCCCCACCTTCTCACATTCTCCCACTCAGGTCTTCTGTCATTATTCTAAGGCAAGTTGTCTCACCAAAGCAGTGACTCTGAAGCTGGCCAGAGACCTTGTTAGAAATGCAAATTGTTGGGGCCAGCAATGCAGCACAGTGGGTTAACGCCCTGGCCTGAAGCACTGGCATCCCTTATGGCCGCTGGTTCTAGTCCTGGCTGCTCCACTTCTGATCCAGCTCTCTGCTGTGGCCTGGGAAAGCAGTGGAAGATGGCTCTAGTCCTTGGGCCCCTGCACCCATGTGGGAGACCCGGAAGAAGTTCCTGGCTCCTGGCTTTGGATTGGCACTGTTTCGGCCAATTGGGGAGTGAACCAGTGGATGAAAGACCTCTCTTCTCCCTCTCTCTCTTCCTCTCCTCCCTCTCTCTGTGTAACTCTGACTTTTGAATAAATAAATAAATCTTTAAAAAAAAATACAAATTCTCAGGCCACATCCCAGCCCTCCTGAATCAGAAGCTCTGGTGTGGGGCCTCCCACTCTGTGTGACAAGCCTTCCAGGAATCTGACATTTGAGAACCACTGCCCCAGGGCCAAATGATGACCCTGGCCATGCATCTGCCTTCGACCTCTTGTCCCAGGTGAAGGAGGGTTTGGGGCATGCAGTGGAGAACCATACATGGGTTTATAGGTTGGAACACTGAAGACCAAAATCTAAAAGGGCTGGGGGGAGGGGCTGGAGGGGCAGGGCCAACCATGTCTTCATCATCCTTGAAGAAACTGTAGGGGCCCAGCAACCCCACTGAAACTCCATGACATACCAGTAAATCTCATACAGCAAATCTCAGTGTTACATGTGACATCCCCCTACCATTTTTTTTTTTTTTAAGATCTATTTTATTTATTTATTTGAAAGTTACAGAGAGGCAGAGGCAGAGAGAGAGAGGTCTTCCATCTGCTGGTTCACTCCCCAGATTTGGCAATGGCCAGAGCTGTGCCGATCCAAAGCCAGGAGTCAGGAGCTTTTTCTGGGTCTCTCATGAAGGTGCAGGGGGCCCAAGCACTTGGTCCATATTTTGCTTTCCCAGGCCATAGCAGAGAGCTGGATCAGAAGTGGAGCAGCTGGGACTCGAACCAGCTCCCATGTGGGATGCCGGCACTGCAGGCAGCGGCTCTACCTGCTATGCCACAGCCCAGCCCTGAGTGACCCCCTTTCATTTATTTATTTACTTATTTTTTAATTTTTTTTTTGACAGAGTGGACAGTGAGAGAGAGGGACAGAGAGAAAGGTCTTCCTTTACCGTTGGTTCACCCTCCAATGGCCGCCACAGCCGGCGTGCTGTGGCCAGTGCACCGCGCTGATCCGAAGGCAGGAGCCAGGTGCCTCTCCTGGTCTCCCATGGGGTGCAGGGCCCAAGCACTTGGGCCATCCTCCATTGCACTCACGGGCCACAGCAGAGAGTTGGCCTGGAAGAGGGGCAACCGGCACAGAATCCGGTGTCCCGACCGGATTAGACCGGGACTAGAACCCGGTGTGCCGGCGCCGCAGGCGGAGGATTAGCCTAGTGAGCCACGGCGCCGGCCCTTTGTTCTTTTAAAAAATGATTTTTTAAGGCCGGCGCCGCGGCTCACTAGGCTAATCCTCCGCCTAGCGGCGCCGGCACACCGGGTTCTAGTCCCGGTCGGGGCGCCGGATTCTGTCCCGGTTGCCCCTCTTCCAGGCCAGCCCTCTGCTGTGGCCAGGGAGTGCAGTGGAGGATGGCCCAGGTGCTTGGGCCCTGCACCCCATGGGAGACCAGGAAAAGCACCTGGCTCCTGGCTCCTGCCATCGGATCAGCGCGGTGCGCCGGCCGCAGCGCGCCGGCCGCGGCGGCCATTGGAGGGTGAACCAACGGCAAAGGAAGACCTTTCTCTCTGTCTCTCTCTCTCACTGTCCACTCTGCCTGTCAAAAAAAAAAAAAAAAATGATTTTTTAAAAATTTATTTGGAAGAAAGGAAGAGAGAGAGAGAAGCGACAACTTCATTTGTTGGTTCACTCCCCAAATGGCTTCCATGGCCAGGGCTGGGCCAGGCTGAAGCCAGAAAAATGGAACTCATCCAGGTCTCCCATGTGGGTGGCAGTGACCTAAGCACTCAGGCTGTCTTCCACTGCTTTCCCAGGCACATTAGCAGGGAGCAGTATCGGAAGTGGTGCAGCTGGGACTCGAACTGGCGATGCTCAGAACACCAGTGTTGCAGGCAGCAGCTTAACCCACGAGGGCACAACCCGGTCACAGTTGTCTGACTTAAAGTGAACTTTGTGAGACTGTTTAGAACTCAGGGTGAATCCCTGAAGGCAAAGTGCGGTCTTCCCGCCCTCCTTCAGTGGGGGTGGGGCTGCATGAAGTCGGCCTGGGCAGTCCCTAGCCCATCACTCACTCTTGTGCAATTTGCGACTCAGAATTGTAGGGTTGTTCCACGTGAAGAGACGCAGGAGAATACATCTTGCTCCTGGAACCTCTCTGGGTAAGGGTGGGCTGCTCAGGAACAATTGCCTTGGTCCCCAAGCCGCACAAGTGGAAGTTCAGTTTCACTGAAAATTTGCATTGGCTTACTGGGGGGAGGGGCAGCTCCCTCGAAGCAGTCACAGGTGCGTGTCAGTCCATTCCTTATAATGACTTTGGAGAGTCGTTAGCAGTGTGACCCACTTGTGGCTCCTGTTAGAGTGATGGATGGCCCGTGTGTCTGTCCCACAGACACTCAAGAGCCTGTCCTACCCCACTCCCAGGCACCTGTTCCTAGAGCTACCAAGCTTCCTTCCGAGATGTCAGTCAAACAGCTTTCCAGGTGGGGCAGGACAGCTCCGTCCTCACACCGCCCTGGCTATGGCAAGGAGCTCCGGGACTGGCCTGGGTCCTTGGCTCTCAGTGTAGCAGAGCCGGGGCCTCTGTTAGTGGTGAGAGCGCCCACAGCAGTCCAGCGCTGCCTGAGTGAAAGAGGCAATCCGGACATCCCTGCCATTCATCAGACTGTCCCTGCGCTCCGCTGAAGCCAGCTGCCAAGGTCACCAGATGTGGCGTGTCTCCTCGGGCCTCCCCTACAGGTGTCACATGTCCTAGTACTGCTCTCTTTGAGTGACTGCTACTTTCTTTCTTTCTTTTTAAAAAGGATTTATTTATTTGAAAGGCAGAGTTACAGAGAGGCAGAGGCAGAGAGAGAGGTCTTCCATCTGCTGGTTCACTGCCCAGATGGCCGCAACAGCTGGAGCTGTGTGGATCTGAAGCCAGGAGCCTGGAGCTTCTTCCAGGTCTCCCACGTAGGTGCAAGGGCCCAACAACTTGGGCCATCTTCCACTGCTTTCCTAGGCCATAGCAGAGAGTTGGATCGGAAGCAGAGCAGCCAGAGTAGGACTGGCGCCCATATGGGGATACCGACACTGCAGGCGGCAGCCTTACCCGCTAGGCCACAGTGCTGGCCCCGACTGGTGCGTTCTTTGTAAGGACGTCCCCAGTCTCACCTTGTCACTGCTACCATTGTGAAGCGCTGGGAACTGAAAGCATGGGCTGTGAGACTTTCGCAGCTGGAAATGCCATCAGCCAGCTTGCCTGGAAGATCTGAGTCACTCTGACCCACAGAGGCAGTCGCCGCATCTAAGCTAGAGGCACAGCTCCCGGGGGTTGGTTTCCAAGCTCACCATTCCTTATTTAGCTTAACTCCTAGTTCTCAAAGGAATTGGGTCCTGGCTCTACTCTGCAGCCCGGGCCCTTTCTACACAGCCTGCTCCATTCACAGTCTGCCTAAATCCTGTCGCTTCCCAAATCCTGTCACCAGCTCATCTCTCTGGCTTGGCTGAGATGCCTGCAGTGAGTCAGGGACCCTACCTGCCGGTCTGCCCAGAGAAGTTCAATGACACAGGACAATTAAGCGGCAAGTTAGTGACGGAGCCAGGCTGCAGGCTTCGGCCCCAGATACACAAATGCAAATCTTCTGTATTGTTTTGCACATCTCACCACATCTTTCTCCACCTCCGGCTCCCCATTCGAGTCAGCCTCCCTGAGTGGACTGAGGCCAGTCTTCTCCCACATCTGCCCCAAGCGGCTTAGCACCTGCTCCTGCCCAAAAGGAGCCGGGAGACTAGAGAGGACCTCCAGAAAGGACAGTGAGTGCCCCACAGTGCTTCTGGAGACTTGGCTGTTGCTGCCATGGTCCAGCTCCAATTCAATGAGCAGGCACCAGGCCTCTGAGACCAGGAGTGAGTTGGGGGGTAGGCATGTGACTCCAAATCGGGCCGAGGAGCCTCAAGGCAAGGAATTTCTTGAAAGCCATTGGAACAGACATCCTGGCTTCTCTGGATATTGCGGGGTGCAGGCATGAGCCCGAACCTGCAGCACTGGACTTATACACCCCACAGCTCAAAGAACAGGAACAAAGCAGAGAAATGGGACGGGAGCCTTGACTGAATCAGGCCTGACCTCTTCCCGCCCCTGCCCCCGCCCCCTGCCCCACTGGACTTCTCAAGCCCCATGGGCCAAATAATGCCATCCTGTGGTTTTCACTTTGGATTTTCCGTTCCTTGCAAACCAAAGAGTCTGGAGCCGCAAAGCCACCAACTGCTTCTTGCACCCTGCCTGCCATTCCATGTGACAGCCTCGGCAGCTCCTCTGTGGTCTGAAGTCTCTGCTGGGCACAGATCCGCAGGCTGTGAGAAGGGTTGAGCCACGGTTCGGGGCAGAAGCCCAGCCTCCTTGTTGGTGTCCTTCTGGCCCAAGTATCCCGGGCAACGTTTGCCTGGGACAGGGGACCTCCTAGATATTGTCCCGTGCCTGCCTGGCTCACTTCCGGGGGCCCAAGGCAGCACGTTACCCGCTTATGCTCCCGGGGAACCTGCTCCCTACATCCCAGAGGTAGCGTTTCCGGGGAGGGTTCAGGGGGCCACATCTTCCCTGATCTCTCCTCTGCCATTTCAAAACGCCAAAGGCCTTGAATCCTTTCACACCGGTGCCTTTGAGAATCTTCCCTGGAGACAGCAGGAGACAGGCCCACCCCAAGGCTGCGGGTCCAGACGAGAGTATAGGTGTCACTCGCATACCCGATGTCTAACTATCTACGCTGCAATCAAACCCACAAGTGCTGATTAAACACGTTCTGCCTGCCTACCTTACGGAGAAATCTCCACCGGGCTCCGAGGCCAGGTTTGAACTTGCTGTGAGTGGGTTCCACAAGGGCGTATGCCCGTGTGTGGCTGCAGGGGGAGGGTGGGGCAGGGCCCCTGCTTTTCTTACCCCAGCCTTCCCCACACTGGGAGGGGCCTTGTGCACCGGTGGAAGCCCCAGTCTGCAGTCCCTACAATCAGCTCCTCCCTGTCCCCGCTCCTCAGGCTTAGTGGTGGGCACAGGCCACACCCAGGAGGGCAGGCACAGGAAGAGGCCAGCACAGGTCCTGGACACGGGCTTAGGGCCACTTGGGCAGGGGGCTGTGGTTTACTGGGTATTAGAACACGGTCTAGAAGGGGGCCAGGCCAGCCTCGGCCGTCACATCGCCTCGGCCCCGTGGGCTCCTTGCGCATGGGGAGGGTACAGAGTGGCATCCTGCGAGGCGTGGGACGCAGGATAGCACCCTTCTTGGCCAGGTTCCAAGGAGGACCTGGATCTCCATCCTGTCCTAAACAAGGTCCTAACACAAGGCGGGCGGACTGGGCGGGGCTGGCAACCCCAGGCTTTGTGACCTTGGCCAAGTCCCACGGCATCCCTGGCCCCAGTTTCCTCTCTCTTCCCTGAGGAGGCTGGGATGCTGCCACCTTCTAGAACCCTCTGCAGATCCCGGGAAGCAGACTGAACCCAGAACCCCCTCACTCTCCCCAGCAGTGCTGCAAGGCTGGCCCCATCCCCGTAAGGAAGAGAGAGCCACGGTGGTAAAGGAACGGCCTTTATTTCTCCACTTCCCATCCCGAAGCCTCATAGTGGTGGCAGCAGCTTGGAGGCAAATCTCCCAGGGCCTGCAGGAGAGGTGGCGGGGCCAGGCTGCCTGAAGCGCCCACCTCTGCAGACAGGGCTTGGCCACGAGATGGCCACTCCTGCCTGCTGAATCCCCAGCACTCAGGCTCACTGAATAGCTTCGTGCCACAGCCCAGGGGTGCCTCTTGGCCTGGCAACAAACGGGCAAGTCCCATCCGAAGTGTGGTGCGGTGCGGGGCACACCAAGCCAGCCAAGCCGCGCTCAGGACGCTGGCGGTGGGAGGCAGCTCACACACATGCAGCACAGCCGTCTTCCAGCAGGGGGCGACATCCATCCAGCACACGGCGCGGGCCGCAGACGCAGGTGTGCCACGGGGCGCTTCCCGGGAGTTCGCAGGGAGCAAGGAGGTGGCGCTGGGATAGGAACAGTCTCTGCCTAGAGGGCGGGCTCAGCACCTGCCCAGTGAATCTCCCCAGCAGGAAGTGGACACGAAGGGCATTCGCACACACATCGGAAGTCAAAGTGCAGAGGGAGCCACGAGGTCCAGATGATGCCGGCTGTTTAGAAAGCACAGAGCCATCCCTGTGGGAAACGCTGAGACGAGAGAGGCCACCGCTGGGCCATTCTCACATGGCAAGGGGCCTGGTGAGCCGCCACCCTCTCCTCGGGGTGAGCCTCAGTACTTTTCATGGTTGGGTCTCTTCCTGGAAGCCCCGCCCACCTGAGGCCCGGCTGGGGGATCCTCCGTGGGTGTGCAGTGAGAGCCACACCGAGAGAACGTGTCCTGTCCCAGCCTGTGGCTCCCAGGCCTTGCTCTGGCTGGGAATGCCCACGTGTGCGGGGGTCCGGAGGTTGGGGGGCCTGGACACCGGCCTCCCCAGAACAGATCAGAACAAACTGCAGCCAGCAGCCCCAACAAGTCTAAGAGGGTCTAACAGTGCAAAGCCGATCCACGGCCCGGGGCCGGCGACATTCCCCAAGAGAAGGGGCAGCTGGTGGCCGGCCATCCGGCCGCGTGGGAGCGATGGGAACGGTCCAGCATGGGCGTGCAGGCTTTCCAGAACTTCAGATTAAGACAGGATGCAGTGGTCCTAAATTCTTCCGGTCAGCCTGAGTGGCAAGCACATCTTAGTAGCGAGAATCTGTCCATGTTCGTGTCGCACAAAGGTTGGTGGGAGCTGGCCCGGGACAGCAGCAGGCCAGCTGGAGGAGGGCGGAGCTGCTGCCAGTGGTGAGGGGTGCAGGCCTCACGTGAAGTAGCGGCAGGGCGTGGAGTCGATGTAGCAGTACTGTGTGCACCGCAGGTCCCCGTACGACCTGAAGGAGGCAAGGGTACGGTCAGGGTCAGGGTCAGGGTGGAGGTGGGCGGCAGGCAGAGGAGCTCCCGCTGAGTTCTAAGGGGCCACATGGTGACTTCTGGGCAGTCCTCATCACGGCACAACTCCTGCTGCCACCAGGGGCCAGGGGCCGAGCATTCTGTTTTTCTATTCATCTGGGCTGAGGAGTTGAGTCAGTCGCTGGGATTTCTCTCATGGGCCCCAGCCGAGGGAGCTGGTGCAGGAGTGGGCATCTAAGTGGGATGCTCCTCTCCTCACCCGTGAGAAGCACTGGACGGGTGCTAAGGGTCAGTGTCTACGCAGTCCAAGATGGCAGCTACCCGCCAAGTGAGGCCCCTGGGTTCTTGAATTAATTCTAAGTAGGTTTAATGTGATGGGGGCTGCCACATCAGGCAGTGCGGTCCATGCCACTGACATAACCCCCAGACACACATGTGCACACCACGCCAGCGGAATGGGACATGAATGCTGGTAAGACCCCCTCATGCAGGGGGGTACAAGAGGGCAGGGCCTTCCAGAAGGCGCGGGTTACAGAGCCACACGATCCTCTGCAAGGCCCTGCCCACGAGGCACACAGAGCCATGGTAACCACTAGGCACGGAGGGCTCCCAAGGCAACAGCTGAGCAGAGCCTGGTGCCCCTCGAGGCCCCTCGGGGCCCCTCAGGGCAGGGCTGGTGGCCGTGTCTGCCCAGCTCAGCCTCAGGTCCGCAGGCTGCTCCCACTGAGCCTGTGCTGGGTGCTGATGTGGCTGCTGCTGCCCACCCACGGGCTGTTTTCATCACTATCCCTCTGTGTCCTCAGAGTACCAGGGATGGGAGAAGGCTCTGGAACACCTGTGTGCAGGGCGGGCAGCGCTGTGGCACAGGGCGGTAGGCTGCCACCTATGAGTCTGACAGTGTCCCCCAAGAACGTTGGCTCGAGTCCCCACCCCCTCACTACCCATCCAGCTCTCTGCTGTGGCCTGGGAGCACAGAAGATGGTTCAAGTCCTTGGGCCCCTGCAGCCACGGGGGAGACCAGGATGGAGTTCTTGGCTTCGGCCTGGCCCAGTCCAGGTCACTGTGGCCATTTGGGGAGTGAACCAGCAGAGAGAGAGAGAGAGAGAGCACACTGGTGGGGGAGGGGGAGTGGGAGGGGCCGGGAGGAGGGCTTCCGCGGCTGGTGGGGGGGCTGCCTACCCAGGGAGATAGGTTTCACAGGTCAGGTAGCCAAAGTCGGAGCCGTCACAGTCCTCCACGCCCTCATGCCGGTGACCGTCTCCACAGTAGGCCCGGCGACAGCCTGAGGGGACCGGACAAAAGCAAGCCCAGCTGTGAGAGGGGGCGGGGCTGGGGGACGCCCCGCCCAAAGGACGCGCCAGGGGCATCGCGCCAGCCGGAGGCCTGCCCTCCACGCAGCTTCTGACCCTCGAGGGGTCTCCCCCTCGGCCCCACGGTCTTCACTGACCACTGCGGACAGGAACGGGGAGACGGGGGCTTGGCCCAGCCCCACCGCTCACTCCCCAGGTCCTGTGACACCAGGACACTGGGTGCCGCCAGAGAGCGCCCCAGGTGGAGGAGAGGGGTGGGCTCAGCTTCGAGTCCCTGGGGAACCGCCCACCCTTCAGCAGAGCCCTCAGCTGTCACGCAGGGAGGGGCGTGGCAGTGCGGTTCGCGTTCCCGTGCGCTTACTTGTGGGGTCTGGGCCAGCGGCAGAGGCTGCCTCAGGCAAGGCCGGTCTCCCAGCGTTGTCCTCCCCAGAAGCGCCATGGGACAGTGCGGGGACGCACCCACAGAGAACCCACCCCGGCCACCCGCGCCCCTTGGCACTGCCACCGCCCCCCCCCCGCGTCTCAGGGGCAGAAGGGTCAGTGTGCCTCACACGCCCCAGAAAGGTTCCGTGAGCGCACGCGGAGCGCGCACTCCATCCAACCCCCGCAAAGACCGAGCAGCTGGTCGCGTCGCATCGGGCCCAGGGGACCGCGCAGGGCAGTGAGGCTCCCGGCTGCACCTGGCGCTCCATCCTGCCCGCCTGCCCTGCGGCCCCTGGAGCGGGCCTCCCGCCTAGAGCTCGGCCTGGGGAAAAGGGAGCCCCTATTCAAAGTCTGCCCTCTGCCTTTTGCCTCTCTCTCCTGCAGACAGCGCCTGGCCCTGAATGTGGGTTTCCAAGAAGTGGGAGTGGGGGAGAGGCAGGATCTGGGACCAGGCCCCTGACTGTCACCCCCCCGCTGAAGTGCTCAGGAGGTGGAAGCCCCTCCCTGACTCTAGAACGTCCTCCCCCGACCCCGAGCTGAAGGCCAGGGCTCGCCCCTCCCCCCACTGGCTGTTGCACCCCTCACCCCTACCCCAGGCTGCACCACACTCACGGATGCAGCTGTCACCCTCATCGGTGTTGCCATCATCACACTCCTCCCCCGGCTGCAGGACCCCGTCCCCACAGGTGCCCTGATGGTCTACGGTGCAATCCACAGGGTAGGAAGGGATGAGCTGGCCAAAGAGAGACAGTGTTAACCAGAGGATGGCGCAGCGGGGCAGCGAGAGGCAGCGCGGCCGCTGGCCCCGGGATACACACTCTGCTTCCTCCTGGGGGGTGGGAAAGGTGCTGCTCCCCTGCGGCCCAGAGCTCTTGGCTGGGGGCATGCTGGGTCCCAGGAAGATGGCAGCCCGGGGTGGGTCTTGGGGCACGTGGGTTAAACCACCTCCTGGGATGCTGACATCCCATATCGGAGTGCTGGGTGTGCAGCCCTGGCTCCGCTGCCTCCCACCCGGCTCCCTGCTAAGGCACCTGGGAAGGGGGCAGAAGAGAGACCCAGATGGAGGTCAAGGCTCTTGGCTTTGGCCCTGGGCCAGCCCTGGCTGTTGCAGCCATCTGGGGAATGAACCAGTGGAAATAAGGTCTTGATCTCTTTTTCTATGTCTGTCTCTGTCATCCGTATCTGTCTCCCTCTCTGCTGCTCTGCCTTTCTAGTAACTAAATCTAAAAGCAAGATTGGCCGCCTGGTGGGACACAGATACAGACACCACGTGGAAAGCTGAGGCATGGAGCGAGCGCGGCTCCTTGCGGTCCCCCCACCCAAAGGTGTGCCTGTGTCCTGGGTGGGGTGGCGGGGCACCTGGATGGGGAGCCAGCCAAGGCTGTCCTTGAAGTACAGCGACCTCTGGTCTCTGCGGAAGGCGATGGCGTTCTGGGTGCTCAGCCTCTCCAGCTCCTCCTGGTTGTTGACCACAAAGATCTGCAGGGAAGGCACCGGTGAATGTTCAAGAACACACATCTGCACGGGCCAGCGCGCCGGCGTCCACTCCCCACCGCCTCGGGCCAGCGCGCTGGCGTCCACTCCCCACTGCCCACCGCCTCGGGCCAGCGTGCCGGCGTCCACTCCCCACCGCCTCGGGCCAGCGTGCCGGCGTCCACTCCCCACCGCCTCGGGCCAGCGTGCCGGCGTCCACTCCCCACCGCCTCGGGCCAGCGTGCCGGCGTCCACTCCCCACCGCCTCGGGCCAGCGTGCCGGCGTCCACTCCCCACCGCCTCGGGCCAGCGTGCCGGCGTCCACTCCCCACCGCCTCGGGCCAGCGTGCCGGCGTCCACTCCCCACCGCCTCGGGCCAGCGTGCCGGCGTCCACTCCCCACCGCCTCGGGCCAGCGTGCCGGCGTCCACTCCCCACCGCCTCGGGCCAGCGCGCCGGCGTCCACTCCCCACTGCCCACTGCCTCGGGCCAGCGTGCCGGCATCCACTCCCCACCGCCTCGCCCATCCCTGGGGTCCGAGTCTGAAGTTACAGCACCCAGTGGTACAGCACCTCCCTCGCAGGCATTTTAAATGCTCCCGGGACGTGAACTAAGAGGTGACAGCCTCCAGTAAGTCATTTCACATCCGGAAATGATCCCCAAGAATGGTCTCCCTCGGAGCAAGCCCGATGCTGTTGCCTAGCGAGTGGCAAGCTGCGGAGTGACCCAGGAATACCCAGGGTGGGGGCGGGGTTTGTGATGACTTCCTGTCCAGGGTGCTGTCACTAGGGCGCATGGGGCTGGCGTGAGCCGAGAGCTGGTGATTGGGAAGGCCCAGTGAAGGGTATGCGAGCTCCATTACACGCTTTATTCTGCTATTACGTTCTGTAATCGAAAGTTGAGAATGGCATTTACAGAGCGGTGATGGTGTGGTGGTGGTCCTGCACGGTGGCGGGCCCACTACATGGCAGTGGCATGGTGGGATTTCAATCCAGACGACTTGCGCACAGCCTGTTTGTACAAATCAAAGTCACTCTCCGCAAAGAGAAGGCAAAGAGCCCGCATGGACCATCATCACGGGGAAACTCTGGCGCATTTTCATCTGATGTCCCGATAATGCAGGGCGCGCCCAGATGCAGGGGGGCGCGGCCCTCTACCAGGCAGCAGCCGGCCGGCCGGCGGCCCCAGACGCACACAGGGGACCTACCACAGGAACTCGCGGGGAGCTGGGCCCATACGCGGATTCCCCGTAGGAAGGGTTATTCACATTCAGGGGCGGGCCACAGAGACATCTTCCTGGAGGCCCGGGAAATCCTCTTTCCCCCTTGGGTCCCGTCACAAGTTGTCCTAGGAAGCAACAGACTGCTGTTACCAGAGCCAAAGGCAGAAAACCAAACAGCCCAGCCAGACCGGAGCAGCCCTTTCAACAGCAAGTTAGGAGAGGTTCAAAGAGATGATTTGTATCCAAGATGTGGAGGGGAGGGAAGAGATGCAGCTAATAGGAGACAAAGTTTCCCCCTCCTCCCTGCCGTGGAATCCGTCTGGTGCTGCAGCAGCCCTTTTGCAACCATGAAGTAAGGAGTATGAGCCATAAAGTACACATTAAGGAAAGACAAGAGGCTTCTAGAGCCTAGGGCTCTGACGCTGACACAGGCTGGACTGAAGCCAGTTACTGTCCACCTCTGGACTTCCTTGTTGAAGGAAAACCAGGCCTTGTTTGTTTAGACCCATTATCAGTGAGCAGCAGCAGGCAGCATCTTAGACAAACGTACTGCTGAGTGACGAGGTTCCTGTTGCTGATGCCTCTTATATACGAGGTCTCTACGGAGAAACAGCCGAGGGTGCGTTTCTCAGGCTCATTCTGGGAGAAAAGGGAATGTCTGCAAACGCTCAGCCCCCTTAGGGCCCTCTGATCCCGAGAAGAGTGAGGACACGCCCTGGAAAGAGCACACCAGGAAGGGGGCTCTCTCGCAGTGTGGGAGAACCCTCGGACAGCAGCTCCCGCCTGGACTTTAGAAAGCCCCAATGCCTGGGGCCCCGCCCAGCTCAGTGCCCGAGTACCTGACCACAGGACGGCGGCGTCTGCACTGTGCCCCAAGGCTGAGAACGCGTGGCCTGAGGAAACACCGCATTGCACAGGCGAGGTCCCCACCCCACCCCACCCCCGCCACTACTCTTCCTCCCTCCCTGGGTGCCTCTAACTCCCTGCTGATCTGCGCCCAGACGTCACTCCCTTGGGGAAGCCTTGTTCGAATGCCCACGCTGACCCTCTGTACTGGGAGATGGTCTCGGCCAGGACATTGCCCCACAGAGCAGGGCGCCACGCCCCACGGGGCAGGGCTGGTGCCTGTTCGCATCCCCTGGGGCTCGACACACAGTTAGGTCTGGGCTGTGTTTGATGGCTGAACAAGTGAGTGTACAGACGAATGCACGCCAGCTAACTGGAGGGAGAAGGTCTTCAAAAAACCTCCAAATCACACTGCGGCTGGTGCTGGGGCCCCCCAAAGGAAGAGGGGAAGGAGAAGCAAAGATGGAGCCAACAAGAAATAAAAATACAGCCCTCCTCGTGGTAAAGCAAGGAGGGGGTGGGCTTCAGGGGGTGTGACACCTGGCCAGCGGCCCTGGGAACACAACCACAGATCCCAGAAAGGCAGGAAATAAAATTACGCCAGTCAGGACCCCGGGGTGGCAGCTACAGCTGGAGAGGGGCCCCCCCAAGGAAGCTCCCGACCCCCCAAGACCCCCTGAGCTGGCTGGCAGGTGTGTCCAGGATCGGAAGGCTGATGGCCCAAGATGAGGCGAGGTCTGCCCACTGCCTGCACCGCGCCAGGGTGGTCTGTCCTAACAAGGGACTGGGACACAACTCTGACTTCCACAGGAGCCAAGAGAGATGGAGACCTCAGCAGCCCCGGGGCATTGTGGGTAACGAAACACCTGGGGAAAATGAAGTGGGAATGCTCCGTAGTCATGGATGTAAGAGGGGCTTTGGAGCAGCCTTCTAGAAAGTTCTGTGCCCGCAGCGGGCTCCTCCCGCACTGTGGCTTATCGGGTCAGGAGCCTGTCCCATTAGCCAGCTAATGAGCAATGAGGCTGTGATTTGAGCTCCTGTTTGGTTTAATTAACACCATGCCGCCCTCAAGTCCAACGGCCAGGAAGACGGATGCCCTCAGGAAGCTGGCAGTCCCCAGGTACCGCACTGATCCACTTACATCCTGTCTGGGGGCAGGAAGGGCTCGGCCCACTGTGTAACCTGGTTAGCACAAATTACATCCGAAAGGCACGCTGCCCTCCTTCCCTCCCTGCCCCGCAACCCCTCTCGCCCTTGGACTCGGGAGTGTGAAGGCTCCCACGCCGCTACCTCCCCCTGCACCTTCTGGCCCGGCTCTGGGCACCAGGACCCGGCAGGATGTGGCAGGTAGCCTGCTGCCACTGCTGCACTTTCGCCGCCACTTCCTCCCAGCTGTCCAAGGGGCATCCGTTACCCTGCCCATTTCCTGCCAGGCAGCTCTGAAGGGCACAGCAGCCCAACTTCCCCACCTTGACCTCGACGCCACCCTGCAGGCGGCGTACCTGGCTCTCCGCCTTGGCCCGGGAGCCTCCTGCTTCCACTGGCTGCAGAGACAGCGGGTCAGGAGGGGACGCACACACCCATGTGCAGCGGCTGTTGGGGGGGGGGGAGTGGGGGGGCTGTGTGCAGGGCGTGGTGAGCTTCAGAAGCCCCTTCTCTCCAAGGCCCCAGGTTCTGACGGCTAAAGAAAGAACGGGACTTGAGCAGGGCAGGTGTGCAGGCTCCAGAGCCCACGGATGGTACCCGATGGATTGGGGTCTGGGTGGGGGGCAGTCGTGAGCACAGTCCTGGGGGCAGGAAGCCACCTGCTCCCCCCGAATGATGGGACTTCCAGGGCAGGCTTTCCCTGGTGGCCTTAGGAGTCACTGGGACCCGTCCCAAGTCCGTGTTACTACCACTGGTCCTGGCCCAGGGCGGGGCTGTCTCTCGTAAGCACCTTCCTCCCCTGCTCTTCCCACTGCCAGATTTTCCCGAGCAGCAGGATCGCTGCTCCCGTTCGCCTTTCTCCTTGTCAGCCCCTCACTCTTGGAGTTGTCTTAGAAAGGCAGTGACAGGGCCGGCGCTGTGGCGAAACCGGTAAAGCCACCGTCTTAGTGCTGGCATCCCATACAGGCGCCAGTTCGAGTCCCAGCTGCTCCACTTCCGATCCAGCTCCCTGCTGTGGCCTGGGAAAGCAGCAGAAGATGGTCCAAGTGCTTGGGCCCCTGTACCCACATAGGAAACCCAGAAAAAGCTCCTGGCTTCAGATTGGCAAGCTCCAGCTGTTGCGCCAATTGGAGAATGAACCAGCAGATGGAAGACCTCTCTCTCTCTCTCTCTCTCTCCTCTCTCTCTGGGTAACTCTGACTTTCAAGTAAATAAATAAATCTTAAAAAAAAAAAAAAAAAGAGGGAGTGATTCAAAGGCAGGCATGGAGAGGTGACACCAGCCCAAAGAGATGGCCCACGGCTCCACCCATGACACGGACCCCGCTTGCCCAGCCTCAGACCCCGCCCTGCACACCAGTCACCCCCGCAGAGCTGCCCTTTCAGTGGTCACAGGAGGCCAAGCTGGAGACGGGGCTTTGAAGGAAGCGAGGAGTCTGCTGGGGGCTCAAGGGTGACAGCAAGGACATCCCAGCAGAGAGCAGGATGTCCACTGGGGGGTTGTGGGAGGGAGGGAGGGAGCTTACTGGAAGGGGTGGGGAGGCAGGACTCCACTGTTTCTGTGGAAAGATGGGGTTGCCACGCTCCAGAGCTGGCACCGCCAAACAGTGGCCCTGCCCTTCACACGCAAGCACGTGCCCCGGGAGAGAGCCAGAATGCCTTACAAGTGGACAAACACAGCGGGACCTTTAAGGCCTCTGTCTGCTAAGGGCCACCCTCTGCAACCCCCGCGCTCCCAGACTACGCCTTGGTCTTGTGACCCCCTAAGTACTCAAGGGCCACCAGAGCCTAGGCTTCGGCCACGCTCGCAGTCGCCGGAGTTGGCCGCTCATGGTCATGTGTGGCGAAGTCACACACAAGCCAGAACTAAGAAAGACGAGGAGCAGTGGAGGGGTTCCCTCGGCCAAGTCACAGAAACAGGAATGCAACAGTTTTCTTAGCAAGTGGAGGTGGGGACCCCTGGATCCTGGGGAGGGGGAAGGACTTAAAGAACAGTGTGGCGGAGGGGGGCACTGTCAGGGAAGTCACCTCGGGAGCAGGGTGCCTAGCCTCGGAACTGCCCAGGTACCCACGAGGACAGCCAAGGCCAGGCATCCAGGGACCACGTGGGCATGGCCAGCAGGTGCTTCTGAGCCGGGAGGGTTGATCAAGGGCAGGAGGGACCCTCTCTGACTTCTGTCATTATCCGCCAGGACCTGTGCTGCACCCTCCATGGCCAGCTGGAGGCGTGGAGAGAACCAACCCCCACCATCCCCCCACCCTGCAAACACTGGAAGTTGAATTTTCCTGGCACCCTGGCAGGCCAAAGGCTCTGAGTTGGCTTTGATTTGGTGTAAAGGTTCTGACAAGATAGGACATTTCTTAGCATCCCCTGATGGAGTACACCGGGGAGACATACCCTGTGAAAAGTTTAAAGTGACTTCCTTTGCCTTAGAACAAAGTCGTAATAAAAATTGCTTTCTTTTGTATACTCGAGGACAAAGGTCAGCGAGCAGCCTCCTGGGACTCAGCAATGCTGCAGTTACACAGGGGGTGGGCTCTAGGGGCGCAGCGAGGAGAGACAAGGACTCAAAAGGAAGGGCTCAGCTCACAAACGCAGCGAGGCCGAGCAAAGCGGCACCCGAGCTACACCACCTTCGGGGTAGACTTTCGACTGGTTCTCAGCGATCTCTTGCTACAGTGAATGCAAACAGATGCAGGGCCGGGGAGATGGCATCGTGACTTCTAGGTTTAAGAAAACAGGGGCCGGCGCTGTGGCACAGGGGTTTAACGTCCTGGCCTGAAGCACCAGCATCCTATATGGGCGCCAGTTCAAGACCTGGCAGCTCCACTTCCCATCCAGCTCTCTGATATGGCCTGGGAAAGCAGTGGAAGATGGCCCAAGTCCTTGGGCCCCTGCACCTGCTTGGGAGACCCGGAAGAAGCTCCTGGCTCCTGGCTTCAGATCGGCACAGCTCCAGCTGTTGTGGTCAATTGGGGAGTGAACCAGTGGATGGAAGATCTTTCTCTCTCTCTCTCTCTCTCTCTCTGTGTGTGTGTAACTCTTTCAAATAAAAATAAAACAAATCTTAAAAAAAAGAAAAGCAGCCGGCGCCATGGCTCACTAGGTTAATCCTCCGCCTGTGGCGCCGGCACACCAGGTTCTAGTCCCGGTCGGGGCGCTGGATTCTGTCCCGGTTGCCCCTCTTCCAGGCCAGCTCTCTGCTGTGGCCAGGGAGTGCAGTGGAGGATGGCCCAGGTGCTTGGACCCTGCACCCCATGGGAGACCAGGAGAAGCACCTGGCTCCTGCCATCCGATCAGCGCGGTGCGCCGGCCGCGGCGGTCATTGGAGGGTGAACCAATGGCAAAGGAAGACCTTTCTCTCTGTCTCTCTCTCTCTCACTGTCCACTCTGCCTGTCAAAAATAAATAAATAAATAAATAAATAAATAAATAAATAGAAAAGCAGAGTCATGAAAAGTATGCGTTTCTGGAAAAAGGTGTCAGTTGATGAATTATGTGCCTGTTATTTCTTAAAAAATAACTGAAGTCACATGTAATGTTTTTTTCTCTTTGTTCCCTCTCTCTCTTCTTTAAAACACCAGAATGCCCCGCTGTGGAGAGCTTAACACGACGATATTAAAGTGCCTCTGGCGGCTTCCGACTGGAACCTTGTGCCGAGCGGGGCTCTTACCTGCAGAGGGGGTGCCTGGCGGCCCTGGCGGCCCTGCTGGCCCTGGGCGGCCAGGTTGACCAGGAGGCCCAGGCTTGCCGGCCGGGCCCACGAGTCCGCTGTCTCCCTTCTGTCCCTGGCAGAGAGAAAGGCAGAGCCTGTTAGGGCAGCGCGGCCGGGGCAGCCCCTTCTTCACTCGTTCTGGAATCGGGGAGCACCTTACACTCAGGAGCAAGAGCCCACGGCAGCCCGAGGGCCTGACCGCCAGCTCCTAAAACGTTCAGGGCAAGTGGCATCTGACACGGAGCTTGATGCGAGTTTGTAGGCCTTGGTGGGTGGCTCTCTGGTCTAGAAGCACGGCACGTGACAGCTGAAAGGAGCCCATCCCCCCCAGTGCCCTCTCGGGACAGAGAGCCAGCGGAGGCTCAGAGCGGGCCAGGGTTCAGGGTAACCATGCGGCGTCAGCGTGGCGGAGCTGGGCCAGCACTCAGGCCTTCTGCCTGCTTGGCTTGGCTCTTTGCATCGCCCACCCGGGGCCTCCTGTTGCTCTCAGGGTGCAGACCAGTTCTCATCGAGAGCGCCACGCCTCTTATCCCACTTCTCAGAGGTCTCTCTCTCTCTCCTCCCCTCCACCTCCAGTGCTCAACTCCAGTGTCTCTGTAGCAAGCCTTCCCGACCTCCCCACCCGGAGTCTGTGGGCCCCGTCGGGGGCGCTGACCCCTCCCCTGTCCCTCACCGTGCCTGCCCATGCCCTGGCCATGGCATATAGTTACGTCATTTCATCAATGCCTTCCCTGTGGGCTGGGGTCTCTCTTGTTCACGTCCCTCCCCCAGATCCAACAAGGGAAGAGACAGAAGCTGAAAACCCCAAGGGGAGGCAGCTCTGTTGATCTGTAAACAATTGCACCTCCACAGCACATAACTCCATCCACATGGGTTTGTTGCGAGGCTAACCAGGATCTCAGAGATCAGAATGGGGTTTGCCAGGAGGAAGGGCCATGTGGAACAAGCTGATCAGCACAGCGGCTGGCCCGGGGTCCTCTTTTCCACACAGTACAAGAAGTCCTGATGCTTAAACAGAGGCGCACCTGCAGCTCCAACCATTCCTGCCTCCTCCAAGAGCCTCAAGAGGAAAGATTAGCCTCTTTGGCCCCTCTCAAGCCCACCCTTGGGACTGACCCCAGGAACCAAGGTTCATGCAGGTTGTAGGCTCTGGCCCTGAGCAATTTGCTAAGGGTTCTCCTTTGCCTCCGGCTTAAACGCTCAGTGATTGCTGTCTGACCCCTTTGGCCTGGCTCCCCTTCTTACACGTGGGCCTTGGCAGGCTGGCCCACCTGATGAAATGCAATCTTCCCAGAGTCTAGGAAGCAGGCATGCATGGGACTCCCTTCCAAACTCAGCTGTGACGTGTGACCTGCTGCCTTGTCCACACAGCCCTGGGGCTTGGAGTTCTTGAACTCTGTGTATGGAAGCTGTGGGGT